>NW_017729012.1:2486562-2502208 GCF_001723915.1 Gavialis gangeticus
GCGCTGCGCTGCGCTGCGGTGCGGACCGGCCGCCCGGCCGGCCGGCGGCGCCGGATCAGCAGCCCCCGCGGGCTGGGAGGCACCGGGGATGATTTCATCCCCGTGATGCTGCGAGGAGAGCCGCCCCCCGCCTCCCTCCGGCCGCCGCCCGGGTAGCGAGCCCCAGCCCGAGCTCCCCAGTTCCGGTCACGTTGCCGTGTGTTTACGCCGTAGCGCCGGGGTGGGCTGGAGCCGGAGCCGGAGCCGGAGCCGGAGCCGGAGCCGGGGCCCTGCAGCCAGAGGCCTGCGGCTCGGCGCTCCCTGCCCCCCGCCGGCGCTGCCATGGAGGCTGCAAGTTTGGAGGCGGCTGGGAAAGGTGCCCTCTAGCCCCGCACGCCAGGCTGGGAGCCGGATCTAGGCAAGACGCAGGAGAGGAGGCTGTGGGGGGGTTCTCTGCCCCCCACCCCAATCCGGATCCGTGTCTGGGGGGAGCGGGGGCCCTGGCTGTGCTGAGCCCCCCCACACACCGGCTTTGCCCTTGTCCTGTGCCAATGCAACACCTCCGTTGATGACACCCAGCAGCTGCCAGCAAGTTCCTCCTCTTTTCCCCCAGGTAAGAGAAACCCGGCCTGTTGTATGCGGGGAAGGGGGGATTCTGGGCAGGAAGCTTTGCCCTGGGGGCACCAGCAGCCTGCAAACTCCTGGGGGCTGAGTGGGACAGAGGGCTGGGGACAGCTGCGGGACGGGGATGGTCAGGACACAGGACGGGGTGACTTTGCCTGATGTGGGCCTCTCCCACCCTGGTGGAAGAGACCGTGCATGTGTGTGTGTCCTGCCAGGTGTCCGCAGAGGTTGGTGGCTTCAATCCAGGTCGGGGGAGAAGGATTCCCAACTAAAATCCCGTTGGTTCATATCCTGGCCAGTGCCACTGGCAACAACTTCCTTGAGGATCATAACAACAATCATAAACACCCCAATCCCTGCACCCATGTTTCACTGAGACTGGCAGGAAGAATGGGGGAGGGGGAAGAGGGGTCTATCCCATGAGCCTGGGATGTTGTGCCCAGCTGACCTGAGGTTATTAAAGGCTATAAACTAAATCAAAGCCTCTGAAAACTACCCGTACTATGGGCTTCCTCCCACCCCAAATTCGAGTAGCCCATTGTTCCTGTCTGTCTATTGAACAGATTGGTTTAAAGTACTTACAAGCTGTAATTCTGTATTGGAAGAATGACAAGAGCTGGCACAGAGCAGCTGCTTGCATCCAGGGTCAGCAGTTGTTGTAGCCTCCTCCCTAAGGGGAAATGCAGAAGGCAGGGCAGAGTTGCACCTTAGAGCCGGACCCATCCAGAGATGCATATGCTGCAGTAAGATTTCTGTCCTATGTGCTGGGGAAGGGGTCTCGCCTATACACAGGGGGAACTTTTCCTGTGCTGGAAGCCCTCCTTGCTGTTCTAGAAGATCCCTCACCCCAGGCAAAGAAGCTGGCACCTGTTCTTCCTCCCTGGAGCTACTGATGCAGATGTAAATTGAGTCAAAATTGCAGTGAAGCCCACTCCCTATTTCCACCAGTAATTACAGAGTTAAGTGTGTTACAAGGGGGGCTGCTGGAGTCAGTGAGAGTTCTGCCACAGAAAGCCCCCAAAAGCTAGCAGCATAAATTGAACAGGATGCAGGACCGAGCCATAAGGATCCTACACATATCATTATGATTTGTGCACAGTTGACTGTGGGCCAAATTCTGCTCCCAGCAACAGTGATACCAGAGTAACTCCACTGAGGCCAGCAACAGCAATTTGGGCCTCACATTCAACCTAATGGATTAAAAGCAAAAGCATTAGCGTTTGGCTGTCACTCAACTGGGCATGTTTAAAAAATGTATAGGAAACATGGTTATAAATTTGTTTGCACTGATCTCAGTAGATGATGAGACCAGCCAGCATGGATTTGAGTGAACTCCTGGTCCCTTTGGAATCAATGAAGATTTTGCTGTTGACTTTACCAGGGCCAAGGTTTCAACTCTGCTTTCTGTTCCTGTCTTTGCCACTGGTTCTGTGACCTTGGGCAAGTTCCTTAATCTCTTTGTGCCTTAGTTTCCCCCGATATGTAAAACAGACAGAATGTATCACATCAGTGTTGTGAGGGTTCATCAGTTTAATATATGCTTGGAAATCTACAAGTGGAAAATATTCCTTGGTGTATCTGTGTTTATGCCAGCAGTTCTTTCTATATCATGCTAGGGAATTGCAGTGGGAGAAATCAGTGACCTGGTATTGCAAACCTAATTACTGGAGTAGTTCCCCTGGCTACTAGCTTGTAAGCCTGGCTTTTACAAGAAAACTTTATATATGAATAGTGATGGATTGAGTTTTACGTTCTTGTTCCCATGGATGCACAGACAAGTGCCAAGGCATGTATCATACACGTGATTTTGAAATGTGTAATCAGACACTGGAGTGTTCCCTTTTTTTTAGGCCAAGATTCTGGTTTTCATATTAGCACGTTATACATATGTGTGTGTGTGTGTGTGTGCGCGCGCGCGCATGGTTTTCATATTAGCATGCTATACATATGTGTGTGTGTGTGTGTGTGCGCGCGTGCACGTGTATATACTCACATACACACACACCTCTCGGGGCAATGCTACCCTGGAAGTAAATTCTTCGACAAGCTGATTGTGCAATGAAAAGCATTCACCTGTTAATTAAAATCTGACTTGATTATTTCATCTGCTTCTGAAACACTGGTTAAATTACATTACTTATCAAAATAAGTGAAACTAAATGGAGTGATTTAGGTCTTTCAGATGCTGCTGTATTCAGTTATAAGTGAGACTAGGCCCCTATTGTGCTTGTTGCTCCATGTTAATATAGTAAGACAGTCCCAACCCCAAGAGAGATAAAGGAGAGACAGGAGTTATGGTTACCTCCATTTTACAGACGGGGGAGCGAGGCACAGAGAGATTAAATGATGGCCCAGGGGCACCCAAGGAGTCTATGGTAGCATAGACAATGTGTAGGGGAAGCACATGGGGGCACGTGCCCCCCTTGAGATTGGCCGCTACAAAAGCTGCCACCAGCTTCTGTGGATGGTCACTGCCTGCCACCCACCACCCTCCCCGCTGCCACCATCAGTGGCTGCGGGTGGTCCCTGCTCACCAACGATGACACCGATGTTGGCAGGTGTGGGCATTCCCCACTCATCGACACCAACGCCGGTGGTCCCCGCTCACCACTATGGTGCCCCCCCCAGTATCAGGAGGCACCAGTTGTTAATGAATGGTAGGGCAGGGTTTACAGATCTCCAACATCTCTGTAGAGGGCTGTAATACAAGGCCAAGACACCCCTTGCTTCTATTACAATGGTTTGATTCTTAGTGCAGGTAGAACCTGCAAGACTGAAGTCCTTTGCTTATCAAAGGAACGTGCCCAGGAGGAGCTCCCTGGGCAGGCAACCAGGTCAGGGAGGTGAGTAGCACACTTCCTCCACGTGCCTCTTGGCCTCTCAGAATGGCCCTCAGCGCTGTCGAGGAAGGATCCGCTCCAAACCAAGATCAGTGCTCATCCTGCATGCCCAGCAAATCCCTCTGCTGAGCCTGCCAACAGGAACAGTCATTAGTGCCAGCCGAGACACCTTTCTGCTCAGAGCTTTGAAAATGGCAAAGTGCTTCCTATTCATATCTGTATTAATTACTGGTAATGCGGATACTACACGCCACATTCACACTGACGCTGTTCCTTTGTACCTACCCCGGAAGCACAGGGGGGCTCTAGATTGGGAGTGAATTACATTCATTCAGAACCCCTTTGAAGCTGCCAGATAGAAACAAAGGGCCTTAGATTAATGACAAAGTGGCTTTACTTGTCCAGTGGAACCTGGATGGAGATCAAAGTCATTTTGCTTAGGCCATGCTATAGCAAATGCATTTAACTGTTGCCCAGATGAGCTAAGTATGGATCACAATCCAATTTGAAGTGGGAGGTTCCACCTCTTGCTACCACGCCTCTCCACTCCTCAGAGCAGGTTCACACAGTGGTTCCAGATTTCTGTTCTTCCCTTACAGTACAATCAATATACGCTGAGACCCACATTCCTCTTTCTGTGTATACAGAAGACACGACAGTGACCTTTCACTTCATCTATTATTTACCTGGTAAGAAGCTTGCATTTCAAAGCTGACTTTACAACAGAACCTGTTCTCAAAGATAAAAAAAGTGCAGCCCCCTCTAACGATCAATTAAAGTATGAAATCTTTGGACCAAAATGTTTAAGCCAAGGGGCCTGAGGTTGGTGTTTTTGCACCTAAGTGCACAGTTTTATTGTCAGGAGGGTTGTGCATGCACACACACACATGCACACATGTGCACATACACGCATACACATACGCACATTCTAGTATGAACTACTTGAGCTCAGCACCCCCAAAACTACAGCATATATTTTGTACTTTATCAGTTAAGCCTACCTCCATGTTATAGAAGAAGGCTTCAAAATATTTTTTAAAGATAATTAGGCACCCAAATACCTTTAAAGTCTAGCCCTAAGTGCCTTGCCCAAAGTCAACCAGGGGAGATGCTAGGGAATGAATCACAGGTCTCACACCCTACATGGACCCCCTAGGAAGACTGCTTTCAACAGTATCTCAGTAACTTAGGAGTTCAAGTTTAATTGGAAGTCAGTGGAACTTAGGAACGCAGCTGCCTGAGTCATTTGTAGAAATGGGACGTGGGTGTCTCAGTTAGATGTATTTTGAAATGATACCTGAGACCAGCATCCCAGAATCCATGATAGCAGAAGGGTTTTCCCTCAGTGTTTAAATGTCTTCTGAAAGTTTGAAGCACCATCCTGAGATGAGAAGGACTGTAAAGTGTTACAAAAAGGAAAGGGCACAAGAGTCCATGTATGCAACGGGCCATTTTTTAATTTGTTGATGAGTAAAACCTCTGTTGTAAGGCCCTGATCTTGAGACTATTGAAGTCTATGCAAAATTCCCACTGAGTTCAGTTATATGGGTTCAGGTACCAGGTAGAATGGACACCTTGGACTTTGTCAATACAGAATGAAGAGACAGAGACTGTTCAAGCTCCTTAAGAATAGCCAGCATTGACCACAGGCATCATTTAAGCTTTCAAATTGGGGGTGAATTTCACGAATGAGGAACTGTTTAGCTGACAACAGAGGGATGGAAATTCACTTTCTCCTAAAACAAAACAACACAGTACAATATGTTTCCAGAAACCCATTTCCACATTCCCTATCTGAGAGTGCAGATATTTCAGGGTAATATATTACTTGAAAAATGTATCATATGACCTTGGCTTCTACTCAGATAGCAAGATGGAGAATTTCATAGGAGTCTGAAGGGGTGAGGCACCCAAATTCTCTTCACTTTCTATGGGATTTGAGGACCAGATTTTCAGCAGGGCATTCATATTTAACAATGCAGGTCAGCACTTTGGAAAACCCCGAGGTGCCTAGGCAGCTCCCACTGGTTTCTAAAGGAAATGGACAATTAATCTGTTTAGGCATATCTGAAACTCTCACTATGAATCTATATGACTCTTGAGATCCTGAAATACTTTAGGATTTCTTAAGGTGATATCTTTTATTGGACCAACTATGGTTTGAGATAAAGTTAGACAAGCTTTCAAATGCAAAGCATTCTTCATCTGCCTTGCATTTGAAAGCTTGTCTAACTCTATCCTAACTACATAGCTGGTCCAATAAAATCTATCACCCTAAGAAATCCTTGCTCTCATATAACTTCTGGACCATCACAGATATAACATCACTCTTATACTATTGAAATATTTTAGGACATGGGTTCTGGATACCCATCTCCTAAAAGTGAGCAACATGGAGGAAAAGGAAAGAGTTGTAGGCACAAAAGAAAGATGCTAAAAGTACCATTTTTCCAATCATCAAAGATCCAACAACATGTCTAACAGAGTGAAAGGAAATATGTCAATCAGAGTATGATTTTAGCATGTGCCAGCAGTACACTATTGGTGAAAACATGGTGGCATCAGCTTTAGTACAAACCAGCAACCAGAGTACAGACCTCCAGAGACCTTAAGGTATGTACTCTGGCCACTAACAATTTCTAAAGGCCCCTTCAGCGCTGCTGTTTTGTGCTAGCAAGATTAAGCAACCAGGGATGGGTTAGCATGGGCTGCAGTCACACCTTCATTTCATTGTGTAGACATACTCCATGTCTACCACTCTTGGTATATTAAACAGTACTTCCCTGAACTCGGACAAACAGGTCTTACTTAGCAGGAGGGATTTAGGCCCCAAGTGAGGTGCTGAATTTGCAGCTGCGAAAATGATCTAACTAGGTTTCTTTAGCCTGAACTAGATTTTGATTAATTTATCCTGCATCTGGACAAACACTAGCAGTCCCAATAGGCCCCATGGAACTGAAAAGCATGACAGTCCTTTTCACTTCCCAGATTTAACTATCCTGTCAATCACGGTTAGAAGCATCCCAGAAAACAAATGGGTTCTCATTAAACAGATAGCTTGATAACCGTGTGACCAGTAGAATATGCACATTATCCCTGATGTGTGAGCAAAGGGGGAAAGAACTGTGGTTATGAGGCAGAGGGCACAGAAGGTAGGGAGATCGACTGTAACGTGCTATTATCTTAACTGGCACACGAGCTGAAGCCAGCAAACTGTATGCTTGCAGAGGACACAGTGAAGATGGTCTTCAGTGATCAAGACACTGGCATAGAAGTTGAATTCCTTTCTCCATTCAGCCACAGACTTGCTCTGTGTCCTTAGGCAGGTCATTTAACCTCTCTGTGCCTCAGTTCCTCTTCTGTCCAATGAAGCCAATAGCGCTTCCTTACCTCACCAAGGTGTTTGAGGATAAATACCTTGCATCAAAGATGGCAAGATGCACAGATACTATGGTAATGTCTACCAAATACCTGGGATGGACAGATACCACTGTACAGAAAGTGAAGTTTATCTCCATAGAAGTGAATGTATGTATTCTGGTGTAACATCCCATAGATTGGGACTAGCAGTTTGTAAAGCTAAAAGTTCCCTGAGGTTTCTGTTTATTTCCATTTGGACTTTATTGCCCTGAGCAACAGTTGATGCACTACTGTGATGGTTCTTGCCTTGAATGAGTTAAAGGCTTGTCAGTGGAAAATAAATAAGAATATGAATCCATTTGAAGCTGCACCTAAGAAAATGGCCAAAAGGTAGCTCCCTCAGAGTCCTTCTTTTCTTGCTTTATTGAAAGTAGCTTTGATAGTAATGGGCTTGGATAGTTTCATCAGTGGAAACAAGGAGCAGACAGACAATGTAAACCACTGTTCAGGTGCAGTTACCTTGAATCCAATGTAGAATTACCCCAGGAAAGTCTGGGAGTAAACTGTGCTGGTGTTAGGGTCCTAAGCCCATTGTGTTGCAGGGTAGCAGTTTGCTATAGGCAAACAAGCTATTATCTGGTCCTTCTTCACTTATCTGTGAAATGTTCTTGTAATGCCAGCTGCAAGCAGGCCTGTCTGCCCTGGATCCCAGTATAACTTACACAGGGAAAACATAAATGTGTTGTGTTTCTAGGTGTGATTTCAAGAAGAATCTAATGATCTCAGGAAGAATGAATGATTTGAGTCCAATAGTGAGAGCATTCAAACAGCCAGCCAGTCTCAGTTTATAGACTTAAGTGATGGAAATGCTTTAAACCAGGGTTGGCCAACCCACCATACATGCACCACAAGTGGCACTGACAGCCTCTGTGTGGCACATGGCAGACTGCAGAAGAAAACAGGGAACACAGCAACAGAGAGCAGGGAGCAGAAAGCAGACCAACAGCTTGGGCATGGGAAGGGGATCATAGCAGCACTCGGGAGGGCATGGGGCTTTCCTTGTAGCACATCTGCCAGAAAGACTGGCCCCCACTGCTTTAAACTAAGAATGGGGTTGTGAAAAAGGATCCTGTATCTAAAGCAGGAGACCTTCCTCTCTACCTGCCTACTTTCTGGGCACTGCAATGGTTTTTCATTACCAGTGGCTGCTAAGTATTCACTGCTTCAACTATAGTCAGTGCTTGTGCTCAGCATCTCAGAATATTGGACCTCTGTGACTCAGCTTTTCTATCTATAAAACAGGGACTTTGAGACCCCCCAAGAGAAAGACCATTGAGATCATTGGCTTGAACTGTAAAGCATTATTAATCAACCAACAGCAATAAGCATTAGTCAGGCACTGACCAAAAATGTTTTTGCATCAAGAATATTTCGAGGTAACCTATAGAAAGCTCCCAGTGTTTCAAAAGTCATCTCACAAACATGGCACAGCAGTTAAACAACATGTGAATCAACTATTTACCTGCATGCATTTTGCTCCAGCGCTCAAAGAATTATTGCAATTGCTACTTCACATCAAAGGAAAAGAGAAAAGAAATCAACCAATTATCAATCACTGAGAATAGGATTTATAAATTCTTCAGCAATCCCTGCAGGTTAATGAACGGACAGTAATTCAGTCACAGGGTTTTGATAATACAATAAACACTTGAATAGGTTATGAATGTTATTGGAAAGCCAAAACTCGATTCCAATCTTGGTAAATTAGCCATTGTTACCCATAATATATAGGCGCTTAATAAATACAGAGAATACAGATTTAGTTCTTAAAAATGGAACCTATTGGAAAAAAATGTAAGAGTGGATTTAGGGCTTGTCAAAGTGGTGTACTGGCAGCGCTCAGATAGCTCGATGGTGACAATGCTGGTATCCCCTATCCCTAGTCACTGCGTCTCCATGCAGTCTGAAGGAGCCATTGCCTACCAGCCAGCATGAAGGATGACTCAAGAGAACGTTCCCAGCTCCAGTTTCTGTTCCGCCTGCTCTGAGACAGCAGCACGACTGTGCCGTGGTGTCCCTGTGAACAGAGCTCAGCTCCTGTTACACTGACATGCTGCTCTCATTCTCATTAATGTGTATGGGAAAAATCACTCTCAAGTCCCTTGGTGACATGGCAGCTACCTAAAACTTCTAGAACAAAGCTGTGAAGAAAAACATCCAGATCTAGGGCCTGGTTTCCGAAAAGCTCTTTAAGCAAGTGAGTCCCAGCGTAGTCAACAACTTACTTAGGAAAAAGATTTTCAAATGCTCAGATAGGAGCTGGACATTTGCATCTCATTTGTGCCAGAAGAATGCCTTGCCAACTCAGGGTATGAATTATGTCAGCCCTTGTACTGGTCAAAGGAACACAAGGCATCTTTTAATATTTTTCTATGGCTTTGGACCCCTTGGCATCAGATCTCAAAGCATATTATGCCCATTTACAGAGCAGGAAACTGAGGTACTGGGAGGGGAAATGACTTGCCCAACATCACCTTGCAGGGCAGCAACAAAGCCAAAAACAGAACCCATGTCTGTGTACCAGCCCAGTGCTGTAGCCACTTGGCCAAGCTGCTTCCCCATGTTAATGGAGTTTCCAGGCTGAGAATGGCCACTCATATCCAGAACTAAAAGCAAAACCTCTGCCTCACACTAACCAGTCACTCACAGTACAGGCCAGGGAACCCTTGCTCAACAGACATGGTAGGAGTCATGGTGCAAGAAGCTAAAGCTGGCCAGAAAATGGTAACTACCAGTATGTCCCATGAAACATTTTGAAAGAAACCATAACACTTACGTTTCATGCCCCCTCTACTCTCCCACTCCTAATTTTTGCTGAGAAACATTAGATGCATTTTTTTTTACTGGAAAAGAAAAATCAGTGTTTGAACTACCAGACACTGTGCTTTCTCAGCTCTTTTCATCAAGGAAAAAAATTATATTCAGAAAAAAATTAAGCAGAATGACAGTTTTCTTTTAATAAGAGTTTCATTTTCAGCAGTGTGTATGTGTGTGTGTTTATGCATGTGTGTGTATGTGTGTGTCTGTGTATATACACATGCATGGCTCAATGGAAAGTTTTCAAGCAATTCTGATAGACTCTAGAGACATTTCAGCTGGACAAAACAATATGATTGAAAACAACAGTGGTTGCTGAAAACAAGAGTGGTGGTGGACAGGTCGTACTCGACCTGGCGGGATGTGAATAGAAGGGTCCCCCAGGGCTTGGTCCTGGGGCCTACACTGTTCAACATCTTCATCAACGACTTGGACGAGGGGGTGGAAAACACATTGTCCAAGTCTGCCAATGACACCAAGATGTGGGGAGAGGTAAGCATGCTCAAAGGGAGAGAGAGGCTGCAATTAGATTTAGACAGACTACAGAAGTGGGCAGATGGTAACAGGATGGGGTTCAATGTAGATAAATGCAGGGTGCTGCACCTGGGGAGAAGGAATCCACAGCATACATACAAGCTGGGGAGCTCCCCCCTTGACAGCACAGAGGCGGAGAGGGATCTTGGAGTCATTATTGACTCCAAGATGAACATGAGCCTCCAACGCCAGACCGCAGCCAGCAAAGCCAACCGTACCTTGTCGTGCATCCACAGATGCATCACAAGCCAGTCCAGAGAGGTGATACTCCCCCTCTATGCGACATTGGTCAGGCCACAATTGGAGTATTGCCTCCAGTTCTGGGCACCGCACTTTAAGAAGAATGTGGCCTGCCTTGAGACGGTTCAGAGGAGGGCCACCTGCTTGGTTGGAGGGCAACAGGGCAGCCTTATAAGGAGGGGCTGAGGGACGTGAACCTGTTCAGTCTCAGCAAGCGGAGGCTGAGCAGGGATTTGGTGGCTGCCTACAAACTTGTTAGGGGAGATCAGCAGCAAATAGGAAGGGTCCTATTCCTCCCAGCAGCACCTGGGGTGACGAGGAACAATGGCCAGAAGCTGCTGGAGAATAGGTTCAGGTTAGAGATTAGGAGGCACTATTTCACTGTTAGGGTGGCTAGGATCTGGAACCAACTTCCTAGGGAAGTGGTCCTTGCTCCTATCTTGGGTAAATTCAAAAAGAGGTTGGATGAACATCTGTCTGGGGTCTTGTGATCCCAGTGTGTGCTCCAGCCAGTGGCGGGGGTCAGATTAGATGATCTATTTAGGTCCCTTTTGACCCCTAACTACTATGAAACTATGAAACACTGGAGTAGAAGTGCTTTGTCCCACCTAGTTTGTCACGAGTCCAGAGATATGGTTCCCACAAATTTGCTTGAAAAAGGGTTCCAAAGCTTAATATATCTCTTCTTGTTGCACTGCTATAAATCCAGAGGCAGTGGAATTAGTTTGTATTTATACCAAAATAGAGAAGAGACTTTGGCTCTTTGCTGCAGCATGATTTGTTTTTGCAGTGTCTCATCCTGCTTGGACAATAAGAAAGTTCTGGGAATTTATGGGCAAGCCAATTTTATATCACAGAAACCACTAAAAAACATGGCTTTCTTAGCTACCACACATAAATACCCACCTCTTTAACAAAATCTTACTGAATGCTCTCTCTGAGGTTGCAAACAAAGGAGAAATGCCAGCTCAGCTAAAATTGTTGCATGTCATTACTGTGTAGGGCTTTGAGCTTTGCTCACTATTTTTGTTAATGTGTCAGTAGTAAATTATTAGACAAGTCAGAGCTTGGTTATTTGTTAGTCTCTGTGCTAATGCTGAATGGGGCAAAAATACACCTGATCTTTTTTTTTTTTTTTAGACTAAGTATGCTAAAAGGGAGGTACCTAAGTAGAGAGAATAAGGAGAACTAAAATAGAAATGACTGAGAAACTGAATACAGAGCTGGATTTTTTTTCTTATAGGTTTAAAAACTGTCAGAATGTAAAGGACTGTATAACCACCAGGGCATGACCCCTCTACATGGAGCATCTGGACCTTTGGTTTAGACGTGCACAGATAAATAGGCAAAGAACTATTCAGGCCTGCATCTCAATTACACTAAAATCACTTTATACTGGCCTAGACCAGATGTGAGGGTAAACTATACTTCTCAGAACAGTTTAAAGCAAACTTTAATGAGAATCAAGCCTTTTGCATACCATATTCCTTCCAATATAAGATGTCCTTGAATTTAAGATGCACTCAAATTTCCCAACACTCAGTTTAAGACAAAAACTAAGGATTCGATAAAGACCTGCTTACAAAGATACAGCTTCTGTGGTACACAGAAGATCTTTTGTTACCTTTTTTTTCTTTACTTGCAATTCCAGACATAGGCCATTCTTAGACAAAATGTCTAAAAATGTTTTAATGAATAGGTTTTTTAAAGTATGGCTTATATTGAAAAGAATATGGTAGTTTATGGTTACACATCTCACAGGGTTTGAGTGCATTTCTGAGCTGTTTACAGGGTGCACAATCTGGTCTGCTCACAGTAGGTCATGTCTTAGATGGAAGAAACAGCTTAAATTCTTATTTTGCTTCCATAAATGATTCCCAGGGGCATGTCAGGAGCTAATGAAAAGCAACCACAAATGCCAAGATAGTCATCTATATTCAGAGATATCCACATCCCATTATTTTTGGCTTTACCCAGATTCCTGCACAGCCCCAAAGCTAGATTCTAATCTTAGCAACCTGGAGTTATATCTAGAATAACCCTATGTATTTAAATAGAATGAATGTGATCACAACTGAAAGCCTAGTTTTCCTCTTATTGAACCAGAACAGCGAGTAATTCCTGTTTGATCCCACAAGCAGGACAGAAGTCGGAGGAAACATTATGTCTTTATGCACTTATTTATTTACATGATGGCTAATTGCTGCTCCTGGCATTAAGCAACTTGCCAACACATTTGCAGTGTCACCAATTAGGTCTACTCGTTTCAGTCCCTCTTACCTGTTTCAGTCCTTCCTAAACCAATGCAAGCTTCCATCAGTCATCAAAATAACAATGGATAAAAGCTCTGACTTTCAATAGCACTCAGCACTAGTATCTAAGTCTGTTCCTGCTGGAGTCAAGGGGAAATTTTTCAGTGAGCGGGCTTAAGCAATACTAAGTAATTTGGACAATCTCAGACTGAAATCCTCACTGCTTGGAAGGCTTCTTGGCAGTTTTGTTCATGAAGATGGCCTGCATTTTGGTAGCGTCTTTAATAAACCTACTGGCAACGCAGATTCCAGCTGGTGTAAACCAGCTGAATAGTTAATACACAGACCCTCCTGGAGGGAAAAGATTGTTAAAAGGAGTAGAAATGCTCTGGGATCCACAGACAATGGAACTGGTGCTAAAGAGGAGGCCTTCTCTTTCCAAAAAAACCCAGCTGGCCCTCAAAATTAACACAGCACCTGGGGCTGCTCCATTCTAAGGGATGGATCTCAAAGGAAGGGAACCAGCCTCTCTGTGCAGCACAGGTAACTCAAACATGGGTGTGTACATCAGAGCTCCTTAGAGAATATGAGCCTGGTCCAGCTCCCAGACACTGAGCCATGACTATTTAGTTCAAATTGTAGCAGCTCATGCTCTTATTTCTGCAGTTCCCTAGTTTAACACCTAGTGCATTAACCAAGATGACAGTCATCACAGCTAAAGCTCAGCCCACTCTCCAAAAGAGGACCATAGATGTTTGCACTGTGAATGCTGCACCCCGGAAAAGGACAAGCAAATAAAGAGCAGAAGGAGCCTTGCTGCTGGGGTATCCCCATAAGGAAGCCAAAGGGTACCCTGGAGCCCAGATGGATGGAGAGATTCCTTCCTCTGTGGATCCTTCAGCTCCAAACAGTTTGGGGATGCAAGGAAGCTGTGTCCATTACCCTCTCCCAGGATCAACCAACCTTCCCCGCTGTCTGTTTGGCTATCTGCAAATATATAACATGCTATCCAAATGCCTGGATAGGTTTACGAAGGGTTGATAAGGCCCCAGCCATCCCCGCTCAAAAAGGAAACTTTAATAAAGCAAACTGTCCTGCGCTTGGGTTGAGAGGGTCTAATGGTTAGAGCAGTGGTCTGGTTCTCAGGACTCCTGGGTTCTCTTCCCAGCTCTGTGAGTTTAGATGCACTTTAGCTCCCTGTGGCTGAGTTTCCTGTAAACTGGAGATAAAATTACTTGCCGATCTCATGGGGTATTGCATAGCTGCATTAATGAAGTGCGTAAAGTGCAATGAGATCCTTGGGGGGAAAGCGCTGTGCAGCAGCAAACTATTAGTTCTAGACAAGTCCACTCCAGTGCCTACCTAGTCATCAGTGCCTGTGCTGATGATCACAACAACAGTTCTACAGGTAAGTACATTAATTTAGCTTTGGAGCCTGATTTTCCACTGTAAAATATTAACAGCATGGAAGACCTGTTTTTAGGACTTTCACAGGTGGTTCATTTATTAGCAGCAAGAAAGCATTAAACTGATGGGAGGCCTGGGGCGGGGGAGGGATTGTCAAGGTTTCTGATGCTATTAGTAATCTTTGGAATCAAGTTTAAATGCATTTGTATTTGATTTAGGAACGGGGAATTGGATTAAAATGTACACAATAAGACATTCTCATTCTGTAAATGATCCCAGGCATTTGTTTCACTTTTAAATCATTATGGCAAAAAAAAAAAAAAGGCAGATGTAGATGAATAAGGAAATGGAAATAACTTCTCAGTGACAGAAAGATGCAGCAACAGCCTTCGTATCCTCGCCAGCAAAAATCTTCCAAACCATCCCAGTGGTTTGCCACAGATAAAATATATTGTTTCTCCCACCCTCTGGGTTCTATGCATAGAATAATAATGGTTGCCACATCCGTCAGAAATGGTATTTCCCAGGATTAAGGATTCTTTCGAAGGTTTATTTTTATCTCCGCTGTGCAGTAGCACAGGTAGGCAAGCTAATGCAGCTGCATTACAGAACCAATTAACATGTAGTGATGAACTCCATAACCTCAAGGGACTCAGCCTCCATGAAGCAGGACTGACATCACCACTTGTCTGCTGTGTAAATTACCAGCAAGATGTTTCTTCCTCTGTAAGACAACGCGAATCTCCTTGCCACATAATACTGACTGAGTTAGACTCAGCATATTGTATTTTTTCATGCATTAGATCTTTTGCTGCAGCTACTGATTCAGACTATGCAGCTTTCTGAACAACAGCCATATTCATCTCTGGTTTAAGTCCACTCCGTAGTTAATCTCTCCCAGAAGTAATTCCACTCAGTAATGAACATGGCCCCAGAATGTCTGTCTGCTTTCAAGCACAGCTGAAAGATGTACGAGGAAGACAGCATTTTTTGCTGAGAAAGCGAACCAAGGGTAAAGCAGTAGACTGACAGGATATCTCCAAGGGAAATGCATGAAATGATGAGGGTTATTCAGGAGATACTTGACCTCAGAGTCAGTCAGCCCTGAAACAATGTCCTCTTGTAGTATGAGGCACCACTGGACTTCCAGATAAGTCTTTCTTCAAGTAAAAGCAATGTCCTAACTATCCAGGGTCATTAGAGAACTCACAGCCGCTTCTGAAAGAGCAGGGGCACTGCCCATGCGTTCTGCCGAGGTTTTAGTCTTCCCATGTGTCAGGTCCTGATTCAAGTGCTCTGCCCAGTCTAGTTTTAAATGTCCCAAGCCTTAGTGTTGCCTTGGCCTCTATCAGGTGATTGTTTCCCAATCTTAGCTCTTGCCACTGGTGTACCTTGATAAATGCTGCCTCCCCTTAGGCCCCAGCCTTACGAAAACCCTGGATTGCATGCCAAGCTCTGATGGGTATTATGGTCAAATTGGCACGGACTCTTCCCTTCCCTTCCCCCCCTCCCCCCCCCCAAAAAAAACAAAAC
>NW_017729012.1:2502542-2560347 GCF_001723915.1 Gavialis gangeticus
AACTTGGCTTTGTAGTTGACTTGGCAATCTGGAGCACCTCCTCCCGAGCACCCTTACATTACACTCTCCCCGCTTTAGTCTCTTCCACGGAGCTCCTATGGTCTAGACTTGGTCATGCAGCCAGATCACATACCTACCTCCCTGCCTTCAGGGAAAGAGTCACTGAAGCCACATCCAAAAATACATGCCAAACCCCCGAAGTTTCCCTGGGCTTGCATCGCTCCTCGACAGGGGAAGGGTCAGATCCCATCTCTGGCATCGAATGACAACACATGCCTTTGCTCCCCTCTTGGTCATGTGAAACACCACTGTAATCTGTTTCAGCCTGCTGTCACTGCTGTTCCACATCTGCTGATCTCGTGTTCCTCGCCGCCAATGCTCTCACCCTTGCTCCCACCCCAGGAAAGTGCTTAATTGCTTCTCCTTCTCTTAAGAGAGCACCCTGTGGACCACCCACTCCTCTCAACTCCAGCCTAGGTGCTTTCTGTTAAGCAACTAGAGACCCTTAAAAGTCCAGATGACCCCATTACAGACCTCTCTGCCATGTCTCCTCCAGCCAGTTCCTACTTCGCTCCTATCTCTTCACTATCAATGTCTCTTTGTCCCATTCCCAATCTCCACTCTCCAAGCTTCTCATCCTCTTCCAGTCTTTTTGCCCAGCATGTCTCACCTTTCTGATGTCCAGTTCCAGTCCCAGTCTCCCTTTCATCTACCCTCAGCCAGTCCCTCAGCCTTTTCTGTGCTCTCTCTCCTTGGGCATTACCTGTCTCTGCCACTAATATATATGTTCCAGCTTCTTATGTCCCAGCATCTTTGCCCATGAAGTCCATCCTGCTTCTCTTCTGAACTGGTTCTCCCCACACCCTTCAGATACAGTTCCCCAAATGCACAGGCTCCAGTCCCAGTCTCCCTTCCCAGGCTCTTCAGCCAGTCTCTGTGTTCCCTCCTTGCTCTGTCTCAACCTCCCTTTTCCATGCTAGTTCCAGTCTCCCCTGTTCCCTGGCTTTTTGTCGCATTCATTTCCCTCCATCCCCCTCAGCCCCGCAGCTCAGCCAGTCCCAATCTGCTCACTCCAGCTCCTCATCCATTCCTCATCTCCTTACATCAATTAGCTTCTACTCCCTTCCCTCCCTGACACCCGGTTTCCCTCCCCAGTGAGTTCCAACCTTTCAATCCCTTAGTCCTAGCCTTCCTCCCAACTTCCAAGCTCCTTTCCACTATCCCCAAATCCTTTGCCAGCCTCCAATGTCAGCCTTCCTCCAGGCTGGACACGTCTACACATGCTCTTTAATGTGCATTATCCTATTTTTAATGCATATTAAAGCATTACTGAAAAAACAGTGCTATTTAGTTCATATGCATTAAAATAAGCTGATGCGCATTCACCGTTAATGTACTAGGGGTTAAACTAGGGAACTTAAGAACTGTGCTCTCTAGTTAGTACACATTACAACAGGCTAAAGCGCATTTTCCTAGTACCTCACAATGGAGGTACTAGATTTAATGCGTGTTAACTAAAATGTGTTAATGCACATGTAGACACGCCCTTTGTCTCAATCCACTCTCCCCTCAGGTGTCTTGTCTGTGCCCTTCCCATCTAGATCAGGCTGAAACATATAGAACTTACTTTCTGATTCTACATTTATGTCTTCTCCATGTTACTTGCAAGTATAGAGCCTTGGTGGGGGGGGTCTATCAAGATAAAGGGATTTAAAGTATATTCAACAGATGGAGTGAGAAAGAGAAATTAAGAGCACCTGAAACTCAGTCCTTCTCAAGCATCGTTAGACTCCCTTCGTAACTGTCTCCTGCAAAGGCTGCAGGGATAATCCTCACTTCAGCTGTTGACTCACAAGTACAGTACATGGCTGAATGTCTGATCATGAACCATCTTCTCCCTCCAGGCTTGGACTGTTAATTTTGTTGCAATGGAGACTGTGTCCCTGGAGCATCAGATCCAGAGCGTGCAGCGACACATTGCCTTCCTGAAGAAGGAACAGATGGAGCTGCTGCGTGACCTGCACCTGGAGATCCTTCGACTGCAGAAGCATTGCTCAGGTGAGCTCTTAAGGTCATGGCTAACCTTGCGTAGGGACACCTCCCTGCACTTTCCCATCAAACAGATAACATGGACATCAAAGCACTGCACACTCTGACATGCGACACACATTATAGACTGTAGGAATTACACTGTATCCCTTTATATCATGTAAGCCTTCCAGTGGCTCTCATTATATGTTTTAGACCCCAAAAGAGGAGGATATATCTCTCTAACTAGGGCCTACCTGTCTGTGTTATTTTGTGAATCTAGAAAGTCAGAGCAACTGTGCTGCATAAACTCTGAGATCTCTTGGCTGAACAACTTTTTCCACACACACACAGATTTAGCTCGGTGCTGCACACCCTGAATCCTGAACACTTGCACTGTTGGCTCAGTTTCCCTTTTACAAAGAGGCTCATCGAATCCTAACCAGGGTGTGCCGTGAACTGACTGAATCCAGCTGAATAATATCCAGTAGGAACCATTTATCTCAAGATGGAAGATCAAATGCTGTTTTAGCTGTGACACATGGTAGAAAGCCTGGACAATTTTTTATTCTGGCAGTCTACTGACAGCATCCAAGATAAAACAGGGGCTTGTGCTTATAATCCATCATTAAAAACCCATCTTTTTGTTTTAATTCTGCGCTAGATTACAAGGCACTTCTTGAAAGAGGATTAGCTTTCCCAGTGTTCAGTTGCCGCCCCATGTTCATCACTATCGTTATATCTTGCATTAGCTTTACTGCATTAGTTGCGCACTGAGTAGTAATTCACTGGTCTCTGAAAAAGCATTAACTAGAGAGATGATACTGCCACTTCCTGCAGTGATCTGTGCCTTCAAAGGTATCTTGTCTCTCGATTATTGATTAAGATATAAAAATAGTTCATCGTTTCTCCAGTGCGCCAGTAGCCTAAGGACAGGGAACCGGCTGAGCTCCATTGATAACAACAGGGGTGAGATCATACCAAAGTCTACTTCAGAACTGCAAGAAATGTGGTCCTGTTTTATTTTTTGCAATGAGGCAATGTACAATCAATTCCCCAACCCCCATACCAGTCTCTGAAGCAGGTGGTTAACACACACCATTGGCAGCCTGCTTGGGTCGCTTTCTGCCCATCTTGCTGGATGCGTTCTGAAGACAGCCACATAAATACAAGAGTTCTCCCCACCCCACCTCGCCTCTCTGATTATCTGTTCTTGGCATGAATTTTTAACAAGACATCGCAGTACAAGCTGCAGTTCTTGCTTCCTGCTGCAAAGCAGCCTCCCACCCTTTCCACAAGATTCAGAGTCTCTGTTACCTAGGATTTAAGCGTTCAGTTGTGCAAATGGTGCAAAGCAAGGGCTAGATTTTAAATGGCAGGCAAAGATGTAAACTATAATTAAAGGATTCATCTTAAAAACAAATGTCTTGCTCTTATACAGCACTCTTCAGCAGGAGACTGCACAACATTTTACCTAAGAGATGACAGGATATTCTCTTTTTATAGGTGGGGAAACTGAGGCACAGAGCAATGCAGTGCCATGCCCAAGGCTATGCAGCAGGCAAGTGATAGAGTCAGGCATTGGACCCAAGCTGCCCTAGTGCCAGTTTACCACACTAGCCACCAGGGAATTTGAAGGGAACATTGCCTGCCTTCAAATAAGAAATCTCTCAACCAGCATCCCCAACCCCTTCCCAATACACCCATTTCCTCACCACAGCTTTTTTGAAAAGGGAAAAAAAACTATTTTTCTAAGAATATTAGAGATTCATAGCTTTCCAGGAGCCACTGTGCTCATCTACATATGACCTTCTGCATAAAACAGGCCAAAGTATATCAGCCAGCAATTACTGCTCCTGCCCACAACTTCTCTTTGAGCAATGAAGAGAAAATAAAAAATGTCTAGGCTCTCAAATCATAATATTTAGCAAATATACCTCAGGGTTCAATCCAGAGCCAGAAAAACTGCACACCCTTTTCAGAGCTGGGGACGAGCTAGGAATGGTGGGACTTCATTTTCAGCATGGGCAAGTTTGGGACCTGTTGACAACCTCAAGTGAACCCGGAGTTTTTGAGAGATTGGAAGATGAAAGATCTGGTTTAAAATTCTCATATCATCTTCAAGATATGCTTTTTAGCTCCGAACGAATGATTCACTTGCCTCCTTCCCACTGCCAAAATTCATTCTAATTCTACAGCATCCTGCTTCAGTAATTCACAAATGACTAATTACTCATTTTCTTCCACGTCCTCTGTAAGTGGCTCCCAGGAAACAAAGACATGCCCATAGTCATACTTTTGCTGTTCTGGTTTTTAATAGAACTAAAAATGACACTTCTGGAGAGGAAATAGAGCACACATGAAAATATCAGGCTGGGATGTTTGGAAACACCCTTAGGCTTAAACAATCCCATATTTGGATGTAAGGATCATTTCCTTCCAACCATTTCTACTATCAGATTCCCTGATAGCATCTCATTTTGGGCTAGCATAACCTAATTAATTTTAAGATGGAATTTGATAAGGATGTGAACGTAACTATGAAGTGGTGACCTGCACAAGAAGAGTGACTTCAGTGACCCAGAGATCCCATCTAGACCCAGTCCCATGTAAATCAGGACAGTTCCACTGGATTCAATACAGCTATGCTGATCTCTGGCAGATAAAGACCTATTCCAAAGACTGTTATACCACTGGTATCTGTTTGTCCAGGTTTCTGCATTGTATCCATCTCCTTATTGTCTGAGTGCCCTACTCATCTATATAAATGTATCTATGGGCATGTCTACATGTGCAAATGCTCCGTGGTGGGTTTACTGAGTAATTTACTCTAGAGTAAACCCACCCCAGGCAGGTATTACATGTGTGGGGAAGTGGGAGCAGACTGCTGACATGAGCAGCAAATCTGCTCCTGCTTCCATGCCCACTGCCCCTGCACCAGCTGCCTTCAGCAGCCAGGGGGAGCTCTAGGCTCCCCCTGGATGGTATCCCAGGGACTGGCAGGGAGCAGGGGGCCAGGAAACAACTGTCTCCTGTCAGGGGCTAGGCCATTGCTCCCTGCCCCTGGGAGTTGCTTGCTGCCAGGGTAGGCATTGCCACCAGAGCCTGCTGCCCTAGCAGCAGGGAGCTCCCAGCCCCTGCCCCATGCCTCTTCCAGATAAGAATCTCCCAGCCCCCACTCCAGGTCGTGGAGCTGGGGCTAGGAACAATCATCTCCGAGCTCCTGCTCTCCAAATGTCGAGCCAGAGCTAGGATCTCCCTGCTGCTAGGACATAGCAATGTTGTCCCCGTCCAGGGTCCAGTGGCAAAACCTGCCCCTGCAGCAGGCAGCTCCCAGGGGCAGGGAGCAATCTCCCACCTCCTGCTGCTCAGCTGACCAGGAGCACATTTACTCCCAGTCAGCTGACTACAGGTGCCATACTGCGCAGTAATTACTCCCAAGTAAATTTGTACTTGTATTTACAGGTAGCAAATTTACTTGTGATTAGAGCAGATTACTGCGCAGTAAGCATCTGCAAGTGTAGACAGTGATGTTTACTGCGCAGTAATTTGTTCTAATCTCAAGTAAAGTGTCTCATGTAGATGCGCCCCATGAAGATCTGTGTTTCTCCCTTGCCTACATGCCAACCCAGCATGAAGCTCACTTCATCTGTAAATCACATACAGCAGAGATGGCAGCATTGTCAGCTTCTACATGCTTCACCAGGACTTCAGCTTTGTCCTGAATGAGCCCAGGGTCTGTTTAATTCCAGATGAAATTCCAAGAAGGGGAACCATTTGTTATAGTGGTTTGAGCGATGAAGAACCAGCCTGAAACATAAGTGTCTTATGTTGCACAGACCATTGATATGACATATGAGGGGGGCAGCTTTTGGTCATGACTATCCTAGGCTGAACTGGACACAATACCTGAATGATGCCTTTACCCGTCAGTAGAGAATCATATAACCTCCTGTCTGTCCTAGAACCAACCACATTTTGGTATCCCACTACCCAGAATCCCCACTGAGACCAGCCTTAGTCTTAACTTACTATGTTCCAGATTCCAGCAGACTCTATGACATGGGTGGCAATTGCTAAATAGCTCCCAAGTGTAACGTATGGTATGGATTCCTCCCTCGCAATCAATTACGCTATTGGCTTGTCGTTTCTGACAACGCGCCTTTCTCCCTCTTAGAAAGAAATCATTGTCTCAGCAGCACTTTCACCCAAAAGAGCTTTTCATTCTGCTATTGATGAAATGTTGCACCAGAGTTACCAATGATGACACATCAAGGAAAAATACCTCCTGTGAGGTACTGTACAATCTGTCAAATACACTGCAGCTTAAAGAACAGCTTCTCTCCCCAGAAGCCTTCCCTGGCACCCATAAATCTACGGAGAGCCTTCCGCAGGAAACCTCAGTCTGTGACTTGTCTTAGATAATGATAACAACTATTAGCCAATGACAAATTTCAGGTATACCAAGGCATGGTACATTTTGGACCCTTAATCTTGCCAGTGTCACCTTTACTCTGCTTTGACGGTTAAAAATTTGGAAAGGAAGTTAAGTTCATGGCTAAGTCCAAGATTTCTGGCCTGGAAACAAAGTTAAACAGTCAGTTAAAGAAAGCCTAATGAATATTTGGCAGCAAGTCATAAATTATAACCGGTTAACAGCCTTCACAGTGGTCACAGGGAAATTCATGGGAAGCGCTTTACCAAACAGAGTTAGTTTGCCATTGGGAAGAAAGAGGAATGGAAGAATTCCAAAATTCTGTTTCAGACAATAACTGTCAATGGGATAAAAAAGGTGCATCTTTCCTAGATAAATAATACAACCAATAAGCTATATTAGACAAACCACATTCCCTGGGTTGGTTCAAAAGCTGGCCTGAAAAACCCTCAATCCAATATTTACAGTACCAGGGAGATAAATGATGTTAGCAACCCTATAGCGTGAATCATGTATTGGAACAAATCTTGCTTCTTATAGAGAAAAATTGGCTTCTCTCCCACTCCCATTTTCATTTGTGCGCATAAATGCAGCAGAAATAGAAATGGGATCATTCTGACTCTTTTATTTTTCTCCCAATCTCACTCCTGTTCCTGGAAGATGAGCTCAAATCTTATGGCAGTAATTAGCATGCTCTGCTAATGCTACTGAACAAAAGAAGGAGGGGCGGTGCTGGCGATGCTGGCGCAGGAGGGATGGGCCAAGAATTACAGCAAAAGGTGCCAGCCTGAGGCATTAACTTATGGACCATTTGGATCCAGTTTGGGTCCCAGTTACCAACATGTTAAAGGGACCTGCTTTCCAGAGGGCAGGTACTCAGCACCATCTGAAAATCAGCCTGCCTACTACTCAGGTGTTTTGGATTGAGGTCTAAAAATCACTAACCACTTTGGGAAACATTGACCCTGAACTTTCATAGATTTCAAAGACATTTGGGCTGGAAGGGACCCCGGAGGATCATTGAATCCAGCAACCTGCCCCAGGGGCAGGAAGTCAGCAGGGATCATAGGATCCCAGCAAGATAAAACTTAATTCTCAGTTCTGAAATGCACACACCATGTAATGTTGGACAAGCCACCTCATTTTACTGTTCCTCAGTTTCCTCACCTGTGAACCACTTTTAGCAAATGTTTTGAGATGCTCAGAAAAAAGATGCTAAAAAGTGCAAGTAATTCTCATCGTTTATCATTGTGTAAACCACAGAAGTGAAGCTCAGGTCATGTCACCACAACTCCCACAGTGAAGTTAGGATTCAATCAGTCCAAATCTGCCTCAGTTCTTTTTAAACATGAGACAGACCCATTCATCTGAAATGTTCCTATAGATTCAAAATCTTGGGGTGGGTAGGGCTTTGGGTGAATGGGAAGTCAGCTGATTAGATGGCTGTAAAAAAAGCAAGCCCTAAGCCATCAGCCAAGATGAATGATGAAGACCACATATACAAAAATAGTTAACTGGTATCCGCATGCAGTACTGCAATCAAAACTAAAATCTGGACTGTCAGTTATTTAAGTTCTTCCTGGTATGACAATAAATGAAAGCCTTGTTTTCTGTAATTTTTCAGACCTTTTCTCCACCTCTTTTTATTGTGCATTTCTGGAGAGCCCAGTTAACCAAAGTTCTTACTCAAGCTTGGCTTTTTGCTGCTGTCTAGCTTGGGTTTTCAAAGGGGCCTTCCAACTCCTTGACAAATCCCACCCTGTGTCTTCAATTCATTTGCTTTACATAGGGTTTTTTTCTCTCCCTGTCAGGCCCGGTGTCTTAAGTCAGTCTCTAACCTGGAACTATACTTTCACTGTCACTTTAACAAAGCTATCAGTTTAGCACAGTCTCTACCACCTGGACTCACTCTACCCTCTTCACACACATAGCCAAATGAAGCAGCCATTCGCCTCCCTAGGAATAAAGCATAGCGCTGACAAGTTGGAGGTTAAATTCTGGGTTTGAACAGGTCCCCGATTTACAAGCTAGGCTGTCTCAGAAAACAGCAGCATGCAATAAGCTGTCTCATCAGTAGCTGCTTATAGCAGGCAAGTTGCAATTAATCATTTAGTAGCTCTAAGGTCTTTCCCTTTGAAATTCAGTGCCATTGGGAAAGATCAGCACTAACAAGCAAAAGGGTGTTCTTCCCTTTGACATAGCCAAGAGAAGGAACAATCCGAGCTTCCCAAATTAGCCAGAAGATATGGTTGAATTTAGCAAGCAGGTAATTTTGCACTGTAATTTATAGGCGGTTTAGTCAATGCAGGTTACTCTGAGGGCAGCAAACAGCATAAATTCACAAAGTAGAAGGTCATGAGCTAAAGTAGAGTTTATATTGTTAGACCATCTAGTCCTTCCCCCTACCAGAGAACTGTTCCTCTGTTTAACCCTGCTATTAAGTTACTGCCAGACCCAGAGACCTGATGGGTTATTGTTTATACTGCTTTACAATTAAATAAGAGTTGCCAAATGAAAGGAGAGGAACTTGCAGGGAAGGACTTCAAGGCTTTGTAACATATGAGGCCCTTAAATGGTACTGATGCATTTGAACTTGAATTCTCTGTATTGTGGGCAGTGAATCAGGGAGGCACAATCATGGGCCCTTCATTGGTCAAAGCCTCCTTAAGCTACACTGGGAGATTTTGCAGGAGTGAAGGCTGAGGAAAGCTGCCACAGTCTGGTACAGTAAGAGGCAGGGAGACTTGCTTTCTTTGCCTTGCCCTCTCCCTGTCTCATGGATTATCTTACCGATCCATGAGTGCACAGGGAAGGTTAATACTAGAGGGAGAGGGACTGCGGGTTGGGTTTAAAGAAAATGCTGCTTAAGAAACTCAAATCATGCATGTAAATAAAATGTGGGTGCTTGCCAGCGCGCTCTGCAGCTGCACCTGCCCTGCCAGATGCTCTCATTCTGTTGCAGAAAAGGAACTGAGGAGGAGCCGGGTCCTGAAAGTCTGAGCAGAGCTGCTAATTCTCCTTCCCATGGGTTCTGTACCGAGTGCATTTTCTGTCATGCATTTGCCTTCTCCCCCAGTGCCTTGCAAATGAAAAGACCTGAGTTCACCCCTGCTCAACTCACTATGTACCCCCTGCAAAGCACAGTGCTTTCCCCCTGCCATGCCAGGGTATCAGTCATTTTCCCTTGATGGAAAGTCTGATTTACAAACTGATGCAGACCCAAAGGGACTAGAGTTGAAAATCCACTAACAAAGACAGGGCCCGAACCTTCAGCCTTTATAGAGGCCAGCAGTCTCTGCTCATACATAAAGCTCTTCAGTCACTTTTAGAAATAGTGTTCCTCCTGAATCTAGCACTCAAAGGCCACATCCAGACAAGTGCAGCCATACAGTATGTGGTGCTGCAGACCCATCTGCAACACCATGCACAGCACATTCAGGTGTTTCCCGCAGTGCGGGGTCAAAAAAACCTATGCAGAAAAAAATCAGGACAGCACACATAGCTGCAGTGCACACCACCCAAAACTAGAGCCTGGCCTGCCAGAGCCATGCTCCAACTGCCTGCCAGGCTCCCAGCTGCAGGAGCATCTCAGCTACAGCGTCCCCTGTCCACAGGACCCCAAGTAAGGCACAGTTGCTGGCCCCAGCCTCCCCTTCTCTACCCGGGGTAACCTACCACACACCAGAGGGCATGTGGCACAGGTGTTCCTGCGGGACAAGCAGCCGCACAAAGTGTCCCACTGCTTCTTGTCCCCGGGAAATCAAATGTCTGCACTTGTCTAGATGTGACCAAAGCTTCTACTGTATCTATGGTACATCTTCTCTGAAGGTACTATAACCCTCAGGATCAGATGCACTCAAAGTCAGGGGGACCAGTGTCTCATCCCAAAGCAGGGTACTTCGCTGCAGTGTTAGATTTGAAATATCCCTGAGACTCCAGCCCTTTCATTTTAGCTTCAGAAAAATAACATGGTCCATACCCATTTCCAGTGGGGAAGCTGAGAGTAGTGCATGCCTTCCAGAAATGACAGTTTGCTCTCCATTATTTATACAGAGACACAAACGTGCAGAGGCCTCAAAATCATTGCAAGTGCTTGGGTTTAGAAATGTAGCAGAGTCTCGTTTGGTGTGCAAGTGGGAAGGATTAGAGTCAACTCGAAAGAAGATTAAAAGAAAAATCTAGGACAACGATTAACCATTTCAGCCCATTTTTAGACAAAATGAAACAAAGGAATTGCGATTTTTTTCCTTTCCCTCTCCCCACTTTATCTCCCCAGCTACTTGATATTTGGGAGGTTTGTGATAATTAACTTGAAAGACACAATTTGTAAAGGTTTCTGGGTTAAAAGGAAACTATAAAAAACTCTGCCCATCGGCAAACTGCATAAAATAGTTTTTGTAGCCCAAGGCTAGTTAGACGAAAAGAAATGGAATTCTTGGGCTGAGCAGTCATTTTTATAGCACAGCATCTATGATTATCCCTGAAGGCCCTGTGTGTCGAAATGAATAGCCACATCATTCTTAACTACGATTCATTGAAGTGGGAAGCTGAACATTGGGTCTGGAGTAACTTTAACTGTAGTAGGTTGGATTTTCCCAGCCTCACTCACCAAGTAAAAATCTGTCACTCACTGGCTGTATGGCTATAGAAAATGCATGCTGCTGTAACTGGTTCAGAGGCATAAGTTTTTGTAGGCAACAGCCTAGACCCTCATTCCTCGCTGACTCAGTTAGTCTCTAAGGCAGGGGTAGGCAACCTTTTCTGGCTGCAGACTGGAACGACCCATGCTTTGTCAGAGGTGTGTGGGTGGGCAGGTGCAAGGACCCAGCTGCTGCCACTGCTTGTCTCCACGGTGGCAGGGGGACAGCCACCGAATCATACCAAAGCCCCACATCCATGGGCCAGCTCCAATGGCTCCAGAGGCCAGATCCAGCCCGTGGGCCATAGGTTGCCAAATCCTTCTACCTGACATCAAACTAACATAACTAATGATCTCTCTCATCCTGCTCAAATTGATTATGTCATAATGATCTGGTGCTGGTTTGGGGTCCTGGCTTATGACTAGGACTCCTAGCTGATGTGAGAATATGAATATGTGTAATAAATAAATCACAGCACTTAGGTCCTGATTCTGCAAACGCTTACACATGTCAATATTTTTATGCCCTAGTCATCCAATGGAAGTCCATAGGAAGTGCTCATTGGAATTGGTCAAAACTAAGGCCAATTACCAAGGGAGTTCTGGAAGTTTAAAAGTTTGTTCTCGTCTTAAATCTGAATGAAAATTCCAAATTCCCCATGAACCAAAACTTCTGAAAATATTCCCTTTGGAAATATCAGAGCAGCTTTCTTTGTTCTGGGTAGAGCAAAGCAATTTTCTTGACTTTATCATTTTGCACGTGTTACAATAAGTGCAGTATAACAGGATATTTCCCAGATGGGGAAATCAAAAATAAGTCAGTCAACCTTGCGAAGCAAAATGCTTCAATGATTTTTCATCGCAGATTTCAGCATAAATGATACGTTTCCGCAACAGCGTTGATATCGTTGAATCGGCAGATTCGAAAGAAAAACATCCCTTTGGAAAATTTTCACTCAGTTCTGCCTATCCATATGTGCAAATACATGCAATTTAAGCATGTTTGTAGGTGTTATCAGGAGTTGAGGGTTAATTTTTATAATTAAGAGTTGTCAGGCAATTGGCTTCTGACTCACATTATTACTCACAGATTTAGATAGCACTTCCTTTCTGAGCATCTCAAATTGCTCAAGTTACAAGCATCGCTAACTCCACCCTGCATTCTTTTGCACCCAAAATGCCCACTGAAATCTAGGAAAGTAACTGGAATCTTTTGAAGATGCTCAATGTTTTGCAAGATGAGGCCTTAGGGCTGGAGTTTCCATTCCATTTAGATAAGCAATCCAAATATTGGAAGCTTATTTGAAGCTTATCTAAACTCTTCTGAGGTCTGCAAAACTAGGGAAGCGATGGAGAGGCTGTCTCAAGATTTTGCTGTGCTTCTGGTTCTAGATAAGAGTGGTATGTACAGAGCTGCTGCTTAGAAATCACTTTGGAGTTCCTGTCCCAGTAAAGGGATGTGAAAAGGGCAAATAGTTATCTGACTATTACAGATCTTCCACAAAGGAGGAGTTTAGGTACAGGCTTGGCCCATCTTACCGTTCTCAGCCATTCCCAATTCAGATAGGGCCACAATATAAAATAGGCCCTGTCCTTGCACATCTCATGAAATCTCACTGGGACAAAGCCAAAGAGGCAAAGTTGACCCTCAGTTGCACCAGGAAGTCCAGCTCAACTTCACTGAATTTACTCTGGATTGACAGCGGAGTAACATCCGTAAATGTCCGATAGCAGCAGCATGTGACATAACTTATTATGAAACACAATTCTGAGCCATGTCCTCAGCCAGTGTAAATCAGCATAGTCCTATTAAAATCAAAGAAGATCTGGCTATCTGTGTTTTCCATTCTGGGCCCATTTCCCATCCGCCAGAAGCTTCATAAAAGTTTTGTGCATCCCACACTCCAACCATTTGCTATTTTCGTGTGAGGATCAGTTGTGACATGGCGTCTTACCTTTGAATGACCTTCATGTTCATTGTGGAAGGGACTGTGGCCGAGCGCCCTACAAGGTGGTTTTTCCATCTTCTATTCATAGAAGGCACAATGAACCCAGGAGCTGGTGACTGCTCTGCTTTATTATTCACTCCCTCCACAACCAGAGTAGTGAGAGGATGCTTTCCAGGCAGTCGGTCTAGGTAGCAGTTAGGACAGGACTAAAACATGTACCCTGCTTTCCCTGAGTGTTTAAAGTCTGCACCCTTTATCTTCCAAAGCATGGCTCACCTGCCCACGGGTCAGAGCAATACTCACACACTTCACATACCCTCCTGGGCAGGCAATGGGGTACAGTGCTTTTGGGGGTGTTGTGAGGAAAATGGAGTGAGAAACCATGGGCAAACCACGGACATGCAGTGCAGCAGCAAACAAGCACATACAGGCACACACAGACTTTCGTACTAACTCTCATGATGTCATCGCAAATCTCATAGTAATTGGTTCCCAGGGAAGTAGCCGGGAAGTTACCCAATAACTCAACCCTCTTTCTGTATTGTTAAATAATGAACTTTAAGGTGCGGTGTGTGCAAAAAATGCTGCCAGCGCAGCTGTGTCAGTTAGGCGGATGGATAAATAACACCCTTACCAATATAGTGATGCCTGCAAAAAACAATTCATAGGCACACTGATGGTGGCAAAAGAAATCCTTTTGCTGGCCCAGTTGAGGGACTGGTTTAAAATCTCCTGGCAAAAGACCTCTGATTGATTAAAGATGCATCTCCCCTAAGGGGTTTGCTGGCATAGCTCTGCTATAACACTAGCCAGACGAGCTGATAAGGCCTTGTGGATGTAGGGAAAAATTTGACACTTAGCAGCAAGTGTCACTTGTGAAACCTCATGATTTTTAAGCCTGAATCTCATGGCTTGAATGCTGGGATTTGCGGTTGTGAGGCTGGGTTAAGAGTGGATGCATAGAGGAAGCCATTTGTGGGGAGCGACAGCAATAACTTTTGGAGCGGTCCTAAAAATGGGGAATGAGGCCATGCATTCTGGAGCACCATCTGCTGACACCTTGTCTGTTATCACTCTAACTGCAAATAGAGAGCTGTCCCTTCATGGGCTAAACACACACATGCAGAGACACAGACGGCTGCATGGAGAAACACTTCCATGCACATGCATACCAGCAGAGTTCGGCTTCCATAGGAGCCCTGGCTGAGCAACCAGCTCTCGTGCCCAAGCACATGAGTTTACCGCTCAAGGTATTTGTATCTGTAAAGCAGGGGTATGCTCAAACAAACCTGCATGTGTACCCGCATGCACACACAGGCATGTGCTGACATAAACCTGTGGACAGACCCACGCACACAAGCAAACACAAACATGTCCGAACCCCCATGTTTTCCTGGAAGATCTGTTTGGTTTGTTGCCGGCAGCCAGCACCCAGGGGTGTTTTTTTGCTGTACACCTTGCCTGCTCTAAACCCACCAGCATGGCCTCCCCATGTAACCACCCCTGGGCCTGTGCTAATTGCATGAGACTCAAAAACACAGAGGGATGGTGTAAGTGCATGAGGCACGTGCCCGGTGCACTGCTACTCGCTGCAAACAATGTGACTGGGAGAGTCACAGTGAGCTACTGCGGGCCCCGAGAATGCCGAGCTCCTAGATCCCACTCTTTTCATGCCTCAACATGCTTTGCAGATGTTCACTTGGCAAACATAAAAGTGTCTTCCCCCATTTTACAGACAAGAGGAACTAAGGCTGTTCGGAAACTATATAGATAAGGAGCATCGCAATCAGGATCGTCTTAGTTTCTGGCCTCATCTCCTGTGCCCACAGCCCCAGACCCCGCTCTGTCAGGTGGACCGACTCTTTGTTAGAAGATACGGCCTACAGGAGTTCTGGATGTTTGGTGTGCCAGCCATGTCCTGCCACCTCTCAACAATGCCAGCATTGTGCAGTGCCTGAATCTCATTTCTGTGACACTTTTGGGGTTCAGCATGTGTGCAGCAAGATGACAGGCTGCCAAGCAAGCAAGTATATGGGTCCTTGGGCATTGTCTGGAAGCTGCAACTGGAAATGCTCTCAGCTTTGCTGTGTTGCTGTAGCAGCTTAAAGGAGCTGGATGGAGAGGAGTGTGGAGCAGTAGTAAGGGAAGATGAAGACAGGATCCCTGGGATTTGGGACTTGGAGAGGCTCATTTAGCTATAAACAACTAATAGATGCTTCTTCTGAGGAGTAGGCATCACAAGATAGCAGTACCTCCTTTAGCATAGTGATTCTGCAAAGCTTTCCAGTCTTCCATGCAACTTCCTGTGAGAAATTTCCCTCCTCCCTCTGCCCCTTATTCCAGACACTTAAACAACTTGGTGCAGCAAATGGACATGAGCATCAAATGCGGGCTTGGTTTGCAACTTCACATTGCAATGCCAACACATCCCCCTAGTCTCAGCCTCTGGAATCATGTAGATCCATCACTGAAATAAAAATGAACTAGGGAAGGAGATGGCTGCATAAGGATCAAGCCTGGGCGTCGTGACAGCTCTTTGCTCCACCACAGACTTCCTGAGGTCCTTGTGTGTCTCCATTCCTCATCACTACAATTAGGGATTATAACCCTTCCCTTCCTCACAGGCATGTTGGAAGATGAAATGCAGCAGGGCCTGTGAAGCACTTTCTATGATGATAGATGCTACACAGGCATCTCAGACAGCTGCAAACTCCATGTCAAAGCCAAGCTCTTATTTCAAGTCCTCAAGCTTTAAAGGCATTGGACACAGGTGATGTGCTTGGGGGCAGTCTCCACAATAAACCCTGATGGGATAGACTGCAAGAGATTTCTAGAGAGACTTCTGATGCTTTCTACATGGTGTCTTGGTTTGAACATCCAAAATTTGTACCCATTTTTGATATTCTGGCTAGCAAGTAACTAGTGTTATCCATTGGTATTTCTATAATATTGGCTAAGTGAAAAAGTAACACCCTCAGCAAAGACTAATAGGTGTCCTATTGAGCATGTGTTGCAGCTGATGATGAAACTGTATGGATAAGATCCCTCCTTGCTGAATGGCACATGGACAATTGAGATCTCCAAAGTAAAAGGCAGAAAAAATAGTGAAGTGTAAGTCATATTGATTAGCACCTATGTGACTGAAAGCTGCAAGGGCTTCTTTGAATTACTGGCAGGTAAAAAACACCATGCGGTGCTGTTGAAAAGTATGAAACCCTGGATAGAAAGAGAATTCATTACCCAAAAGGCACTTCTCTTAAAATAAGAACCTCTTTCAAGACCAGAAAGAAATAGCAGAGATTACACAGACATCCCAGGTTTATTTTTAATGCATCAGTCAGGGTTTATGATATGACAGCCAAGATGGCATTTGATTTGGAAAGTATCTGAATACAATGCAGTGAACCAGCGCATTACCTGAGTCAGACTACTGGGAGCCAGGGCGTGACCTACAATGAGAAGTCCCTCCCTGCAGAGGTGCAGATGAGGACTGGGCACTGATTCTGTTTGTACATTCAGGAGATGCAGCACTAAAAGCAAAATCCATGGCAGAGGCAAATGAGGCTTTAAGCCACCCTTGCACGGCCTGCGTTCTGGGTCACTGCTGGGGCAGGTGCATCTCTTTGCATAAATTAGGGCATCTATTGACTCTTCTAATACACAGCCACTTCGAAAATGTTACCTACAGGCTGTGTCATAGCCCAGATCCTCCACAGCACCAAGCACTGCAGACATGCCCTTCTGCCCACCACCTCCCCGCAGCACTGTACAGAGGTTTCTGGGGTAGGCAGCATAAGGTAGTTATAGCTCTGTATGGTGCCTGCCCAGGAAGATTTCTCCCTGGCTGCTTGCAGCATCTTTACAGCTGAACCATGGAGGGGCTGAGTCGTGGACAAGAATCTCTCGTCTGCTCTCATTATGTACTGTTGTATTCTAGCAACACCTCGAGGCACCAGCTGCGATCAGGGGCCTGTAGTGCCAGCCCTGTACAGGCATATATTAAAAGAGCTCCTGCCCTGAACAGCTTCCCATCCAACCTGGTATGTGGGAGGAATCCTGCAGCACTCTTTTTTTGTAAAGCAGCAGCATCTTTCTGGAGGACAATGGATCCACTGGCTAGAACAGGGGAAGAACAATGGATGCTATAGAAAGAACTCAACATGGTGCTTAAACACATACGAACACTTAGATACTCTACTGCACCAGTGAGCGCTTCAGAAATGCTGACACTCAGCCAGAGACAAGGGGCCAGACTCTGCTCCTGCGTACCCTACCTCAGCGCTATTGATTTGAGCAGAGTCTCTCTGGGTTTGTATTGGTGAAACTGAGACCAGAATCCTGGGTGCCTTTTTCATCTCTTCGTGTCTCCTACAAGTCTATGAAATATTAACAAACTGTTCATCTGACTGGTGATGTATCTGTGTCTCTGTGCGTGGGAACAAGGAACAGCCCAGTAAAGCAAACTCTTTTCATGGAAGAGCAATGAAACCTATTTCTAGGACTGACTGACATGATCACAGCAGCTCTGCATAAAATAATACAAAGGCAGCCAGTCTGCAATGCCTTCCTGGCAGTTATTGTTAAAGAAACAAGTATAGTTATTTTTTTTCCTATTAGAATAAGCTATGTTCACTCAGTCCCTTGGCCTCTGAGGGAGTCAGGATACACATTCTCTCGTGGTTACAGATATTTAACTATTTGGCAGGCTCAAAAAATCTCCAAGCCAAATTGTTTGGGTTTGTTTTTCCCTCATGCTTTCTAATCTGCACATGCATCTCCCTTCAATGACAAACTATTGTGCTTACACGATAATTAAAAACAAAGCCCCGATATTATCTTGAACAGTTCCCTGTTCAAATGTTGATGGTTGGCTGCATGAAAATTTGAGTCATTAATATTTACGTTCAATTTGAAAATTGATCCAGGTATGAATATTAATGATGATGTATAATGCAGGAGCACCTCCAACCAAATTTATAGCTACGTTGGGCTAGACATCGGACATGCACACAGTTATGCAGCTCTTGCCTCAAAAGTTTGCAATCTAAGTAGGCAAGACAGACTACAGTGCGTGGTAGAAAGGTTATGGGCACGGCCATGTCAGTTAAGGGTGCAGGCTTTTTATGACGATCATTGTGCTTCTGCCAATTCCACATTAGAAAGTTGCCTGATGCTATTATTCCTGTGTTCTAGTCAGCAGATCCCTCTCACCAGCCAGCTGGCCTTCCCCACAACACAGCTGCTGGCTGTTTCTCCTCTCCATCAAGAGTAAAGAGGACAATCCCATGATACATGCAGCCAAATCCTATTTCACCTTTATGTGTCTAAGTGGCCCCTACCTAGCCACGTACCTGCAATTTTGGGAGCTCAGCCAGTTTTGATTCCACATAACACCAAGTATGTCCTGAACCTGTAGTTGCAGGAAAGCCAAGCCTATGCCAGAAAAGTGCTATAAGCCCCCGACTGCAGACCAGGCACTACTTAGAGCACTCTCCAGCCCTCCTCTTGAAACTGGCTGACTCAGGGAGATGGGTGCTCACTCAGCATGGATGCTGCCTGGAAGGGATGGGTCCTGGCCCTTTGTCCCTATGCCATTTATCTAATGAATATTACACATGAGGTATAGAAAACCTATTGGGGAGCAGAAGCCTGGCCTTGGGCCCTGATCCCTAGCTACCTTCCTTTGTATTGAGTTCTGCCTCCACTTTACCCTGGTGTCAAGCCAAAGGATTTGGACCCTGGTGTTGGCTCAGCTGACAGAACAGCCTTCCTGCACTGAACTGCCTCCCCCTCCCTTTCCCTGGAACACACGCACCATCCTGCTTAGATTGCTAGTTTGGCTGGGACCAGCACATGATTCATTAGCAGAAGGGAATGGATTGGGCCTAGCCTCTGTGTGCCAAGTCATTTGACAGATGCAAGGAAACAAACCCTTGGAGGCTTTTATTCACCTCCTGAGTTTACTGCTCTCCATTATCCTCATGTAACGGGCCTGATCCTGCTCCCAGTGAGTTCAGCACAATCAGATCAAGCCTCAGTTCTATAGATAGCCGTAAGATCATTATCGTCACGTCTGCTGCACGCAGTCCTGGGTGGCATAACTCAGCTTGGTACATGAGTACACAGCCTGCAGCTTTTTGTGATTGCAAAATATCTTCCCTATAATCAATCAAGGGATTTCCCTAACATAAACACATGTTCGTTAGATTTGTAGTGCTTTATGCTATGGCAGATAAGACAAGAACACAGGCTGCATACATTTATCTTCTGTTTAGGGCAAAGATTAGGAGTTCAGAGGGAATTTGGCTAACAGCTACTTTGGGAAGAGAATTAATCTACGTGATCAGGAAAGAACTCTGCGTTCCAGAAACCAGTTGAGAACTCTACCAGCAAAGCCCGGGCATGTGCAACATGCTGCTTATCATACATGAGAAGGGGATTACACGTCCCCTTCTCATGGCAGGTCCCCCGCGGGTATGAATCTAACTCAGCTCCTTGTTAGAGGAGCTACACCTTAAGACAGGGGTTGGCAACCCCTGGCATGGGTGCCAGAGCATGGCATGCAAAAGCACATGCACCTCAGGGTGACATCGGGGAAGGGCCAGAGCTGCACTGCCACAACAAGAATCAGGCCCCTTGCAGTTACCCTGCTGTCCAACCCTGGCACACCAACATCTGACAAATCAAGGTTGCAGGTGTTTTTGGCACCCTGCCCAAAAACACAGCTGACCCCTGCCCTAAGATCAAGTGGTAGAAAATGTATTGCTGGTGTTGGAGGTTCCAGGTTCACTCCCAAGACTGCCCAAAACTTACCTAGATATTCATTTACAAGCATCATCCAAAACAAAAGGTCATTAGCTGATAACATCCTAAGCACACTGGTGCTGTACTGTTTAATAGGCATCACACATGCTACATTAGGTAACAGGTTTAAAGATGATTTTAAAAGCTAGGCAGTGCCAGGAGGGTGCCTTAGAGCACCTAGCGCCAGAGACAAGAATGTTCCACAGGAATGTAGAATGAGCTGAGAAAAAGAGATGGGCGCAGGGAAAGCAGATCATTAAATATTTCAGAAGGCAGTTTACATTCAGGTCTATTTTCAGTTCATTGCTCTGCTCTTTGTCCTGGTTTTAAGCACCTAAAAATGGTTCAAATGACTACACAAACAACTCTGCATTTATATAGCCAAGTCACTACATGAAGAAAAACAGACCATTCCCTTGCTACAGCTGATGGGGCAGTACCTGTAATTAGGATGTTGGTTACACTGAGCAGGTAGTTGTCATTTAGAATGTACAATCTCCATGACTACTTAATAACATATTAATACTTTCCATCTAACAAGCAATATCTGTTTTCACAACCATGGCTCACTGAATTCTCTGAGACAGAAGCACTTACCATTTGGGGCTGGGCTCAGTCTGTGAGAGCCACTATAAATTACAAACCGTCAAATCAACAAGCTTTTTAAGGTGTAAATGTGACAATGAGTCAATGCAGAGAGCCAAGGTTGCAAAAATGATATTTTTGTTTAAATGACCCTTTGGTTTCTCTTCTAGAGCTGACCCATGATCTTGAAATGAAGGAGCTGGAAGCCCGTCGACAAGGTAAGATCCAAAGCTTTTGCATGAGATAGCCATTGAGATTTGGGATTTGACAGCTCAGCCAAGAATGACAAAGCTGGCTACTGTTTCCCAGCTGCACGTGGCCACTGAGACACAGCGCACCTGGAAATGCATAGCCATCTTGGAGAGGGGACTGATGGAGCTGGCCTACATGTATGTATCCAAGAAATTTAAGGTGACCCAACTAGCATTGTGAAGACAACACACATAACACAAGCACATGAAATGATTGTCCAAGTACTTTCTAGGGGGTGTAAAGTGGCCGTAAATCCTTGTACACCCATTTCAAAGTGTGCTATACCTGAATGAGTGTGTCCTTCTGGGTATTTTACATGGTTTAAATGGCTGGCTGTGCTTTTACTTACACGCATTGCCTTCATATCTTTTGTTGATTCACCTTCATTTTCCCTGGTGTCCCCATTAGGCAAACTCAGCATGCCTGATCATCTATGGAAACACGTAGGCAAAAGCATTACAAATATCCTTACATTGCCTCACTAGTCTGAATCCACTTGTAGCTTTGACTTAACCCTAACCTGCAGGGACCAGCTGTAGGGGACTGGAGTACAGTGCGCCAGATCTGCAAAAAATATTAAGTGTTCCCCTCTAAATTCTACAGAGCAAATAAGGAAGTTGTTAGTGCTACCAGCTAAGGGTGCCATCATTTCACTCAGCGAAGTTGTACCTTTGCATTACAGAACCACAGTTCTAGACTTGTATCCCATGAATTGTGCATGGGATTTATCTTGTATTTAGGCTGATCTGGCTCCATCTCTGAGATGACTCATTTTGCTCTAGAGAACAGTGCTTCTGTGACAGAGTCACTTAACTATATGGAAGTGGCCTAAGATTATTATTATTATTATGTCTATCCTGGCCACCTATGTTCAGATGGCATTAATTTTCACACATGAGGAGATCTGATCAAAAAAACAAGACAACAATTTCACTAAACATTTTAGAATGTCATTTTACTTTTTCCCCCCACAACAGACCCATTTCCAGTTTTTTGCAACCCTTCTAGTGATGTTTTTCATGGTTAATTTCATGCAATCATTACTTTGCCCCATTATCAAAAAGGTCTGGTTGCAGAAAACCACCTATACTGCATTTGATTTCAGTCAAATGTTGATAAAAATCAGAGAATTTCTCAGTAAAACACACCTGGAAAATGTCAACATCGTCAAAAGTTGCTCACACAACCTTTCAGTTTTCAAAACTAGCCTTTTTTTTCAATAAGAAAGGCACTTCTTTGCGTGTCTGAGTCACTGTCAGCCTGAGCTGGAGCTGAAATGCGAGCTTTGCATGAAAGGCTTCACAACCTAGTACTATTCCCCTTGAGCCAGTTAGTTCCCCAGAGGGCAGCACTTCCATGGGTTTGATGTTCGCGCAATTACTCTTCAGAACTGCAGCACATGCAACAAATCTAGGGGGCTGAGCTGAATCCTCTGTGCAGGTGGCACTCGAAATGGCCTCGGTCCTTTTGCCCATGGGCTCTGACAGGAAGCCTCACAGATCTGTGTGCCAAAGAGGAGGATCCCACGGGCTGTCATGAGGACTTGCAAAGACAGAGAAGCAGCTTTAAAAAAAAAAAAAAAAGCCAGGGGAGAGGGTAGAAATAATTTACCTCTCTCTGACTGAAGAGAGTTAACAAGGCTTCTGCGAGCAACAGCGTCTGTGGATCTTGGTGGGGATTATACACAGGAAATAATTACATTACATTTTTACTAGACTAGCCCACATCAGTCCTAATAAACCCTCTGAAAATAGGAAGCCTCATCCATTGGTGAGAACAGGGAGCTAGGCATTAGGCTTCCTGGTTCTGTTTTCAATTTGAGGTATTCTACTGATTTACAAGGCTCCCTGGGGTAAGTGAGGCAGGGGCAGATTTTCAAAAACACTCACATCCAGATCTTCAAGTACTCAGCACCCATAAGTGCATGCCCAGCTGCCATGTAGGCACCTAAACAGAGCCAGATGTTTAAAAGTGCTCTCACCCCGCCACGTATGCCCAGATGTTCAAAAAACTGCTCTCACCCCGCCACGTATGCCCAGATGTTCAAAAGGCCGCTGCTCACATTGTGATCCCAGTGGACTGAGCTCTGTGGAAAACTCTGGCCTTAAAGCCTGATCCAGCTCCCAGTGACATCCATGTTTCAGGACTGGTCCTTTAATCTCACCATTTACCCTCGAGTAAAATGTCATAATGTAATGTAATAATATAATGCTATTTGCCCCTTTCTATCGATATTCACAAAGCTGCGATAAAAGCCTCTGCAGAAATGCAGGACAGGAGGGAATTGGACTTGAGATCGGTCTGACTTCCAAGGGAATAAATAACTCATTTAGAATTGGCTCACCTACTCGAGAAATTTACTTTTGGGGAGGGGTGGAGGAGAGACGTTTGCCAGTCAAAGGAGTCATTAAAATCCAGGCATGCGTGTTGCATGAAGGAGCAGCCCCTCCACAGGCAGGTCCTGGGCTCTGATTTCATCTGATTTCTTATTATCAGCAAGTAGCTCTTCATTCCTCTCCTCCTTTTGACATTGGTCTTTTGTTAGAGCCTTTTTATCTTGGTGCAGATGGAATAAATACAGCTATTCATGCACATGTGCATGCACATGCACGCTCACACACCAATCTCTCCACCCCCTTATCACCCCTCCCATCATTGCTGGGATTATACAGCAGACTGCCTCACAGGCTGGTGCAACAGTATACAGTGAGGGACTGAAGAATAGGTGGGTGGTCAAGCAGGCACCTTGCCTCCTTTCCTTCAGTGTCATATATTTCCTGGGTCATCCTCATTAAACTTATCTCAGCATATGAGATGTGAATCCTCCTATTTTTTTGGCCCCTCTTCATTCCCAAGTGGATGGTCTTGCATTTTAGGGCTGTTACCATGTGTCAGCAAACCTCCCCAGCCCACACATCAGGTAGGAATTGCCCTTCTCTTGATGTAACCTAGAAGATAAGCAGGGCCGTAATTCTCCACAGCCCCAGAGGGCCAAGACTTTGCATTGAATCAGTGCTGTTGGAGGCAGCACAGCCTTGGGGAAGGGAAGAAAGTGAGGGTCAGAGACAAAAGCCAAGAGGCGCTGAGCTCCAGCTCTTCTGAGAAAGGATGGTCCAGTGGTTAAGACCTTTGGTGGATGGCAGTTCCTCTCCCAGCTTTGCTACAGACTGCCTCGGTGACCTTAGACAGCTCAGTTAGCCTCTCTCTGCCTCAGTTCCCCTTTGCTAAAATGGGATCACAGCAATATCCTACCTTGCAAGGGTGTTGTGAGGATAAAGGCATCAAAGATGTGGCAATCAATGGTGAAGTCATCTGAGTGCTGTTAATCCAGGTGGTGAACCAAGAACAAGATCTTACAGAGTGTTCCAGTCAGAAGAAATGGATGAAAGTCAAGTAGACTCAGGCACTTCTATACTGAGTCAAGTCCAGGATCACTGCCAAGAAGCAAGCCCCTCCTGCTTCACACATACCAACCCCTCCCTGACTAAGGGCAGGTAGCTGATTTAGAGTCAAAATGAGGTTTTAGTTCAATTCACTGCAAATACCACTGCCAGGTCCCCTTGCTGGCAGGCCCAGTGGAGAGGGCAAGGACAGAATGGGTCACAGAGACCAAACACTGTTCTCAGACCTAGTAGTGGTCCTTTCAGATCAAAAGTGAGACCACACAGCGGGTAGTTTGCTCTACTGCCTCTTCTTGCCGCAGTTGCACTATATCTCCAGGGCCCTTAAATGCAGAGGAAACAGCTGGGTGCCTCTTCAAAGAGGGTAAGGAGGAGTTGCAGACACAGGAACTACCCCTGGCAATGCAGACCTGGTAGCACTGCGTCACCTTGGTGCACCCCATACATTTCTCATTTAAATCTTGAAGCTCTGAGTAATGTCAGCTTGTCTCCTGGGCACTTGCAGCAGAAGGTGGCTGCTGCATAACCCACTGGGCAGCACGACAGGAGGTGCCAAGATTAAATACGATAGGTAGGTAGTTAGCAAGCCCGAATGACACACAATATGTAAGCAGGCAGGCAGGGCAGAATGATGGACAGACTGTTAAAGGAAAAAAGAAGCCAATGCAGCTCAAAAGAAAGGTCCTGTGGATATGCTGTGGTACAAAGATTGGCAGAGCACTGATTTCAGACCCTTGAACTCCAGTGTGAGGAAGCCCTTCCTCCAGGTCTGTTTGCCTCCCTTTCCTCTTTCTTGACCTTTAACTCATGGGTCAGACGGCATCTCTTACAAACTCTGCTCCAGGAGAGGTGTGCGGCACTGGTGGCCAGCAGGGGGCACTGGGAGAACAGCAGTTCTTGCTCCCGGGAGGGTGGAGTGGAGTAGAGATGCCTCCCCAGGGCTCTGGATCCACTCCCAACTGCTCACCACTCCCACCTCTCACCAGCCCTGCAGCACAGCAGGGCCTAGACTTTCCACATCAGAGCTGCTCACTCTTTAAAGGCTAATCAATAGGAGACATGGATGCGTGCCAGAGAAATGCAATGCTCTGAGCCCACGGGGCTATTTTTAGAGCCTCACGTTGTCCGGCTGATCACAGGATATTGTGCCAGGCCAAAAGCAAAGCCCGCCTGCTTGACAGCCTCTGTTCACCAACCCAGGCAGGCACGCAGCCTGCTGTTGGCTGCGTTAGGGTGTCAACAGCTGCGAGCTGAAACATCTGGGAGGAAGCAGAGTGGCCTAAATCCTTCCTGGGAGCAAATCAGGGCAGAGGGTGAGATGGAAAGGAGATGAGTGGTGTAGGGGTGGGAACTCCAATACTCCGATCTTGACCGCTTTCAGCAAATCAGCCATGATGAGAGAAAGTGGCACTGCCTTTGGCCTTACACGGAGCTCCTCACCCTGCCTCCCAGATGCTGGTGAAGTACCAGGGCACAGCAGCATTTGGGGCATGGACTAGAAGAGGATCAATGGAAGACTGAAAGCTGATCTGAGCAACCAGCCAGGCTGCCTGTCCCGGTGTCCTTGAGAGCCAGCACTAGACCATAAAGGTCTTTTCTCTCTGCCAAAGCAAAATGGTGGCTTCTTGCACTATAAATCCAGCCTGTTCACATACTCCAGATCCCTTCTTCCCAAGTTTCGGTTTCCTGGTGGGAGGAACAAAGCCCCGAAACTGAGCCAGCCACTCCCATCCGTAGCTGGCGCTCGATTCCCAGAGCCAGCCCAGTCCCAAGCCAAGCAGATGACACATGTCTTCCTCCCAAGTGAGCAGTGAAGGAGATCCAGCCTCACACCTGAATGACTCTTCAGTGTTCAAACACCCATCATTGAGCAAATGGGGCTGTTGCTGACACAGGGTTCTTGAATCCAAGTGAATGTTGTCAGCTATGTTTTACTGTCTTTGAGGTGTAGTGGAGGCAGCTGACTCACCAGCAGTATTCTGTACGGGAGACCATAATTTCCAGTGAGCACCACTCACATGGCTCTCCTCAGAGTTTGGCGCTGCAACAGCTTATGAACAGCAGTATCACGTTCACCACTGTCACGGGGTGGGCCCTGGGAGCAGCCGTGATCTCCCTAGCACTCCCCTACTGTACCAAGTTAATTGTTTAGCACCCTCTATCTCGCCCGCCATGTCTTGCTGTCCTACGTCTTTAAGGGAGGCTGCCTTACTGTTTCCTATGACACGGTGCTCTGGTCGTACTGACCCATATCCCTTAAGGAGTGACCCCATGCACCCCAGCCTTATGGGCTATGCGTGCCTCCAACCTCCCCTTTAGCACGCCCCAAGCCTCACAGATGTACCGGACGTTCTCGTGTCTCTATGCGTCTTAGTGACCCCTCCCGGGTCGTCTCACTCTTATGCTCACCCTCTCCGGGGCCTTGTAATACATGCGCGCGCCCTCTCCGGGGCCTCGCAATATGTCAATACATACGCGCCCTCTCTGGGGCCTCTGTATAGCTCGCCCTCTCTTTGGGGTCCCGCGATAGGTTCACCCCCTCTCTGGGACTCCCCTATGTAGCTCGCCCTCTTCAGGCTCTTATCCGCACATCCGCCCTCACCGGGCTTCTCAATATGTCGCTCGCCCTCTCTGGGGCTTCCGCAATAGGTTCGCCCCCTCTCTGGGACTCCCCTATGTAGCTCGCCCTCTTCAGGATCTTACCCGCGCATCCGCCCTCACCGGGCTCTTACCCGCGCACTCGCCTTCACTGGGGCTTCTCAATATGTAGCTCGCCCTCCTTCTGGGGCTTCTCACGTAGAGGCAGCGCCTCACTGGGCCTGTCTCCCCACGCTCACACCCACACTGGGGTTTCATCGCCCGCGCTAGGTTACCCCACTGGGGTTTCGTCGCCCGCGCTCCCCGCAGTTGGGGCTCAGGTGGCCCGTAGCTGTGCCTAGCCCTCTGACCCTTCTCAGGGTCCTACGCCCTACTGGGCAAGTAGCGCCCTCACGGGCTGGGGCATTAACACCCCCCACACACCGTGCCACACTGGCGCCAAATAGCCGTGCCTCCCAGGCACTGCTTGCTGCGCCTGTACAGGGCACCCAGGAACCCCCAGACTACTGGGGCTCCTGTGAGGCCTCCTCACACCCCTATAGCTTCACCCAGTCTTCCAGTGGTGTAATAACAATAACCAAACAAACCCAAAGCCTCCCCTCCGGGGCTACAATAACTCCCAAAACCACAACAGAACGCAGAGCCTCTCGGCTGTAACATAAACCTTAAGCCAACCTGGCTAACCTTCTGTCACGTCCCTGTCAGGGCCCCCTTCACCCTGTATTCGCATGCCGACGCTCAGGCTGCTCGGCTCTAAGCCTACTCCGCTCTGCTCCTCAGCAAAGCTCCTGCCGCTCAGGCTGCCAGAGAGGAACTGCCTCGGGCCTCAGCCTTGTGTGTTTATATAGGCCAGGCCCGGCCCCCTGGCAGTCAGCTGACCCACTCAGTTGTTTAGGCAACCCCCAGCTGTGCTGCCCTATTGATTGGCAGCCAAGCCCGCATCGCCATTACTAGTAGCGAGCACCATAGCGCTCCGCTACACTCCTTCCCCCTTAAGTCCTTAACCTTCATTAGGAGTTTGGCACACAAGTGCCCAGCGACAACCACATTTATGGGCCAACAATTTAAATTAAGGTGTCATCAAATGACTGCTCTTCAAGTGCCACTCATGCAATAATCACTTGATGCAACTGCCTCCCTTAATACCTCATTATAAAGGTCATTAAGGGACGATATAAAGTGGTTACAAGCATCTTGGAAAAGACAAGGTATTGATTAAAGACAAGTAAAGCAAGCCTGGGAACGTCTGAAGCATACACTGTGAGGTAGCCCCTTGACAATCAGCCTGTTTTATGTCCTATCCCCAAAATGGTTGCTTTCAGGGACTTTCAGTTAGAACAATGTAAGGCAGATGGACCCTTGGCCTTCTCCATGCACAGATGTTGCACTAGTGGAATTTAAATGTTTGGGCATCATCACTGTCCCCACCTGGCTGGAGCGTTTTACATTACAGCTGTTCTAGGCTGTCGGAGGGCCTCTGCCAGCACTGTTCCTTGGGAGCCTTCTAGCCCCCAAGGTACGTCCCAGAAACTAGACTGCGGCTCCCTTTTACCTCAGTTCCCTGCCTGTAAGATGGAGACCATCTTTATTATTATCATCCGCATCCTCGGTACCAAGGAGCCCCACTCACAGAGCAGGACCACCATGGGCCCTGTGCCAAAAAACACCAGTCTTTCCTTTCTCTCAGCCTTGGTCCATCTCACCTGTGTAGACATCAAGGGACCTTGAGGCCTGCAGGTACTACCATGCATATAATAAATTATCACAGCCAGATTGCCTCTCCTGTGCCTTGCTCTTACCACTGCTCTACACTTCTACTAACACAGAGAGAGGCCATCTTTCTGCCTGACTTCCTGCCTGTGTGGATGGAGAGAGATGAACCACCTGCGCTACCTACACCCACTCCCGGAGATCACAGGAGAAGTTCAGTGTGTGTACTCACAGCTGCCCTGGCCACTCTATCTTCTGGATCAACAATACATGTCATGTCCTAGAGAGACTAAAGGCACCTGGCACTTCTCCCAATGGACCTTCTTCCTGCGTGCTGGCATACAACTTCAACCAAATTGGGCTTTTTTTTGAGGGGAGCTGGAATCTATATCTGAGGGCTATGGACCTTGGCTAGTGCTTGCTACAGGGATTCCAGCACTAACCCAGCAACATGCAAAACCCCTGCTGATGCTGCACAATCCTCCTTTTCTTTCTTGTGGAGTTTTCATGGACTTGGTGCAGCTGCTGGCAGCCGGCACTGACTTTGAGCAGTGCCCTTTATGGCGCAGATAATAAATCACATTCCTGGGAAAGACGCCTGCGCCTTTGCAGTGGGTCAGTGTTCCCCGCTTCTTCGCACTCAGCCTCCCATCTTGGAACTCAGTGATGATGACAGCCTCTTAATCCCAGGCACCAGCTGAGCACTAGTTTACTAGTTCATTTGAGTGTTTTTAAAACCTTGTGGGGGGAAATCACCCCCTTATCTCTTCTAGGACTGAAGGGGTCATCTGTAACTGGAATCACGGCACCCTGCCATACCAGGAGGGGCCTGACTGGGGTCTCAAAATAGGCTTTGAGCAAAGCACCAAGTAGACTTTAGATTAGGGCACCAGGTAACTCCAGCACTAGCTGATGAGGCTTTGAAGCCTTTCTGTGCTAGGGCACCACTTCCAGTCAGCTCAGCCTTGCTATCTCCCCATTCCTGATTCTGGGCAGTGCTGATCCACTGCCCAGAGAGCAGGCTGGTGTCAAAAGCACAACTCTCTCCTTCCTCCAGCCTCTCCAGGACACCAGCATGACCATAAGGAGGGTGCAGGGGAAAGAAAGAGCCTCATGCTGCAAGACTCATGACAGAATGACGCTGACAGCAAGGCAAGGAGGGCAGCATGAGAGCCAGAACAGAACAGATAAGCTTTGCCAAAACTGGCCCCAGCAGCAGCTGTGACAGATAATGCGAGGAGAAGCAGGCTCTGCATACAATGGCAGTTCTCCCCGCCCCCTGGGAACAGCAGCATCCTCTTAGTAGGGCAAGATGATGCCAGTGCTGTCTCGGGAAGATGGAGAATTGTCAGTCCCAATCCTGCTGGTCCAGCCTTAAAAAAAAAAGGCAGGGTACAGGCAGCAAAGGCAGCGGGAGTGATGTCATGCTAAAGGCCTTTTTGCAGTCGCTTCTTGTGTCGTACAAGGGGGATGGGGACAGAGGCTGAATAAAGCAATCTACAGATGCTGTTTCACACAGCAGGAAGGAGGAAGGGACAAAAGAAGTGTGTGCAGCTGTTTGGGGAGAAGTCCAAGGATGCAGTGATAGAGATGCAGAGCAGACACCTGCATTGCACCAACAGAACAGGAGGAGGAAAGCCTCAGTCTACAGTGATGTCAGCCTCCTGCCTGGGGGCAGCCAGGGAGCATGTTCTCTGCAACAGGAATGAGAGCATGCAGAGAAGCCACACCACCGAGCTCAAACCTCCCCAGTGTTTCCGCCTGTCTGGATCAGGGCAGTCCTTCAAGCCCAGCCCTGCTTTAATGTATCTTACCATTCAAAGCACCTCACTGAAATGAGAATGAATTTCACCCCTGCATAACGGGAAACACATAAATGTACTTAGTGCCTAATGGGTGGAATAGGATCTGGCCCAGAGGGTAGCTGTGCAGCAGCCTCAGAGCTCAGGCAGGGGCAGCTAATGTTTATAAGTGAATGCAGTTACAAATGTGTGCACACACACATACACACACACACACTCACTCTCTCCTTCAGAGCTGCTCACCAAAGCTCATCACAGTCAAGGAAGATATAAATTAATCATGCAAACAAAATACAGGGGCAACTCTGAGGGCCTGACTTTCTGTCTTTGCTTGGGCAAAACTTCCACTGCCTTTTAAGACCTGTTGTTCCAAACACAGGATCTAAAAATTAGGTTCCTAAATCCTTCCTTAAACATCTGAATATAAATGACCTGATCCGCTGAGGTAAAGATGCTACTGCAATAGAGAGAGCTGCAGGGTCTCAGCACCTTTCACAAGCAGCTTGTATTAAGGAGCCCAATTATGCAATACTCTCCCTGGGAAAATCTGCCCTATACATTTGCTTCAAAACCTAGGAGTTTGTCCGCATAAGGATGGAGTGATTCCTGCATCAGCAATGCATCTCTTCTCAAACATTTGGTAGCCCTTCACCTCGCATATAGATTACCAAGGTCCCTTTTCACAGAAGCCATGATAGAAAAAACAGTGACATTTCTTTGACTAAGCCCTACAGTGTCTGACCATTGCAGCTTTGCAATTGCCAGCTGCAGTGCTGAGAAGGGGGGGAAAAGTCCCCATGCTCTCTGATAAGTCATTACCGTTCCTACAAAAAAAGTCACCCTGGCTCTTTCCTGCATTGGAAATGGGGCGACTGTGTGTTCCCACCTGCATCACACAGACCTACTCCATCTCCTGGGCTGGATCCTGTACTGGGTGTACACAGTGTTGGCAGCGAAGAACAGGGAATGGAGGTCACAAGAGCTGCTGTTCATTATCTTTTGCTTTTCATTTGCAATTCCTGAACTGTGACGTCATGTCAGCAGGGCTGTAGCTTGGGTCTGTCCTTCGCAGCAGAGGAGCCACAGAATGGCGAGATGCCTGGGAGCACAGAACTCCCCCATGTAGGCTGGGGATTTTTACTGCAGTGCAGTGTTTGTAGTGCAGCCAGTGCACAATGGTTTTAAAGGCCATGTCTCCACTGCCCCTGTGCTCAAGAGTATGCCCAGAAGTGGACATATCTCACCCTCTTCATCCTGTGCCAAATTCCAGAGACTGGACCATGTGGCTGCTTTACAACAATGCTGACCACACACACCAATAAACAAGTCCAGGACACAGAGCTCCAAGGTAGCGCATTACCTCCTTGGAAGGAGCAACTGGGTGGGGTGTGCATCATAGAGATGCTCCTGGCTGCAGCATGGCAGCAGCATATGTGTGCGTGAACTGCATTAAGGATGCATCCAAAGCTGCATCTCAAGCCAGTCCAGAGAGGTGATATTCCCCCTCTACGCGACATTGGTCCGGCCACAATTGGAGTACTGCGTCCAGTTCTGGGCACCGCACTTTAAGAAGGATGTGGCCTGCCTTGAGACGGTTCAGAGGAGGACCACCTGCTTGGTTGGAGGGCAACAGGGCAGGCCCTATGAGGAGAGGCTGAGGGACCTGAACCTGTTCTTCCTCAGCAAGCGGAGGCTGAGGGGGGATTTGGTAGCTGCCTACAAATTCATTAGGGGAGATCAGCAGCAAATAGGAAGTGCAAATCAGCAGCACCTGGGGTGACAAGGAAAAATGGCCAGAAGCTGCTGGAGAATAGGTTCAGATTAGAGATTGGAGGCAATATTTCACTGTTAGGGTGGCTAGGATCTGGAGCCAACTTCCTAGGGAAGTGGTCCTCGCTCCTACCTCAGGTAAATTCAAAAAGAGGTTGGATGAACACTTGTCTGGGGATGTGTGATCCCAGCGTGTGCTCCTACCAGTGACGGGGGGTCAGACTAGATGATCTGTTCAGGTCCCTTCTGACCCCAAACTACTATGAAACTATAAGGGGCAAATGGTTACGTCTTTATACAGCCTGGGCTATGTGTATGCCCTTGACTGCCCTCTGTTCTTACAGCAGATCCTCACCTGTGGATCTCCCCACTGGCAAAACAGTCTACCTGGAGAAGGATAGGGGCACAAAAGTGCTGGCTGCAGTCTGGAGGCAGCCAGAGTATGGGCAAGTGGCTGGGGAGCGGGCAGGGCCTGAGCAGAGAGGAGAGGTATTGATACTGCAGATGGCAGAGGAACTAATAGAGCTTGGCTCAGATTTCTCACCAACTTTCCTGTCCCCCAGCGCAACTGTCCCTAATGGGAAAGGAGCACCCCCAGCACTCCCAACAGTGACTCGAGCCTTCAGTCTGTAGTTGGCTCTGGAATCCATCGGTATGAAAGGTGTCAAAGGAATGGAGCTCAAGATAACAATTGTTGCTATTATTAGTGGTAGCTCAAATCGTGCTTGGTTCATGGCTCACACAATGAGTACATGTCAATGTGAGCAATTGCTAATTATCAAGTCTTCCATCATGCTCTCTCTGACAAGCAGGGAGCTATGGAAAAAAAATATTCTTCAGTGCTCCGAAGAAAACAGTCACCTCATTACTTCTGTCCAGCATGGCCTGGTGCAGTGAGGCTAATACATTCATATTTCCCCTCTGGGAACCCTAGATTCAAATCCTGGCTCAGTTGCAAATGAAAATAAGCTGGGTGTTGAAAACCATCACATAGTCAACAATGCTTGCTCAGGAGACACCTGAGATAGGAGCAGCAGGGATTTTCAAGTCAGGATCAAGCTGGTAGAACAGAAGGCAAGGAGTTTTGCCCAGCCACTGCTTACCTTTATGCCTGGGTTTAATTGGTTTCACAAATTCTTAGTTTCATACACAACAAATTAAGATCAAGAAAGAAAGGGTTATTTTAAGCCACAAAGCTAGAGGAACAACAGTTGATTGATACTTGGAATTGTGGGAATTCCTTAGCACTTAAAACCTGGCTGAGTGATGACTAGCATCTGAGAGGATCCAAACCTGAACATGTGGATCCAAGTGGTAAAGCTTGGAGTGATTTTTTCATGCTTTATCACACCATACCTTTTTAAAAACTTATTTGCCATTGTAACTATGACCTTGCCGTGCTACTTCCAATGGAAGAGAGACCTACAGACCCACCATCTGACAGTCAAAGTACACTACATAAATGACAACAAAGGTTTCTGGGATTTGAAAAAGTTCATTTAAGGGCAGCTTTTTCCAAAAAGCTCAGGGTGCCCATTGAAAACTGGATTTTCTAAAGATGTCAGCACCATTTGCAGACGTCTTAAATGAGGCAGTCAGATTGTCATCCAGGGCTGACCAGGAACACTCCCTTAATCACTGCAAGATCATTTTTGCCACCAGCAGCAGGTTCTCACCAGTAGAAGAAATGCTGACCTTTCCAACCCAATGAGAAGCAGGCATGGCAGACAGACTGTTTCTCATTTTTAGGAATTGTCCTGTGCAGTTTTGTAGACTGAAGTGTTGAGGTGAGCATCTGAATGTTTCAATATTGGCATAAGCCAAACTAAGACTCTGATCCTTCTGGGATCTGGCCCCAGCTAATCCCCTGCATAAAAGCAGTTATGCCTTTGAACAACTCCTGTTCCACTTGTGCCTAGGGTGCTGCTAGATCTTTTCCTAAAAAACAGATTTATGCTCAAGCATTAACAGCAGCCACAATTAGCTCTCCTGCAGCCTTGTACTGTTGCAAAGGAAAGACAGCCCTGTGGTTCCTGCGCAGATTCCACTTGGCCATCAGTTAATCTCTTTGCCCTTCAGCTTTCTCATCTGTAAAATGGGGATAACTTCCCTTCCTCATTGGAGTGCTATGAGGCATAATCCATTAACTTCTGAAAGCCCTTCAAGATCATTAGGCAGAAGGGATTATGAAACGGTGAAGTATTATTATCCAAATTACTTTACAGGCATTAACTAATGAAGCCTGGTCACACTGCTCCTGCGGGGTGGATGAGTGAGTATCATTATCCCCACTTACCAGCAGGGTGGGAAACTGAGGTGCAGGGGAGACAAGTGACTTAGCCAGAGGCACAAAAGGGGTAGGGCACTTATCCTTTGGGTTTGAATGGAGAAGCACTAGCTATATTAGATCCTTGACAGACTCTTGAGTTTTTTGAGTCACACCCTGGTTTTCAAGCTGTTCTGACATGACTCAGATGCAAAAAGGTAGTGAAAGCCTCAGTCATCCAGAGGAGCTGCTGAGAAGCTGGCTGGGGAGCTAGGGAGAGTGCCTCTGTTTTAACAAGTCCGGTCAGCAGTTCTGACTCTGGCAGTAAGTCTATGACAGGAACAGAAAGAAGGCAAACAGGCCAAGCCTTAGTAAGCAGAGGTGACTGGGTGGTGATTAAACAGCTACGGAGAGAAATGCTGACTCTGCTCCAGCCTACGGCACGCCACAGCACCCAGCAGATGGTTGTGTAACCAAAGGATCTGGCCTTGGCCCTTTGATAGGGCTCCCCTGGCACTGCAGCTGGAGAGAGTTACTCGGGAAGGGAATCCAAAGCCGTTCCAGTCAAGTAGCTTTCCAGCCTCTGTGGAGTCCCTATTTACATGCATCCTTTATGGGATTATGGAAACATAAAGTATTACTATTCAAGTTGCTTTACAGACATCAGCTAATGAAACCTGCTGGTGTGGAGTGGATGAATGAGGGCTGTCCACCTGGCAGCCCACCATGGATCAACTGCAGACTGCAAGATGTTTACACAAAACCCCCAAGCTCCTGCCCAGGGCTCCTGGTGCTGAAGTGGCTGGGGTCTCCAGGCTCCTGCCTCCCTCCTCTGGCTTCTGGTCCCTGCCTCCATTTCTCGGGGCCGGGTCACTGCATGCATAGCAGGAGCGGGGCCAGGTTGCTAATGCTGCGTGTGTGGGTAACAGAAAGGTTATATTGTCTGCCCTGCACATGGAGCTAAAAGACCCAGGCTGTGCAAGTGGCTGGGGGACCTGGGCAGCTCAAACTGAGCAGGTAGCGAGCAAGAAGGAAGCAGTGGGGAGAAGAGCCAGGCTGCTTACATGGTGGGAGAAATCCTAGGGTCTGCAGCCCATGCATCATGTGGCCCCCACTGTCCAGAAGTAGGACAACTCTGCTCTATAGGAATAAATCTGAACATAAAGCTCTCCTGAGCTTTGTGGTAGGCATGGAGTCCTAGAGCTCCACCCGAAAGGTTTTTCCTCCTCATCTTTAAAGATGACCTGCAGTGAGGGGGCTGGGCAAAGCAGGCAGCAGGACTGAGTCTGCTTCCCTCCCTAGGAGATCCCAGCCTGGATTATAGCACAGGAGCAGACAGGGGGGAGGGAGAAAGGCATGTGGCAGCAAAAGCGATTTAACTGAGTAAAGCCAACAAAATGAATAGCGGACAGGCAAGACAAGGTGAGCCAAGGGTCAAAGGGACCCAGAGCTGGATTAGAGGCACGTGAGTGGGGTTAGGCTGCTAGGGTCATCCACTTTAGGAATGCAAGAGCTGTGACAAGGCCAGGTGAAGTGACTTGCTCATCACCTGGCCAGCAACAGGCCCAGGATTTGAGTACTAGAATGTCCACAACGCTTGAACAAGCCTGGCTTTTAATGTCACTACTTGACAGGGTCCAGAGCCACCAAAACCTTGTCTCGTTTCCCTTGTCCCCTTCCACCCCAGCCCAGCACCCCCTTTGCATGCTGGAACTCCTTCCATCCCCTTAGTTGTCCTCACTCTGCCTTTTCTATTGTATAATTTTGGAGGAAGCAAGAAAGGGACATGAATGGGGTCTCCATTTCTTAGTTACCTCTTGCCATTCTTCCTCCTTCTACAGTCCCTCTCACCCCTTCCACTTCCTTCCTCTTTATTTGCCTCCATTCCCATATTCCTCAATTAGGACCCGTCCAGGCAGTGAAGATACCACGCTGCACAGCAGTGTCCTCAAACAGGCTACACTGCTTTGGGCAGGCTGCCTCCTATGCTGGGATCAGGGTGGCTGCATCCCCATGATGCCAAACAGCTAGATAATATCTTCCCACAGGGCCTGGACCTTGAGTATTATTTGTATCATGGTAGCACATAGTGGATGGCTAGGGGATGTACTAGGGGTTGAGCAACCCCTGGTTGGAGAGGAAGCCCCTACCCTAGAACTGTTACAACCTGAAGAGACAATTCAGATAAAGGGCACAAAAGGAAACAGAAGCATAAGGTGCCTTGGGGTTAGGCTGCTAGGGTCATACAACAGGTCAGCAGAACAGCCAGGTATACAACCCGAGTCTCCAAACACCTCACCAAGTGTTTTACCCACTGGAGGACACAGCCCAGGGGAAAGGTGCAAGCCCTTTGCAGACCTTCATCCTTGCTCTTTTTCAGCCAAGGGAGGCCCAGGGTAGGAATTGCTTCCTGTTGTAGTCTCATATGTAGTAAGCCACAAAGGGGTTTATGCAGGGGTTTCTCTCTTCTTCCCTCCCCCTGCTGCTTTGTTTTTTGATGGTTACTGCCTCCACAGAAGGGAGGATCGGAAGGGTGAGCCTGCTTTTTTTCTCCCCGCTTTGAATACTCTAGAGAATGAGCCACACCCTACTGGTAAATCCATGTGGTTTGACTCAATAAAGGAACTGATTTAAGTGTGGCAAAGTCATCGGACTGCAGCCAATTGTAGTGGAAGCGAAAGGGGTTTAGGAATCAAATTTTGGATGTGAACCTCAAAGGACATCTGCCCTGAGGCCTCTGCACTCTACAGTAACTGGAGGCATTGCAGGATGGGGTGGAGGTGAGAAAGGAGAGACCCAAATTCTACACAGCTTCTCCCTGGGTCTTGTTACAGTGGAAAGTGCCACTGAAAAAGAACTAGTGCCAGCCATGCAGATGCAACTTCCTTCTCCCATCACTGATCATCACATGGATCAGGCCCAGAAGATATTGTCACCTATCTTATTTACTTGTTGAAAAAGGATACAGGGGCCCTGATGGCATCACTAGACCTGGCAAGACAAGAGAGTCTTAGTGATGCTGCCACATTACCAGTGACATCGCCCATCATCGCCATTCCTCATTCACCCACCACACACGCATGTTCATGGCTCAGAAGTGTGGGGGGGTGGGGGGGAGAAGAGGGTACCAAAGTAAGCTTAAAATATCAGAGAATAGACTCTGAGAGCACAAAGGATGGGTTAATTTCTGCCTTCCGTTGTCCCCACGCAACCTACATGAGCAGAAATTGGCTCCCAAACTGACGTTATGCTCTATTGCTTCCCTTTGCCTGTGAACTTTTTCTTCCCCTCCATCATTACTGCAACAGAGGGCAAGTTGAGACAAAGGAACATTATATCGTTACCTCTGCTAGAGATTGTAAACATGTCTCTGGCCTGACAACTGGCAGACACCGTTAATATTTTTTATTAACAACTGCTGCGTGTTGGTTGTTAGGGTCTTATGACAAAGCTCTCTTCGCCCTCCACCCCCACCAACTCTCTTCTTTAATATCCTGTCCTTTTTATGAATCTTTATCAACAACAGACTGACTGCCTTCTCTGGAGTCTAAGGCAGAATGGCAGAGAGGAGTCAAGTCTAATTCTTCACTGCATCGCACATAACTCGGTTGGCAGCTCCATTTGCAGCCACGTAACTCCGCTGGCTTCAGTGGAATCCCTGGTATAAGGCTGGTATCACAGACTGGAAAATCAGCCTAATACACTGCAAGGGAGATGTTAAAAATATTGTTCTGCCAAGGTCCACGGAAGGATGAAAAGCAACTGCATTCACCAAGGCTGGGATTTCCAAAAGTAACTAATGGAGTTAGGCACCCAACTCCTGTTTGGAATTAGGCATCTAATTCACTTAAGCTGTTTTTGAAAATCTCACCCCAGAAGTAGGAAGATACTGGGTAGTCATGAATATAGGCATGAGTGCACAGAAGGAAAAGCCTGCATCCTCAAACAGGTAATAGCACAACAGGAATTGCCCAGGTCGAGAGCCCATCTCTGACATTGCGCGGCATCAGTTACTATAAAGGCAAGGGACAAGAATCCCTGCAGTGGACAACTACAGAATAACCTGGGAATACCTTCCATTGGGAAGTGTTTTCCTGACTGTGGCTAATGGCTGCATGCCCTGACAGCTGTCACAGCAGCAAAGCAAAATCTCCAGATCATTTCTGCAGAGTCTGGCTCTTTTTATATTTCCTTTCCTCCTTAGATTCTCAGTCAACCACAGTTCTAACTCCTAGTTAATCCTGGATTAACATACTCTATTCTGTCTAATCAGGTTGTGTAGTATCCTGGAAAGAGGTCAATGACACCTTCTAATAAATTTGGCAGATTGTTTCACATGATTAGTTTTCTCTTTTTCTCCCAATGCAAAAATCTTCATGATGGAGCTCAGGTCCAAGGACAAGACAGGGAATTTAAGGGAGTAGGATTAACTTTTAAAGCCAAAGGAACAGCATCTCCTGCTCACACAGTATCTTGTGATTCAGCACATCAAACAGGCTCAGCTCATAAGATTCAATCACAGACTGAGGACTCTGGCTGATCTGTGTTTATTTTAAATTTACATGAGAACAATAGACTGGAGAAAGTATGCTGAGTTGGGGTCACAGCTACATTTAAGTTAGGGATCACAGACATAGCTTTTTGTCATGGAATTCATTATCACTTTGGCTCCAAGTGCTCATTATACTCCACAGAAAGTTGGAATCTGATCATTTTTAAGTTGGAAAAATGATTTACCTATGAAATTAAAAGTCATGGAACGGTAATTACAGAAGGCGTCATTTACAGATGTGGAATGGATCTCACAATTTTCTGTTTTCTGCATGAATCATTTTGTCTTGTCCCTCCTTCTGGGTATTAATCACATGGTGCATTTCAGTGATTGGCAGGTGGGTGAACAGGGTAAAGCTTGGTCCAGGGTTTAAGGCATTTATCTAAGAGCCAGAAGACCTCAGTTCAAATCCTAGCTTTGCTTCAGAGATCCAGTGCAACTATGAGCAGCTCTCTTAATGCCTCTATGCTTCAATTCCCCCATTTGAAGAATAAAGAGAACAGCGCGTCCTGAGTGATGGGGACCTAACATGAATGATGGCAAGGTGCTCAGACACTACAGTAGCAGGTGATGTGTAAATACCATAAATCAATAGAGGTTAGAGCTTGGCTTTGATAGCACCAAGATTTTATGGACTCTTGGGAGCTCAGCCCAACATGACATCCATCCTTTCACAAGATTTTCTCTGTCTCAGAAAGCAGTGAGCTCTCATTTAACTGGTTGTCTTGGTATGACTGTCACCACCATTAGCTGAAATCTCACACGAGCGAGACTGAGGTCTCGTATTTATTCCCAGGCCGATACCTCTACAGCAGTCACTGTATACTTCCCTGCACTATCATGCTAAAGTTACTAATGTCCTTCATCCCTGAACAGGAGGAAGCACTGCTAGTTGATAGTCTAAACCCATTCAATCACTGCCTCTTTGTTGAGGCTGCCAACCCTGTGGTGGGGCTCACTTTTGCCCACTAGGAAGTGGACCACCCCTTATATATCACTTATGTCCCTCACTGGCTATCAGGTGGTAACAATACTCAGTATTAACCCAGGATACCTTCAGACCATTCACCTAGAGTGGAAAGTTTCCAAGCATTCCTTGACCAGTCTCCTGAGCCATTTAGCTACTGCCCCTAGTCCCTCCTTCTCATGTATTTCACTGCTGCCAAATGGCGTTTTTAACACTGCTTTTTGTCATGTCCTCCTCAGAAGTCATCGATCGGGAGCTGGAGGACAAGTGCAAGATCATGGAGGCTCAGCTGCATGAGAAGGAGAAGGACAATCTGGACCTGAGGAAGGAGCTCCGACACAAGGAGGCCTTGGTGGCTGCACTGAGATCCAACCTCAGGAACAAGGAGAGGAAATTCCTCGAGGAGCTGAAGAGGAGGAGCCATCGGGTGACCATACTAAACACAGAGCTGCAGAAGCAGACAGAGGCTGCTGCTTACCTCTCCTTCCAGCTCCATTCCACCAAGCAGACGCTGCACAGCTCCCAGCAGAGCGGGAAGCCCCCCTCCGACAGGCCACTGGACAAACCCTTGCCTACGCAACCTTCCGGTGAGGTGAAACCTAAAAAGCGCAGTCACAAGGCTCATGTTCGGAGGCTGGTGACTGACTGCTCCTTTAGCAAAGGGGTTATGAAGGACTCTTTCCAGAGGGAGAGGATGAGCAGCTTCGAAGACACAGATCCCATGCCTGACCCAGCACTTTTTTTATACACCAGGAGGCACCATGCACCCCACCGTCAGAAATCTGAGCCCAAAACTGAGGGCCTTAAAAAAGCAGGGGCTGATCCAAATGACAGTGCTGCTACAAGCAGTGGCCTGCAGAGGCCATTTCAGCAGCTTTCCCAGGAGCAGGTGGAAGCCACAAGCCCCAGGTCTTCAGCTAAGACCAAGCCCTCTAGGGGCAAGCAAGGCAGGTGTCATGGATCCAGCCCCAGCACTCCCAAAGACTCGGAATAAAAACAAAGGAAAAGGAACAATGCAACCATCCCATGCAGCATCGGAGTCTGGCTATACCAAAAAAAGAGAGGAGAGCCTACGCAGATTTCCTGCCCCCTTGTCTTCACGAAATACAATGTTGGGCTGGGGGAACTGCTCATTCTGGCTCCCCTAACCACAGCTCCCTTTCCTTCTGCTAAGGGAGAAAGAAATGATCTCACTTGTCTAAAACGGAGATTTCTTCTCAGAGGGATGGTGGGGCATGGGAGTGCAGCAGCCAGCAATGCTGAGCGTGTTTTGAATGTTGGTATGGAGTCAACTCCAAGAGAGAATGAATCCAGATGTGGAATGTGGAGAGAGTTTTTGGGCATGGGAATAGGGGAAGGAATGGTGGTCAAGCGCTGTCCAGAGCTTCCCTTTCTTAAAAATGAACATGTCTGAGACTAAAACCTCTTTCTGTTATTGTCATCATTGTTCTCTTTAGAGGAGATAGTTTTTATTTTCACTGGCACTAGGTAGAGGGGGGTGGGGGGAAGCAGGGAATGGCAGAATTGCACATATATGAGTTCACCGATGGTGAACACAGCAATGGGCAGGATGAGCCAAAGTCACCCCTAGTCTCGACTTCATGATGTGGTGAAGTTTGGACAAGGATGGACTTGAGCCAGAATGTCTAATGTCCTCCAGGTTCTGGAGGAATTTAGGGAGTTGAAAGACAATCGGTCAAGCTGGTCTAAGAGGGATTTCTACCCCATCTGCAGGCCTTGCCAATCATGTCTGACATGGTCACACAACAATGTTTTGCTTTATATTTTTCACCCAAATTCCTCCCTCAGGATAAACCTGTTGGACAAGATTTTCAAAAGTAGCCTCTGATTTGGGGTGCTTCCCTTTTTGGGGTATCCAGCCTGCACTATCAGAAAAGGGCCTGATTTTCAGAAGCTGATTTTCAGACATCCAAAATCACTAATCACGTGTGCTAGCCTGGACATTGTTTTGCCTGTTGTTACAGCAAGTTGTCTGGATGTGTCCTTGCCACTCCACATCCCTGACTGATTTTTTCCCACAACTGTCTATTACAACTGCTGCTTAGACACCAAGCTCTTGTTTTTAAATTAAGTTACCAATCATGTGTTACTTTCCCACTGGAGCCTTATTCAGAAGACTAAGTAACTAAATTAGTAATGAGATGCCCAAAGAAGAGATCTCATGCATTGCAAATAAATAGAAAAACATTCTTGTGGCAAAGTCAGCTGCTCATTTCTGCTTTGAAATCGATAGGAGGTTCTAAGCAAAACAAAAATCTGTCTCCTTTGGGGCTTGGTCTCATCTCTGGAACTAGGTATTCGTATGTCCCCCAACTCACTCCAGTTCAGTATAGCACTGCAGTAAGGGAGGGAAGTGCTATCAAAGGCAGACAGAAGGTTAAGTTCTCATTGTATGACTTGAATGGGAGCTGAGGCAGAAGCTACTTTATTTCATGCAGGATGAGACCCTCAGCTACTCTGCAAGCAAAATGCTGACCCACATAGTTTTAACTACCCATTCTATCCACCTGGCCTTTTCCTTATACCCCTTTCCATGACAGCTACCGAAAATGCAGTGGATAGATGAATCTTGTGGTTCCCCCCCTCTGCACTGATAATCAAAAGCCAAGAATGATATCACACTTAACAAGCCAAACATTTGCTGTTTGTGTATTTGGGGACACCAGTCATACAAGGGTGTTTCAGAAAGGAACAGCAATTTCAAAATAAAACCATATGTGTGCAATGGTTGTTTACCGGACTACATCACTTCTCTACACAGTCATAAATGGTGGATGAGTTCAACCACCATTGGTGTTCCCAGCTGCTGTGTAATTTCCCCTCATTACACACAAAATGGTTTTATTTGGAAATTACAGTTGCTTTCTAAGACACCCAGGTATTTACCACTAACCTGAGATCATCAATGCAGCACTCACATATGATATGCACCTCTTTTTGTAGTTCTGTACTTATATGCCATATTAAAATAATTTTCTGAGATTCCAGTAGCAATTACTAGCACAGTTTTTGGAATGATAAAAATAAAACTCAGAGTATATATATGATCTATAGTTGAGCTATATTTTTTTTGATTGAGAAGTGAATCTGTTCTTTTCAAGCCGTGTGTAAGGATCTTACTATCCTTCTTCTTTTGCCCCACCTTGGGAGGCCCTTTAAGAGCATGAGGAACCTATACCCAAGGCAGGACTGACCTGAGTTCTTTAAACACAGTCTTGAATTTGAAGTGCAACCCCACAGTATGAGCTGTGTAGACCTCTGTTTAGCACAAGACTTTGTTTCTAATTTAAGCCCAAAGGGTCAGGTTTTTAAAAGTACCTAAGGACGAAGCTGAAAACCAAACAGGATATTTTTAAAAGCACTGAGGCAGGTGAAGCACCTAACTCCCAGTGCTATCATTGGGCACATAACCTCCACAGGTGCTTTTGAGTAGCCCATTGATGTCTAGCTTCATTTTTAGGCACTGAATATCTTTAAAAACCTGGCTGTGATTGCCTGATCATTTCCAAAGCAAAAAACAGAAGGATGTAGGAATAGATTCAGAGCTGTGCTTCTGAGTGCTCTTCCATTAGCTGCTGAAGGGCATGAGTGATACGGATATCAAGATGTTTTCAGGGCCATTTACTGGATTGCTAGCTGCCTTCTATTTTGGGGATAGAGCTCATTAGACTCCTCTTTATTGATGTCTTACGCTGAAGCAGTAGACGACCCTTTTCGGTTCTACTCTGTTGCTATTCAAAAGCTGTCTTTGTGCTGCAACAGCTAACTGGAATCAGCACCAGGGGAGCAGAGCAGTTTTTTTCTACCAGCACAGCTAACAGAGCCTTGTCTCTCTCTCAAAAGCTGAAGTTTCTGGAGTGAACAGGCTTCCCTGAATCTTGCCTCCTCCTCAAGGTCTTCTTCCCCCATATTTTCTCACTACTACTCTACTGCACTCCAGTATCCAGAGCTGTTGGTGCCCTCTTGCATTAGTGACAACCTGCACTGTGAGCTGATGCTTGGCAAAGGGATGAACTGAGTCTTAACATGGGGCATGAGAAAAGAAAGAGGTAATCTGGGACTATTATCTCAGCCAATATATTTCAGCAGCCAAGCAGTGAGTGAAACGAGATCCGTAGCTGCATGTTTTACTGTTTGTGTCAACGCTCACACTCCTGTGTAGGAGGCAAGCAATCCTTGCATTATTCAGAGGCCCTCTCCAGATTGATTATTCCATAACCAGCACTGATATAATTCATCGAGATTTACAGAAAGTGATATTCCCATGAGCAGTTCCAGTTAGACATTCAGAGTCACGTCCCCAACTGGTATTAAATTGACACAGGCTCACTGAAGTCCAGCAGGGAGCTACACTACTGTACATCATTTAAAGAACCACCCTTAGCAATTATGTTCCATCAGTGCTTGTTGGTGTGACTGTGGCTACAAAAATGTTCACTGGGCTGGACAAGCTTCCCTAATAATTACTGGATCTCTTGTCTGTAAAGCTTCTTATCTCTGAGTGGCTAACACTGCCCCAGATGCCCAGGCAGCAAGGTCTGCGGAAAAGTCAGGCACATCACTACTACAAATCCACAGTACTAACAACAGAAAAATGTCAGAGTCTCATGTGATGGGTCCAGTTTTGCAATAAAGCTAGGAGATGCTGTCTTCTATTGCACAATGATTAAAAAGAAAGGGCCCTCTGGTGGCAAAGTCGTGTAACGGGATTCCTCCCCTCCCATGAGCACAGATTGTTTGCTACCCTGCTTGGATGGACACAATTTGATTAAGTCAAACAGTAAAAGCAATAAGCAATTTGCATTGCATTGTGTATGTCATACCTGTGGAAATGCAGTATCCCTTCAACTTGATTAAGATTTGTAACATGCAGGTAAGGAACCTCGCCTTTGTAAATGGTAATGTCTCTCAGGTTCGCAGAGGTTCCGCTGAGAACATTTCTCTCCTTTTTATTAATTTTAATATGACAGATGCTAATAAAGTCACTGTGCACTTCTTAGGTGGGTTTTATGATAGTTATGGCCTACACAGCTTTTTTCCCCCATTCCTGCACAACCCTGACATTTTATTAAGATACAGAGATCACAGCAGGGTTTAATATTAAAAACAGAATTAGTATTATAGCGCTTCTTTGTAAATGATTTCCTAGCAATCACCTATTTCTTAGTGCCTGATATGCAAGTGAAGCAACTTCATTGGAGCTGTAGAATCTTTTCCACTTTACCAAGAGCTACAGGCTCATTCAAGGGATTTATTTAATTTCCAGCTCTGTCGAGCCACACCTACTCTCCCCTGTACCCCACTTACTCTCCCCGTCCTTTCTTATCCTTTCACACAGGCTACTGATGCACTGAAGCCAAGTGACCATGTCTCTGTCTAGTAGGTATCACTGGAATCTTGCAAATCATAGTTACAGGGAAGAAGCAGGAGGGGAAGCTATATATTTCAACACACACCAAACAAGGCACGCAGTCCTGGGTCTGATCCTGGTCTGTCTTACTCCAAGTCAAGTTCTACTGATGTCAATGGCGTTCCTTTTGATTTACACTAGTCCGAGAGAGGAGGAACAGGGCCAGTATTTTTGATGAGCCATAAAAAGAGACAGAGGCGCTAAATGGAGCACTTTCTATTCCTATGAGCCAAATCCTGAAGCCCTTCCTTGGTTTTTATTCACTTGTTCCTCTAGCAAAGCCTTCTGTTTAGCCTCCCTCTAGCAAAGCTCTCACTGGCTTAACAGAGGGTTTCATCCAAGTGAAAAACTGAGAACTAGATTGTGGTGGCTGGACTCCCTGTGTAAGATACCATTCACCATAATCAAAGTTGCCACAATCTGGCCCTGGAGTAAGGGCAGCAGGATCTTGCCCTGTATAGTTAATACTGTACTTTGAAGTTCATTGCTAGGGCCAGACCCTTAGGTAAGAATTCTTACCCAACAGTTTGCAGGATCTGCCCTGAAACTTTGTTATTGGCCTTTTTATTCTTTGCTGTGTTTTTGTGGCTGAGGAAGGCTCTTACAAATGTATATTTAGTTGTTTTAAAGAGAAAGCACTGTATGACTGAAACAGGGATGATGCTGAAACTAAAAATATCTGTTTTTTTAATCTTTGTATTTATATAAAATGATCAAAAAAGGGGGTGAGAGTCAGTGTTCCTACTTTTTAATCAAATGTTAGACACAGAGAGGCCAATGAAATGACACGCACCTAATGAAATATAAGTTCTTTTGCTACTGTTGATGGGTGAGCGTGTTTACAGACTCTCTCTTGTGTCTGGGTATAAACTAGCTATGAGAATGTAATTATATAAGAGATTTGTAGAGTATGTTTATTCAGTGCTATCACAGACTCCCTGCAAGTCAGAAAGGGTAAACATAATTTCTGTCTATACTGTATATCTCTATATATAATGTACATACACACACACACACACACACATATATATATCAGGGAATGTAACAAATTAAATCTACATGCTTTGTATACAACCATTTAATGCTAACTTGTAAAGCTTCACAACTAGATTGGAAATGGATGCATAGCAATAACACAGTTGTTAAATGATGTCTTATATATACCTTTGCTGAGAACTTTCCATCTACAGGCTAATACTTGTGTGGCTTGACTTTCCTTTCTTTAACTGCCATTTTATTCTGGAATTGTTCAGCGGTCTATGGGCTTGGGGGCTTGCTTTTGGTCTGCAGTTTTTTATTTGCAATGCTTCCTGAAAATGAGACATTTTAAAGCTCTGGGATCATACGGGGTGAACAGTAAATGAGTGGTTGGGTGGGGAAGGAAGAGGGTGTCACTATACTTTTGGTTTCTGTTGTTCCTATGTCTCATAACATATTTGGAACAAGGCAATGCCAACTAAACCTAAAGGCAGATGCAGTCACACTGATTCACTGCAAACTTTGCTCTTTTTATTTTTCCCTGAGCAAACCAGTAGGGAAATATTCCCCATTGCAACAAACAATTAAAAAGCCATATTCACTCCATTGGCCAAGTGTTGCTGCTAAAGTCTGAATAAACCCAATGAGTTTGCAAGGCCTAATTTAGACACCATGGCTCTATAACATTCCATTCTTCCATTCAAGCGCACGTACGTGCTGGTCAGAACAGACTCTTTGAAATGACCATACGAGGTTACGTACTTTCTCAGTGACTAGAAATACAGAGGGGCTGGGACAGACTCATGGCCATGCTGAAATCAGTGGGAGCTTTGCTATTGACTTCAGTGAAGTTAGGATTTCACCCCAAATCTGCTCCCTTTACAATTTGTGAGTTACTTGCCAGCATCACAAATGTAGCCTTGGACCTGAGAAAACAGCTGGGGCCTTCTTGCCTCCCACAACAGCTTGCAGCAACGCTTTTAACCTAGGCAACAACTGGGATGATGACGCACAGAACACAACCCCTTAGCTGTGCTGACCTGCAGGGCCAACAAGAACTTGAACTTGTGGAAAGTAATCAGATGTGGCTCCAAGACACACAAGGACTGGCTGAGAAGATGCCCTTTCCCCTATTTGTTTTTTCTGGGAATGGGCCAAATTCCTTGCAGGATCTACACAGGGGACCTTGGCTGAAAGCCTTATTGCCATCTGCAACCTCCTTTCTGTCAGGGAGGCAAGCCCAGCCAAGAAAGCATACGGACAATGCTGTTTAGGAAGGGTGCGTGGCTGGGGTCAGATCTGCTCCAGCACCGTCCCCCTCCCCAGCACCACTCAGCAGGATGCTGAAACTGCCCAATGCCTTAGAACCCAGGGGGAGGATGAAAACAGACACTGCTTCTTTCGATGCTTTCCTCTAGAGTCAGCTACTTATGATAGGTGGCTTGGCTGGCATGGGAGAGGTCAAACATAGCCCTCTCCAAACCAGCTTTCCTGATGAGGTAGATAATCACTGTGTGTGAGGATCTTCCTTTTTTACACCCCACTAACACAGAGTACCCATGAGTAAGCAACAAGGCCTCTTCCTGCAGTCTCAAAATGCTCAGACTCTAGGAGTTTTACCCCAGGCCAGGCCCTTGACTTAAATAAACTGGGATGGCATAAACACAACTAACAGAAGGTGCAGCACAAGTGCCTGGCATGCAGGTATTCACAGGGAGGGGTCCTGGGAAGAGGGGAATTGTTCTTAATTATCCAGAATGCTGCAACAGCTCTTTTTTAGTCCACTCTGCTGGGCAGAGGAAAAGGATAGGGTGACAGAGCACTTTGCCTAAAGTAGATCAGAAATTGAATCCAATTAGAGCTCTTCCTGCAGCCGAAATCTCCAGATGACACATCTTGCTTCACCCAGTGCAGGCTGCTCAAACAGACATCCTGGTGCAGCTTCTTCAGGACACGTCTGTTCTTGTCACCGGCTCTGCCAGCGCTCCACGAGGCCTGCCTGCCTGCCTGCCAAGTCTCACAGGGTGGGGCAAGGGCAGACTTCCTTACATTCCTAGGTTATTTCATCCCAGCTGGATAACAGCAAGGTGCTGTAATTCCCCCTGGGTAACTGAGAGGAGCTCCAGACATGGTTTTTGCAGTTTACTTGCCTCAGAAGTTGTCATGTTTATAAAAGGTCCGTGAATGATCTGGTCAGCTAAGGGACTGCCTCAAAGCATGAAAGTAAAAGTGCTGCTACTCCACATGGGTTAGAACCTGCCCTTTTCAACCTTTGCTCCCAACTGCCAAGTCTGTTCTTTTGTTCCCTTGCTGCATGTACTGCCCTCAAGGCTGACAGTGCAATGGCCCTCGCTGCCTCTTTGGGTCCCAGGGCTCAGAAACGCTGCTCTCCTGCCTGCAGCTGACATTTTATCCAGAGTAGAAATGGGTACCTCACACTGATCCAAAATTCAGGATCCTGAAACTGCATTCTGAATGAAGGAGAAGGGGTTAGGGAACTCTATGAAATTTTATCTGGAACTCTGGCAACCCAGATGACTTGATCAAGTCCACTGTATCATGGGGTTTAAAGAGACTGCAGAATATGTAGTCCAACCCTGCCCCCACATACACACACACACACACACACTTTAATAACCCCTTAGTGAAGGGTGGAACAGTAAAATGGTATGTACAAGTTCAGAACAATCAATATGGAAGAGGCCTGTGGAACATTCCCAACACTATAAAGTGCAGGTGAAGGGTCTTCCTCTTCCTTTTTTTTTCTTTAACTGCTACTGATGTCATGTTTCAAAAAACGATGCACTTTCCCTCTGCTGCAATTGCCAAGAGAATGAAACCAAAACAGCACCAGGACCCAGAAATCCCAGAAACTGCAAGCGCTTCAAAACAGAATCCCTCTCTACTAGTGGAGCTCTCTACTGGGTGGTGATGAACTGCTCAGCCTCAGCTCCCAACTAGCGGTGCCCAGCCCCTTCCAGGAGGTAAAGAGAACCTTACAGTGTCAAGCTCCCTATTTACTTTCACACTTTAAGGCAGTAAAGACTGGTGGCTACAAGCCTTTGAGACGAATCATGCAACACTTACCTGAGGAATCCTTGTCCACCAGAGTGCTCCCATTGAAGTCCACACTGAAGGTAATGGGAAAGATGAATGGAGTTAGATCCTGAGCTGGGAGAGCTGTGCTGAATTCACTCCTGTGAGGGTCCTAGCCTGGTCTTCCACCTAAAGAATGAACGGACCATTAGAGGTAACAAAGCAGCAGTCAGATGCTATTTAGGCATAGTTCCACTGGATCAGGACATATCCTGGGCTTCATATGAGTAAAAAAAAAAAAATCATCCTTGGTCAAATTTGCACAGTTAAGCAGAGAACAATAAAAGCTGTTGTTTGAGCTGCCTGTGGGTCTTGCTATGGGAAACCAGTAAAACAGGACAGATGCCAAAGGTTTGATACTGTCCTGGTGTATTTGAATGTGATACTATGTGACATTCTTATTTACAGAGAAAATAGGGGCCATGATGACATTGTTATAAATTGTGCTTTTTAACCCAGTGCTTTTCAAGATATATTTCCTTAATACCCAGAGACGACATGAACCTGTACTTTAGATGTCATTGTAATATGCCTTTTTTTTAATAAAAGACTCAAATTGGTATGGATTTGCCCCTTCTTCCAACCCCAACCTGGCAAAAGACCTCAGGAGCATCTGCACTGAGGTGAAATAGTGGCATATGACTAAATGAGGCAGCAATATCATTAGAGGCGATGCTAGGGAATCTGGCTGTGTCAGGCACTTTAAATGACAGAAGGATGTGTCAGCATCAGCTAGTTATCCAGGGACTTATCCTGCTCAGCACCCATCACCTATCACCTTGGTCATTAGCAGAGATTGAGCCTGTGGCCTCCGGTGATAAATTACATGCTTCCACAGCTTGGACAGAAGGACTAATCCCATTAAGAACATCTGTGGCACAGAACAAGGCAGACTGAGTTGCAGCTCACCCTTAGCTTCTGCAGCCGAGGCTCAGCACAGCCGAGAACGAGGCCCAATGCCTTCAGAGATAGACGCATGTTGAACTGAATGGGAGGACTCCTGTATTGGAACCAGGCCCTTTACACTACTAAATCTTAGTTTCATAGTTTCTAGGGTCGGAAAGGACCTGAACAGATCATCAAGTCCGACCCCCTGCCCTGGGCAGGAATGAGTGCTGGGATCATAATACCCCAGCCAGATCTGTCCTGGTGATGGGCACTCTGGTCCAGACCAGGCTATATTTTACTGATTTTTCAGCCAGCTCAAAGTGTGGTTTGTGTCCACACACGTTTTACATGCATGCACAACCTGCTAATCTCTGAATCCTACTTGTGTGGCTGTATCATATCTCAATCCAGTCACAAACAGGGCTGTTCTCACATCTTGTAGGAAAGAGCTTTCCAGTTACCTTTGTCTTGTTTGAAGATAATCTACCTTGGGTCTGTTATCTGGCATCTCCTTCCACATAAATGAATCCACTTTGGAAGCAGATTAACTCTCGTTTAGAACAAGACATAAGGTTCAGGTGGATACATCCCCATTCCATGTTAACAATTCCTCTCCTGTCAGTTCTCCCACTGCTATCCCATGCCTAGCCCAGCTGGTCTGTTTACCTGCATGCCCTCTCCTGCTGAGTCTACATCAGATATTAACTGCCAATGTGCAGCCAACTCCTCTGCTATTCCAGCTTGTGGCACATTCACCCACCCGGAGTCACACAACCTTCCAGCAGCCATGCCCCATGCTTCTGGTCATCAGGTTTAAAATGGCTTTTCTCTCCAACAGACAGGACCACCAAACTTACTGCACTAGCTAGTCCTCCAACCTCCCTGACCTCTGCCATGTACATGGACATAGCAGCATTAGCTGGAGCAGTGTCAGGTGTGCATGTCCAAGCCTGTCTTCACTAAACATGGATACATCAATAGCGCAGACATGGATGTAGGGCTGCCCTCATCACAGAGGAACTGAAAGGATCAGGTGTGAGAAGGTAAGCCTTGGTGCTTGGCTAACAGTGCCTTCTGTCTGGTTTTTCAAGTCAATTAGTAATATTAGACCTTTCAAAACATACCCCCATTTGTTGGCCCAGCTACTTCTGCTTCTGATTTTCCCACAGAGCGCTCAACAATTTGCTTTCTTTCCCTATCATCCCTGTGTAATGAAAGCAAAGTCATGGACCTGAGGGATCTGTCCAAGACATCACACTAAAACAAGGCCACAGAACCTACTCATTACCTCTATCGTCCTAATTACAGGAGCTGCAAAACAGCAATGAATTCCACTTAGATTTTTCCAGGCTGACACCAAGGTCTCATAAGGAGAGCACCATGGTTTCACCAGGAAGCCAAGGCAGCCAAATCAAACTCTGCTGTCTAATGTGAGACGTGCAGGCCTGGGATGAAGGTGTTTCTCCAGTAGGACACCACCTGTTTCTACAAAAAGCTTTGGAGCTCACACACTGCCTGTTTAGTGGTATCAGGGGACTTGGACACATTGCAGCGGCATTCTGTCTGTGCACAGCTCTCAAGCAGTTTTTGCCTAACCTACTAGGGCTAATAAAGAACCCACCAGAAAACCTCTTTCTTTTCTACTTCCCACCTCACTTCGGGTCACTCATAGTGGTCCCTTCATAAGAACTGCCATTTACTGGTTCAGATCATAGATCCATCTTGCCCAGTATCCCAGGTCACACAGTGGCAGAGAGCAAATGCTGAAGGGGAGAGCGAACAGGGTATGGCCAGGGTTTTTCCCCTGCTCCTCTGCCATGTGCAGCCTCCAGCATTGAAGGTCCAGGCACAAAGGTCATAAAGGGCCATGCACAAAATTGCACCAACTTAACTAAGGGAGTGATGTTGCCCAGAGCGAGTCAGCGTGTGGACACTGCATGCTGGTTTGAACTTGGTTTCGCTTGCACCTTCTTCTCAAGCCAAACACTCAAGGCAGTCCTGAAACCAAAAGAGCTCTGATGTCTGAAGAAGCCCAAAACAGGTAAAACCTTTTGTGAGAAGGAGTCAGCGGGAGACATGGGGCCTGGAGATGGTTACTTTAGGGACCAGAGTCTGGCCCTGCCTCGCAGAGGAGAGTGCCTTCCTTCCCAAAGCAAACCCTGAGGGACAAACGCCACTAAAGTGGAGTCAAAGGGGCAGAAAGCAGCCCTTATCCTAGACCACTTAGAGCAGGAAAAAAGCAGCTAGTCAACATGCTGTGGGAGTGGCTAGAAGAGTGTCGCTGAAGCAACCCCTTGGCCACTTGCCCTACCTCCTCTCCAAAGGCCAGAGGGGGCCAATGACCTTGCAGTGGGTGCCAAGGTGGGTGAACGCCAGTGCTTCCAGAGTCAACCAGCCTTGGCAGAGAATGACCTGTTGCTCATGTTGAGCCCTTGCTGCTACCCCCGGGCACATGCACAGCCAGTCACGAGCCCTAGCGACACACTGGGTCACATAGCCCCAGTGCCTTGCAGCTGGCCGGGTCCTAGGTCTCGATGTGCTGGGGGCCCAAGTGCTCGCGCCTGCCCGCCAACACGAGGCCCCTCGCTCTGGGGAAGGCCTTGGGCCCAGTGCCACAGGGGGCCAAGCCACTGCACTGGGTTGCCTGGCAAAGACTGGGGAGCCCATAGCAGCCCTCACGTGTGGCCCAGCATCAGCTCTGGGAGCCAGCATCACCTCCCCCATACATCCCCCTTCCCACACACCCTCATACACCTCCCACACAGCCATGCACCCCCATACACCTCCTCATGCACCCCACACACCCCTCCCCTCACACCTCCCACACATACCCCTATACACCTCCTCATACAACCCCACACACCTCCCCTCACAACTTCCCCTCCACACATACACCCATACACCCCCATACATCTGCCATACAACCCCCACCTACACCCATGGACCCCCCTTCCCCCATAAGCGCATTCTCCAACCCTCACGCAGGCGCGGGCCTGCCCCTTTAAGGCGTTGGGGGCCGGCGACGGAAGCGTGTCCCGAGCGGCTCGCCGTAGCCGCAGCCTTAGCCGGCAGGGTCAGGGGTCGGGGGCCGTGGCGCGCGCACCACGTGGGGCCGTGACGGGCTCTGTCCTTCCAGCGGCGGCGGCGGGCGTGGGGCCGGCCATGGTCATCAAAGCGGACGAGATGGTGGCAGCCGCCGCGCAGGGCGGGGAGCAGGAGCAGGGACAGGGGCAAGGGCAGGGGCAGCCCCAGGAGCAGAAGGAAGAGCCGGCACCGCGCGGCGCCAAGAAGCAGCCGGAGCGGGGTGAGCGCGGCACGACGCGATGCGGGGAGGAGAGGGGACAGCGGGGACCCTCACGGAAGGCCCCGGGGCCGGGTGCTGCGGCGCCTTGGCCGGGCCTAGCGGCGCCGTCCCCAGGGGCGGGGGCCGCGGTGAAGGTCACCTTCAGCGAAGCCGCGCGGCGCGGAGGAGGGGAGGGGAGAGGCCTTGTGCCCCGCTCGCCCCGGGCCTGGAGGCGGGTTTGGGGGCAGCCACGGGCCCTTCTTCGTGCCCCCCTTGGTGGGGGGACTCGTTTATTCTCCGATCCTGCACGGAGGGACCCAAGTCCTGCAGCTATTTTTTTTTCCCCCTCGCCTACCCGAGGGCTGGAGCCCGAGGGGAATTTTTGTAGATGCCTGTAACATGTCCCTGCGTGGGACTGCGCCTGTCACCCCGGTCTGCCCAAACTTCAGAGCCTCGGGCATGAGCTAAAGCTTTTTTTTGTTTGTTTTTATTTTCAAGGCCTTCCTTTTCTCTGCCTCCCGACCCGGGTTTATACAGTAGTTTGCTTCCTAGCTCTCCTGGATGTCGGCCCCCGTCCTGCGGCCCTGTCCATTTCGAGCTTGGGAAAACTACCTGACATGGGTGCTGGGGGGTCCCGTGGCCAAAAGTAGGTACGGCCTGCATGGCTGCCCCAAGATGCTGCCTCATGACCTCGAGGGAACCACCCTCGGGGTGAAAGTAGGTCAGGCATTGACTAATACCTGAGGCTGCTAATCAAAAAGGCCGTTCCGTGCTAATTGTAATGGGGACGGTGGCTTTTTGTCCTGCAGCCGCCAGCTTGACATTTTATGTGTTGCACGTCTTGAGTGCCTGCAAACTATATTCCAGCAAACTGGTGCTTCTGGATGAACCTAGAGCTTTTGGGTGGGGGGGAATCAAAGGGGGTTGCTTATTAGAGACGTTCACTGGAAATTGTTTAGTTTGTCTGTTTGCTCATGGTCTGGCCATCCCATAACATTTGAATGTCCTGCCTCTTGGGCAGGGGGCTGGACCCTATAATCTTACGAGGTCCCTTCCAGCCCTAATGTTTATGAAATCTACGAACTGGGGACTGGCCGAAGGAGTATGGAGCCTTTGGTCTGCAGTCCTGTCGTCCCTATTCAATAGTTCAACTTCCTAAGGTGGCCAGTGTACAATCTTTCCTAAGCCTGGAAGATATAATTATAAAATTACAGGGGCATATTTAAAGTCTTAATATTAATTTGCAAGAAGCTTGTGTTTCTATTCATTTAAATATGACTAGAGAAGCATACGGACCTCCAGCTCAACCTTTCCAAGGTTCTGATCCTTAAGAGTGTGTGTATATGTATATATGTGTTCACTGTCACTCCCATGCCAGCCCTCCACAAAGTGGATTGCAAACTGTAATAAATACTCTCACCTTACCTCCTATATAGATAGATAGATAGATAGATAGATATCTATATATAGAGAGAGATGGATCTATATAGGTGAGGTGAGAGTATTCATTATGTTTTGTAATCCACTTTGTGCAGGACTGACATGGAGTGATAGTGAAATGTACCCTTCTATCTCATCTGACCTGTTGCTTTTGGAAGGTGGCAAGCTGAATTTTTGAGGTTGCTACTTAAGCCAAAGTTCATCTGTTTCAGGTGACTGAGCAAGCTGGAAGCTTTTCAAGTGTGCAGGAATGCCATGTTGAGTACTTTTTCCTATATATTATTTTTCTTCCCAAATGGACAGCACATTTGCAGTTTTACTAACTAGGTTAAAAAGTTACAGTGTGCAGTCCTTATGCTTCAGGGCATCAGGCGATTGCTGACTGGGGTGGGCGGGGGAAATATTGTTCTTCATGTTTTAGCATTGCACAACTAGCCAGATGGATCACGGGAGACTTTCACCTTCCCAAATGCATTGGGTCCAGGCCAGTGCAAGAAGTTTAAGGAAGATCCCAGATTTCCAGTTTACAGGAGTTTTTCTTATGCTGCCTAGTGAATCCCTCCTGATATCCCTGTGAGGTTATTGCCATGAAGGAAAATTAGGGGTTAAATTGCTAATGCACAGGTGGGCTATAAGAGCTGGCAGTGAAATTTCAGAGTTCCCAGGCCTGAGCTTGTACTAGATTTATCATCACTTTGTTCCAGTGTGGCAATTCATAGGTATTCCTGAGTACAGTTGCATTAGTAATTGCAGTGCTACTTTGTTTTAAGTAGAAGGTGATTGTAACTTTGTAGTATCTGAATAGGGAATTTTGCTAGCTGAAAAATGCCATCTTTTATTACTTGCTGTTTGTCAAGATATTGTCCTTGGTTTTTGTTTTTGTTTTTTTTTTTTGAGACACATTTGCTAACAGTGCACTAGCATCTGAGGGGGTAGGTTGTAGCCTGCAAAAGCTAACGCCTCTGAGCCAGCTTTTTTTTTTTTTTAAGGTGCAACCCTATCCTACCTTTTTCCTGACTTCAGATTAAACCCTTGCATGTGCATGCGCACACCGCGTGCAAATGATGTAAGCAGTTTAAAAACCCTTGCACTATTTGTTTATTTAGTGTTCCTCAGCAAAGACAATTACGGGATTAATTCACTGTTGTCTAGATCACTTATTTAACACACGTGATTATATATTTCCTGTTTCCAGTACTGTTATAACACTGCTATAAACCAGTTCACAGTACATCAAGTCAGTGCAACAGAATGCTCTTTATCTCACTTCCTCTGGCTGTCTGAAGACTCGGCTTTACTAGATGGGACTCTACGACATCCATATGCTCCAGCTATGCCTTTTATGCACCAGTGGATTTGAACAGGTGCTCAAGGAAAACTGCAGCCTTACACTGGTAACAAGGTCAAGAGACTGCTTAATCTGGGGATCTGCTATCACTGTCTGTCACTTGACCTTGGAGTGCTTTAAAAGGGACTGATTTGCTTATTTTAAATACACACCTAAAACTGCTGCAGGGATGAACATAGGGGGCATTGTTTAAGTGAAATCCAATCACATGCTACAAGGTCAGAAAGGAAAATGTGACAGACGCTGCTTTTGTGTAACAAGATGGAAGAAGTTAGGAAGTAAGGGTAGGAACCATTGTGTTTGGACAGTTGCAGAAAAATCTTAATGGAGCTTCCGTCACAAGCCTCTGCTACCTGTTGCCTTTCTGGAGCCTCCTTAAGAAGTGAGTCACAGGTATCTTGACTAACAGACCCATAGTCTTTTGCACAATAAAGCAGTTTTGAGTTGTTCCTTGTCTCCATTGGTCTTTAAATTGCAGTTGAGAAGGGATTCCGGTGACAAGTTTGGAAGCAACTTTCACTTTACAACATGCTTCCTTGGTCAGTTTAAAAAAGTGCACATTGTCTTTAGAGACTTATGGGCTTGATGTTTCTGGAGGGGGCTTTTCACACTTGAAAAGGAGAGACTGGAAGAGTAGCACGGTCGGGATGGAAGCCAAACCACTCCCCCAGCATGGAAATCTGTGACTGGCTGAAGTTTTGGAAGCTCATCAGCTGTGCAATGCCCCTGTCTCTTCAGGCCTGTTTTCCAACTTTGGAGTTGAAATGTTTTCCTGTAGAGACACTAACGTTGTGTCAACACTGGGGAATTTTGTTAAATAATCATGGTCAGGACAGCTGGACCCAGGGGCACTTATGTGGAATTGTTTGCTAAAATGATAAACCAGGCCCTTTAAGACGAACTGGTTGTTTTTCTTTCCTTATCAATAGGCCTTAAAAAGAGAATTTGGGGGAAAGAGGCTTTTTCATAATGAACTAGAATAATCATGATGTGTATATGAGGAGGGTGAGAGTTGCATTAGAGATGGCTTTCCCCTCTCACTAGTAATGTCAGGCCTAAAATTAGAGTATAGAGTAATTGGGGCAGGGTACAGGTATCTCGTTTGTGCTGCGGTGTGCTCCCTCCAGCAGCTGTATATATGCACTGCCTAAAAGTTAGGAAGCACTTACTTTGATCTCCAATGACCACTTAATACAGTGACATTTTAAGTTCATCTGCAGCAGACAGCTGAGCTTTCTCTAGTGTTACCTCTTTACTGATTGCACTAGAGTCACCTCTAACATCTGCTAAGTAGCATCCAGCTCTTCAGCCCTGCCAGAAACTCTCTAACCTTTTATGCAGGGGGAGAGCTACTTTCATAGAAGTAAAATGTTGAATTTCAGGGAAACTGAAGTCTGAACTACTGTTTCTACCCCACCCCATTTCCCTAAAAGAAAAAGTAAAGGAGTGGTCTGTTTAAAACTAAATCCCTTGTCTGTATTCCAGGAGCATTATTAATATATATTTAAAAAATAGAAAGATAGATATATACAATATTACAAAAATAAGTGTACTTTTTTAACTCCAACCCCCCCCCCCCCCCA
>NW_017729012.1:2560494-2576735 GCF_001723915.1 Gavialis gangeticus
CCCCAAAGTAATGTCAGTGTAATCTGTCTTTTGTCACAAATGGTAGGGAGGTAAACCAGCTCCAACTGGAAAGATGAAAACAGGCTGGTGTGTTTTGTTTCCTTCTGGTTGTGTTGCTTTCAAGCTCCCCTGTTTTAACACAATACTGTAGTGCTATCACACACCCACACGTGACCCAGGGACACCTTCGTTTATCTAGCCTCAGTGCAGACATACCCTCACAGACTGGCACAGGCTCTTTGTATCAGCCTCTTATTTGAGCTAAACCAGTTGCTAGACAAGCTGTGTAAGGCACCATGTCAGAGGTGTTATTGAGCTGCTGTTTGGTCTTGCCCACATGGACTGGACCTAAACATGAGGGCTGTGGCTTGCTTTGATCAACCTTGTGGTTATAACCCTGGTTGGTCAGGTCTTGCTTTATATGGATTAATTTTCACCCAGGTCTTGTACAGGGAAGTTCTTGCTTGTATAGTTGAGTCCCATAAACTAGAAGCTGTAACTTCTAGTTTATGGTCATGTAAAGTTGCTTATAGCAAGATTAGACCCTTTTATGGCTGGTATGGAAGTACCAGAGCAGATCCTGAGCCTATGATATAGGACTGTGATATGGGGCTCTGGCACTCACCTCTTGGGGTAGGTACTTCAGTCTGTCACACACCCTGAGGTATAGTAGACTGCACAGGAGACTAGTGAATTCACTCACAAGCACCAGTATTCATGATCTGATTCAATGGTTGTGTGTGCCCAGGGCACTGTATATTCTGTCCCATCTTAGTCCCTTTCCTTTGGAAAACTGAGAGGCAGCCTCTTCCAGAAGCTGCCGGTGTGCCTATCTGTGTGATCTTTGCACTTTGCCGCAGATCTGGCCTTTACCCTGAGCCTGGGAGCAGCATTTGAGCTGTTTACTGTTTAGCTGAACCATTTTGCCAGCCAGCGTCAGAGCCGAGTTCACAGTTTTGGCTGGCTGAGCTATGTTGAAAATGGGTTTAAATGTGCTTCCCACTCTTGCCCGGTATCAGCAGGTCCCCCAAGGTGCCAAGTGTGGAGGTTAGAAGGCATTTCATATATTACAGGAAAGGGTCTGAGAGTCGGCACAACACAAATGCCCAGAGGTGCAGCTACAGCAAAAAAATAATATTCCAATATTCCTGAAAAGGCAGAAAAGCCACACACTTCAACCTTGGCTAGAACGTGGCTCTAGCAGGGTTAGACCACACCATCGTGTGGCTCCGTTTCCCTGAAGAGTGAAGTGTTTCTCCATTTTTAAGCATGCCTTCTGGTAGGTAGTTGCACAGAAGCTTCCAACACAGCCCTGTTTGTCTTTGGGTTGACCTCCTGTTTTGGTTGGAATGGACATAACTGTCCGTGGTGCTCAAATCTCTCCTGATCAACCCCAAATGCTAGGGGGTGGAGGAATTCCACACAGCCTCAGTCCTGATGTTTCTGGAGACTCAATACAGTACTTGTAGCCTTCAGTAATGCCTACAAATGCTTGAAAGCCAACATAAATTAGCCAGTCACAAGGATGTCCCTCTTTAATTAGGGCTCTTCTGGTGCCTATACAGACAGATGCAGCAAGGCTGCTCCGACACTGTAATTACGGCACTTTGGAGCAGACTCAATTAATCGAGTCTGCTGGAGCATGGTAATTACCACACTCCAGCATCGTGTGTATCAGCATCCCTGTGCTGAAGAATGGTGGCTCATTTGAGCTTTTAGTTAAAGCACCCCCACTGCCACTTCTCAGCACAGGGACACTGATACACGTGATGCTCCAGGTGCTTTAGAGCAGCTCTGAGAACTGCTCTAATTAAAGCCCCCCTTCCTTTCTGCCTGGAGCATGTGTATAAATGCCTTTCTGGTTTTTAGGAAAATGTGCTGTTTGCATGCAAAGAGACGATGGCTTTCCCCAAGGAGGATGGCACATAATAACATGCCCCATATAACCTCCTGTCTCTTGATTAGAGTCTTGAGGAAACGTTTGATCTACCTGTGAAGATGGCAAGTGTTCAGGTCCCTTGCCAAATTTCTTGCCTTCTATGCGAAGACCAGCCTTCCCACTCTGTAAAACCAAGCTTTGTGTTCCACTCTGAGTTGCACTTACCACTGATTTGAGTTCAGACAATGAGAAGTGACTTTCTGAAATGTTCCAGAGAACTCTCATCTGTGGAAGAAACTAGGTACCTACCTATGTGTTGCCTGACCAATGCAGAACTGTAGGAAGAAGCCAATATCCTTAAGATGCTTTTCTTTACTGGCTGAATAGTGGTTTTGTTCATCCTATGTCTTTGTTTTTGTTTTCTCTGCCCCCCTTCTTGATGCCAATTTAAAGGGCCTTTTTTCTTTTCTTTTGGCAGTGTTAGGCCTTATTTTTTCACTTTTGGCAATTCAAGAAATCTAGTAGGGGTGAAAGGAAGATAACTGGTCGGATTCCAAACTTAAATCCCTAATCAAAGTAGGGTACTGATAGGCTGTGTTTTGCACTAACTGATCATAATAGCTCGCAGGGGCTATGAGTGAGAACTTTTCCCAGTGCACTGTATATGGCTAAGTTTCTTCCAGCAAATCCTAACATACATAGAGCATGGGCTATAACATTTTATTCTCTGTAGTTCAGTTCCAGTTCAGCCAGGCAGTAATCTTGCCATTGTGTGCCTCCAACAATGCTTGTGAGAACTTTACTGATCTTACTGCATCAAGTAACGTGTTCACCCAATTAAGAATGTCTTATATGGCATGGTTTTTTATAGTTGTTTCTTAATCCTCTGTTGTCTTTGATTGCAGTGCTGTAGTTTGAAGTGTAATTTGCTCAATTTGAGCTGTTTGGCCTAAATTATCTCTCAAAGGAAAGAGATTTTTGTCGATGAAGGTGATATTTGAACCTATTTTTATGCAATGCCTGTATCTGGCTCTCTGTTTCCCTTAAATTATATTCGTGCTGCTTAAAAATCCAACAGTAGTCTTTGAGTCTTTTAAGGTGAAATCCTAAGTATAAAACCCCTGTGCTTCTGTTGCATAAGCAAGGAGAATCCAGATATTGTACCCTGTTTTCTGCTCCATCTGAAAGACTTAATTTCATACTTGACACGAGGTCTTGAGGAGGATGAGCAGGCTTCTTGTGACTTAAGGTTTGCTCTAAGTGGTTCTTTCTGCGCTTTGCCCGTGCAGATTTACTGCGCAGCTCAAATGAGAGAGAAGTCCTGAACAAGGAAGCCATAGCTGCTGCAACTGGATCTGAGGTTAAAAAGGAGCTGGGGGGGAATAGGAGGGAGGAGAGCTTTGTTTTGTTCTTCTTAAGGGAGGGGAAAAAGAACAATACAAACTAGTAGGGGATTTAATTTTGTCTAAAGGGTGAGGTATGTAGCCTACTTCTGTTCTTTCAATGCTCTTGATTGGCATCTTGGATTTGTACCATTGCCTGCTTAGACTGTGGGTTTTCAGGTGCTCTTGTTCCCAGTTGGAACCTGTACCAGATCCAAGCATGGAAGCTACTGGGAATACCTTAACTTAACTTGATATACAGGCCATTTTCAGAGGGTGGCAGAAAATTTGGAAGCAGAGTCTGCCTATTTTGTTCGCTCTTCATAATCCCTTTTATGTCAGTCTGTTTAGTATGGATAGCTGTGCATAGGCCTAGGCATGCCATAGTAACTAGCCTTGTTTTGTAATTCAATGCATCCCATTTGTTTATAAGCTTGGCAGACTGTATCGTTGTCCCATACTGCATTGGTACAGAGCTTGCTATCGGCTCTCTATTTATAACTAACTTCTGGGTGGAAACAATCAGACTAGTATCTCCTGTCTTACAGGGACTTTCAAGAACTTTTGGTGGGTTCTTTTGGTTTCTCTGGCACAGAGGGGAGAGGAGGAAATCTTCAGCTTTGGGGAGTTTCTTTGGTACTTTGTGGCTGTCTTGGTTGGTGTCCTGTAACTTGGCATTTGGATCATGAAGGCGAATCTGTCTGGAAGATGAAGGTCACTGGAAGGAACTTCAGGAGAACGCCCACTGCTGTGAATCCAAGGTCTAATTCTGCCTAAGCTATGACAAGGGGAGAAAACGATGTGTTAGACTAGTTTCTTTGCTCCCCTGTTTTATTTCTGCATGCTGACAGTCTAAATTACTGGTCTTGTGCTGCTTGTCACCTTGGGGTCAAGTAAAAATTTTCTTGCAGCATCCGCGTGCAAGCACTAACCGATCCAAATGCCAGACGGTGAGGTAGCTTACTGTACTTAAATGCACTTGTAAGGGGTTGCAAACCAAAGTAACTTCTGTAAGCTAGTCCTCTATTTAGCCGTGTAAGCTGCAGTCATGGGAAATGGCATTTTTGCCAATTGCTGTCGGCATGTCACTGATTTAATCGTCCAGACATGCGGCTTTCGTTCGACCGATGAAAGATCACCCCTCCTAGCAAAATCTCCTGCTGGCTGCACTGCTCCCCCGGATGTCTCAAAACCTTACGAGTATGCCAGGCTGTACCCGGACGTTATTCTCAGCAACGCATCAAATGAACAGCTGCAGAAACGGGCAGAATACGTGCACGACTCACCCAAGGAGTGCAGGGAAGAAGTGGCAAGGGCCTGTGTCAACAGCTGCCTGGAGTTCAGGGCTGCTACTGCAGGCCTCCTGCAGCAGGCACAGGCATCTTGTGCTCTGGCCGTCCTTCCTGTTGACCTTGAGAGAGAGTCAGAGACGCTGTTAAACCATGCTCGGCTGCTTGAGGCCTGCCAGGGTTGTGTGAAACTTGAGGACGGTGGCCTGGACTGTAAAACCCGCAACCAGGAAGAGCATGTGGTACCAGCTGACAAAACAGATGCAAGCCCTGGAATGCCGGTGGTTTGGCAGCAAAACCAAGACTTCTTTAAGAGGGAAGAAGCCTTGAATTTCAAACCCTTAGACAAGTCAGGTGTCCCATTAGACTGCAGAGCTGCCGGCCCTTACTTGGGAAGCTGTGATACAAGTGGATCCTCTGAATGTAACGCGTCGGGAAAGATGGAGGAAGTCCAGAAGGCCCAACAAGCAGTCTTGTCACCTCTCCTTCAGGATGACAGTGCACACCTGACCCAAGTCACTAGCACTTGTTACTTATCAACTGACCCAGCAGTGTGCCCAGCTGGAGAGTTAAGCTGCAGTCTGTACAGCGAAGGGAGTATACTGCCATCGAAGCAGAAGAAGCGGAAGAGGAAAAAGAAGTTTCCTTTCTTAGGTGCTCATGGGGCGATGGTTTATTCCACCGAGTACAGCTTGCTTATCTTGTGTCCTTGATGAGGGAGAGGATGATGTGTGCATGCTGGAAAGAACCAGGTTTTCCTAACGCGGTGTTTCTGTGCACTTGGCTGGCTTCAAAACTTTCCCTTTTGGGCTGAAATTACCCTGTGTTTACCCTACACCAGTATGTGACTTGTGAAAGTTTGTCCAACAGGTTTTCTTGTCTATAAAAAAAAAAAAACAAAAAAAACAAAACAAAACAAAAAACACAAACTTGTTTTTTATACAGAGCTCAGTTTGTGAAATGTAAAACATCAGAAGTGACTAGAGCCTAGTGAGGAGTAATGGCTTTCTTGATTTCTTTTTCTTTTTTTAAAGGAGGCTTTATTTAAGCACAGTGAGGTGTTCTTTTTTTTCCCTAAGCACATCAGAACAGAAATGCACAAAAATTTGCAAAGCTATAGTAAAGTATAAGAGATTTGAGAAGATACCAGAGTTTAAAATCCTTAAGTAACAACTAGGGGCTTTTTTTCTCTTATTTAATTTAAAAAAAAAAATTCTTGCTAGAAAAGTAAGCTTAATGCAACACTAGGGTTAATCATTTAAAACCAAACTGGGAAGGGTATAAGTAACATAAGCTTGTACCTAGAGAGCTGGTTAGAAGTACATATTACATATTGAAGCTGAATAAATGCTTCTGTGAAGTGTGGGTGAGTGAGTTAATAAGGCTAAAGCCTGGACGCAAGGGTAATGTAATGAATTATGGTCACAGAGTACAAAGGTTACAAGCTGATATTAACTTTTCGACTTCTGCAAATGACTCGCATGGCTAACGTATGGTGCTGGGGCAGAACCCGAAGGTTGAGCCTGTGGAATTTTGCCCTGAAAATGCCGCCTTCAAGGAGAAGAAGAGAACGAATGCTCCCACGACAGGCTTTTTCTATATTTTACCATCATGGGTTTGAATGCTCAGGTGGCCTGAGGATGGGGATAAAAAGGGAGCAGAGCGCAGTTGAGGCTGTCAGAAGTGCATGATAAATGCAACTTTTTTGTGTAGTTCTGCAAACTCCTGTGTGGTTACAACCCAGTGGGGGCCAACCTTTTTGGCAGGCGTGCCACATTATCTCCGTACCCCTGGCTTACAAGTGCTACTGTGGGTTTGTTTTTTTTTTTTGTTTCGTTTCCCCCCCGCCTTTCCCTGCCCAATCTGCTGCTCTGCTTTCTGCCTCCTTCCCTGTGATCCCCCCACAATTTGCTGCCTTGCTTTCTGCTTCCTATCCTGTCTGTTGCTCTGCTGCCTGTCTTCCTTCCCTATCTACCATGTGCCGCACCACTGATTAGCAACCCCAGTTGTAACCCATGTGTGTGGATGAGCCAAGAAAGGTGGTTGTGCAAAAGTGTGGGCAGATGCCCACTAAGCAAAGAATTAGCGTCTTGAATCTGTTGCTCTTCATGCAGAGAGCAAATCCATCCCCAACAGATGAATACGGTAGAGCCCAGTTAAGGCTTTCTGAGCTGGGGGCATGAAGCAGTCTGCAGAGCTAGTCAGAGGCTGACACACTGCTGCTCCTCTTCCCCGCGCATCTTTCTGGTGTTTTAAAGTAGAAGCTGGGCAAATCATCTTCTAGGTGAGGGCAACGGTGCTGGTGTTACGCCACATAGTTGCACCGCTCAGATCTCTCTTGTACAGAAAGAAAGCAAGGCCTGCGGACGCTGTGCAGCGCAGGGGTCTGCTGCGATGTCATAAATAAATGGAGCCGAATGAGTGTGACCCTGCGTTGGAACACCCTGTTGAATCCTGCTTACTTTTTCTCTTTCCCCCTGCCCCCCCCGCCGCCAGTACTCGCCCCAGGAGGTGATTGTCCATACCAATAAAACAGTGAGATGCTGCAGTAGCACTCTTGTGTGCTGTTATAATGGCAGGCTATAAAAAATGTATATTACATCAACAGTTAGGCCATGTATGAGCAGCTTGGTGCAGATTGTTACCCTAAGTGTCCTAAGCACCTTTCTGGTGACAGTCTGGCTTTGGAAATGTTTCGGAGAACAGGTTGGTTGGGTTCCTCCTCCTTGTTTCTTTCCCAAAACCATCAGAAATGTGGTTAAAACTCTAAATGAATCTTTTGCCTTGAGATCAAGGTGCTAATCCAATCAGAGATTCCTGGGGGGTTTTTGCTCAAGTCCTGAGATGTAAAACATAAAATTCTGCTTTTTTTTTTTTTTCCTGGCCCTCTTTGCTGCACAAACTTCTGCAGTGTTACTAGCAGCTTTTATTTGTGGCAGTGCAACACCTTTGAATTTGGAGCCCCAAAGTTAGTCAGCTCCTGCAGGGAGATGAGGAGAAATGCTTTTAGTATGGTGTGGAATTGCCATCATTTCCCTCTTGGCACAGAATATGCATTTTTTGGCTTGCAGGTATGCCTAGCAACAAGGCACAAGAGTCTCTTTGTAGAATGGGAAGACAAGATTGTTCCCTTGCCAGAGAGAACTGAAGTCACAGTAGTGACAGGTTTGTGCTGAAATGAAGTGAGATTGTAAACTGTGCTTTTAATTTCTTCAACTCCTAATAATCTGATGCTGGCAATGCTCAATGCAGATAAGGAGTTTTGGGTGGGTGGTTTTTGTTTTTTTTTAAAGAGGGGGGGGGAAAAGTAAATTGCCTTATTTTGACAGGGTTCCTTGTCCCATTATCTTGTGACAACATAAATGCTGCCATACATTAGGCCTCCTGATAATCTATGGTACAGGGTTCTTCTTGTATTAAAAGCATCCATTTAGTCTCCTTGATTTCAGCAGTTTGACACACTTCCTGATTTGTATGAAATGTGATGTCCCGTTATTGCTCTTGCATAAAGTTAGCAACACTTTTCTCACAGGGCTCTTGCAGTCTGGCAGGAACCTGGATCTAACTGGTGTGAGGTGCCTGGCACACCTGTGCATTTGTTCATAAATAGAAAGAATGATCACAATACAGCATCTAATGCCTCCATGCATTTATTTTTTTTAATTGAGGTGAGAAGATAAAAGCTAATCCTTCTACTTAACTCTCTTACCAGGTGTGATTTGTAATTCAATCAAGAACTAATACTCTGCTCCCACTAGAGAGTTAGTTTTCACCACAGTTATGTTGGTTTTCTTGCTTTCTCAGCAAAACCTGGAAGTGGAGGAGGGACTGTGTCCCAGGCAGATTGAAGTGTCTGCATCCACAAAATGCAGCGTTAGGGCAGCTTGTGAGGAGAGAGCTCAAACCAAGGACTAAAAGAAAGAATCTTCCTTCTGAAAGCATGTGGCATTTCTTTAGTCTCAACTTTCAGCTCTTCTAACAATTGTGACTGCAAGGCAGCTTTTAAAGGTAGGAGCAGAATGAGTGTCCATCAGGGTCAGTGAGCAGGGAGAAATGCAGTACTAATGTCTTGGATGCGATTCAGTGAAATACCGCTAAACCATCTTAAAAATGTGTTGTACCAGCAACGGGCATGCTTATACCAACATGTACATGCTCTCTTGCCAACCAAATGCAAGAGAGAAAGGATGGGGGATCAGAGACGCTTTGTAACTTGAAGAAATGAGTAACTTAATTCTCATGTCATTCTACTATGAGGTGATCAGGCCTCCTCATTGCTGCTAGGTTTAGGCTGGGTTATCGCCGAGGAACTGAGCACCCTTCATGAGAGAGGACACATTCAGAGCTTCCTTGATGCTTTTAACATCTTAATTTTTATTGAGTCTAAATTTCTTTCTTCAGTTGGCATTTCTTCCTGGGAAGTGCTGATAGCACAGCTAGTTTCACAGCTTCGTTCTCTTCCTGGTTTGACAAGGCTGTAGTGAAAATCGGGCATCTCGAGACTGGGTAGGCAAAAACTGTCCGTGCAAACCTCCTCTTGGCAGGGCGAAGACAGTACGCTGAGTCACCGCCAAGTAGGCAGCGCTTGCCCTCACGAGACTCCTTTGCAGGAGTCGTCATGTTGGGGTTGCCACAAAACAAACTGCTTTCGTTGAAACAACCACGTCCGGAGAAACTTCCACTTTTTTTGTACAATCCTCTTCCCTTTCCAAACATGGCTTGAACCATTGGCTGATCAGCTTGACGCTCTCGCTCTATTGATTTCAGGATTAGCTGCTCGTTCTTAAACAAGAGTGCAGGATTAACTAATGCAGGTAGGCATTAAGCTTGTTACCTCTTTGCATCCCTCCTTCTCCACCAGCCTGGCAGCTTTTAACAGTCGTAGCCTTTCTGGAGGAGAGGAAGGCAACATGGTGCTGCACTGCAGAAATTTATCACTGTGCAGCCTGGAGAAATAATAAGCAACGGCACAGGCCTGATTTTAAACTTTCAAAGGTAAATGGCTTTATATGCAGCATCTTTTTCTTTTATCCTGCTTCGCAGTTGAGTGAGCCTGGGGCAGAAGATCCTAGTCCTCGCTTGATACCAGTGTGTGCATGTCTCAGTTTACACTGGGATTGTTCTGGGTTGCAGCGAAAATTAGTCTCTACTGCCTCTCCCAGAAGAACAAAGGGGGTATGGTAGGGAAGTGCCTAGCATGCCTGCCTCTAAAACAGTCCAGCTCTCTTCCTTGGGGGACCCACACTTACTGGCTGGACTGCTGGAAGTGTAAAAAGAGGAAACAAGTCATGCTGAGCTACAAAAGAGTTGGGAATTTCTGAGCAAATGGGTGGCCTGAGTGGGTTTTTGCTTTATGGGTCTGTCTGGATGGAAAACCTCCCTATAAGCAGCTCCTTCAAAGGGCCTAATGAGATTTAGGCATGTATGGGTGAGTTGAGTGTTGGCTTTGGTTAGAGTAGGCTTTATGGGGCCAAGACCTTGCGGGGGTGGCTTCTGGTTAAGAGGCGAGTAGGCTGATGCTTCTAGTCTTAATCTGTCACTGGTGAAAGTTCGTCTACATCTATAATAGTCTGGTGCATGTGCAGCCTCTTTCAAGCTAAACTCTACCTTCCCCCTTTCAGTTTTGCAAGGTGCAGGGAGCCTATCCCAGCCTATATTGCCCACCCAGGGACTGGGCCTTACCTGACTCCCAGAGCCTGGGGCATGTGGAAAGGGGAGGCCGTTGCTGTCAGCAGTGTTGGCGGTAGCTCTAGGCCTAACATTTGAGTGAAGCTGCAGCCAGCTGCTCCCCACCCCACGTGCCAGGTCATCCGAAGAAAGCTCCGGCTACACCTGCTGTACAAGTATAACCAGGGGCACCTGTCCCCAGGCCTCTGGGGATATTGTGCCTTCCAAAAACACATTTTCTCAAGGCACTGCTGCTTGGACAGTGCATTTGTTCCTCCTTCCTGGTGTGGATTTTGGAGTACCAGAGCCTCTAATCTACTCCGCTCCTATGTTTGCCTGTCAGAGAACTTGACAGCATGCACTACAGACACACGCAGACAGACACTGAGCATTAGCATCCCTGCAGCCACTGCCGATGGCCCCGGAGGCCATTAAGGCAGCTGTGGTGTCGCCCCTCCCCCTTGGAGAAGGAGACATTTGCTGTGTCATCTTTTACCCTGCTTGACGGGCACCGTTGCTTTGATCTTAATCAAGGACCAGAATAGCCATCTTACATGGGTGCTTCACCAGGGTGAGGTGCATAACCCTCCCAGCACCCTTGAGGCAGGCAAGGAAGGTTTTTTTGGGGAGGGGGGTTGGCTTCTTTTTGGGTTTTGTCCCAATTTTACTGACTGCAGAAGCAAAATGCAGGAGGGTTGCATGACTTTGCCAGGGCTACGAAGGAATGGGGGTGGAGGGAGCTAGCCTGTGTGACTCTCGCCGCTGCGTCTGAGTCACGACGCGAGTCTCTGCATGAGTCATCACCGAGCGGCGTGTTCAAGGCGTTCAGACACAGGCTGCACTTCTGGACATGCTGCGGCTGAGCTGGGAGGGGAAGGCTCCCCAGCAGCCTCAGAGAGGTGAGGAACAAGACCTGCTGGCCAACAGGCAGGCCAGAATTCAGTGCTTGCAGCAACTGTTACAGCTTTGTAGAAAGTGATGCTTGTCTGCCTTGGAACAAAACACACATCTGTTTGTGAAAACGGAGACTTTTGTCCCGAGAGAGGGTGTGTCCGTGCACAGCCCGGTGCAGCTTTTGGTCTCTGCTTACTCTGAATTGGCACGTGAACCAAGTCCCTGGTCTCATGAAGTGGGGCAGGGGGGCTGTTCTAACTTGAGCTCTCAGGTGTGAGTCTCTAACCGTCTGGCTGAAAACTTAATGGACACCAAAATGTCTCTGTGGAAAGGTTCAGCTTTGGAACAACCCATTTTATTTGGCCTCAAGTGTTCTGATGGCATTGCTGGTCAGGATGCCCAGACTGCCACCTCCCTTCTTGGCCAGTACAGTGACATCCTCCCTCCAGTGCCTTCCCTAGTATCTGGTCCAGTCCCTGTATGAACAACCCCAGCCATGGAGGCTCTGCATGTCCCTCTAAGGAACTTTCACAGCTTTACACCTCTCCAGCCAGCCAGTGCCAATTTGCTCCCAGTGAATAGGAATGCAAAGCCGTTGACTGGCAGTCCTGCAGAAGCCAGTTCTACAGTAAGCGATTTACATTTTTAACATGGCACCTGAAATTGTCTCAAATCACAGGCTAAGGCTCCCTCCTTGCACAGCAAGAGCTCTGCAAAGTATTTTTCAAATGTATGACACACGCTGGGGTGTGGGTGGTGTTTGTTTCTGTGAAGTAGCTTGGATCTCATGTGACGTGCACATCCCTAGCTGAACAATAGAGCAAGGGGAGCTCTGCAAGATCCCATGTAATTTGTTGGCACATAGGTTACAACTGCCTTTGGGCTGCAAAGTACCACACACCCATCTCTATTAATTAAGAGGGCCTTGAAATTTGACCCAGATCCTCCTGTTCTGCATTACGCCACTCATCTTCCTCACTCTGGCATTGGAAGATGTGCATATCCCTCAGGCAAGTGAAAGGATGTTACTCTCTGGAGGTGGGGGGAAGGAGATAAGAAGTGGCACACCTACATCTATCACGTATGGACTGAGCACACGGATAAGAATCAAGTGGTTCTAGCTCTTTTAACTGTGTTTGTTTGTGTCTGGATCAGAGGCCCCCAGGTGATGTTAGAGCTGGTTACCTTCACTTGCTTGTTCAGTAAGTGCTGTTAATTCAGCCCCTTGCTAAATCTCTCTCTCTCCTTCTCCCTTTGTGACCAGAGCACCCGAGTGGCATGACGTTAATGAATGGGGATGGCTTGCATGAGAGCCTCAAGGAAGACGAGGTCAAGCAGAATGGCCATGAGGAAGCTGATCCAGGGGATGATGGAAACGACCAGGAGGTCATCGTCATCCAGGACACCGGCTTCACTGTCAAGATCTGTGCTCCAGGAATAGAGCCCTTCTCCCTGCAGGTGGGTCCCTCCAAGGGAGGCAGCAATGGCAGCTGCTCAGCTGAGAGGCAGCTGAAGAGGAGGGGAAATGAGGTGTTCAGGAGAGCAGCACAGGCTTGAAAAGGTGCCTGGGCACTGACTGGCTAGGTTGCATATGAATTATTTATGCAACAACATTTGCCAAGTGCTGTTGTATGCGTTGCCTGACTTTATCCCCTCTGCGCTTCCACGTGAGCGGGGAGGCAGGTATCAAGTCATCTGCTGGAGGCAGGTGGAGAGAAGCTGTGTGGAGGTGATGTGCTGTAGAGTAAGAGTTAATCTCTGAGGGAGCTAGATATGCATCCCCCTGCCCCTTCCCCCTCAGCTCTGAGGAGAGAGCGCATGGATGCCCAGACCCTTTCCCTTCAGACAGGACCAGGGAGAGCAGGGGGGAAGAAAAGGGGAGCAAAGCAGAGAGCAGTGGCGGTCCTGCAGCCACCAGCATGGTGTCAAGATGAAAAAGAGGCCTTGGAGGTGGAGGCTGCTGGGGATTGACAAGGGCCAGCTGGGGAGGCTTCTGGAGACCAGTGTGAATGCACGCTCCTGAAATTAAGTGGAGCAGGAGAGATGTGGCTTCATGCCTCTCTGTCTTTCCCTCCAACACGAGGGTGTCATTTGTCAGCCTGCCTAACTTCCACGCTTCTGGCTGGCACAGGGTGCTGTGGGCGGCAGCGTCCCTTCTGGTGGGGCAGCTCCACAAGGCACAAACCTCACTGTTGGCTTCTACTCTGCCTCTTCATGTGCTGCCCTGCTGGCTCTTTTTTCTCCTCCCTAGCTGACCATACAACGTGATCCAAGGACTAAAGAGTATTTGGGATCCAGTGATCCCAAGCTGGCTGAGTCTAAGCAAGATCATGAAAGGCAGGGTGGGTCACCCTGAGCATCTAAACTTTGGAACGGCCAGTAGCTGGCACGATGGGAAGAAGGTTTGTCTTATACTGCAGCTCACCGGCCTCCCCCTCCACAGACAGGAATGGGGCTGATTAGCTTGGCTGGGGAGTGGAGGTTCTCAGATTTGCTCCATCTAAGCATTAGTGAGACATGGGAGTGACTGTTTAGAGGTAATGATCTGCCCCTCTGCTCACCCCTGAGCAAAGCCCCAGCATTTTTGGGAGGATGCGAGGCTGTATGGTAAGACATGCTCTGGCAGACACGAAAGGGAGTTCCTACACCTGGTTTGGAGGAGCAAGGAGGGCCCTGAGGACTGCAGTAGCAGACAAGCACTTATACCAGCATGTCAGGATGGGCTTTGACATGCTTGGCTGATGTTCCATTTTGGCATGATGCTTCACTGGAAATGGATGAGAGAAAGATTTCTTTGGTAGTGGCTAAGTCTAAATGAAATGGGAACCTTTTAAATGCCCATGACCAGCAGAAAGTTGGGGGGGAGAATAATATCCCTGGAGGAGCCAGACAGTTCTGATCGGGGCAGCTTTTTCCTTTAAAACCCCTTTTGGTTGTTAGTTTTAATAAGCTAATAATAGCAGGCCTTGTTCACAGCTGCTTATGTTTCATAGTTTCTAGGGTCGGAAGGGACCTGAGCAGATCATCTAGTCCGACCCCCTGCCATGGCAGGAAGAGCACTGGGGTCAAACGACCCCAGTAAGGTGGTCATCCAACCTCCTCTTAAAAACCCCCAGGGTGGGAGCCTGCACCACCTCACTTGGAAGCTGGTTCCAGACCCTAGCCGCCCTGACCGTGAAGTAGCGCCTCCTGATGTCCAGCTTAAACCTTCCCTCCGCCAGCTTGTGACCGTTGTTCCTGGTCACTCCTTGCGGCGCTCGGGGGTGACCAGGAACAACAGTAAACCATCCAGAGTTTGAATAGCTTGAGCATGGTATAAAATGGTGCTGGAAACACAGCAGAGAAGTAAAAGAAGCCTCTGTGTGCAAGCCTTTGCACTTTCTTTAGTGGTTGAAGTGATGGGATCGGAGGTTGGGTCCTCCCCTTCAAGTAATGGTGTGGCGATACACGGTGTATCACTCCACTGCATGCACCAAAGCACATTGGAAGAGAACAACAGGCTCTGTAGCCCCAGATGCTGCCTGTTGATGGACTCTTCCTTTGTCTATACCCTTCCTATCCCTCATCTACCTTCTGGTCCATCAGTGTCCCTATGCAGTACCCTCTCACCCAGGCTCATGCAGAAGGGAATCAGATGGGGCCACTTTAGCTGATACTGTAAGGGCTGAGAAGTGGGAATTGCATGTGTGCACAAGTGCCTTAGTACTGTTGTCCTCCAGCAGATGAGCAGATGAGCTAAACCCTTCTTCATAAATGCCTAAGGGTGTAGGAGGCCACAAGTGGCCTATGGGGGTTCTGATTCTGCATCAAAAGGACAGGCCTGGAGGATCCCATGTGTGGAATTGGGGGCCTCATCCAGTCTACAGATCTGGGCTCCTTGCAGCTGGCACACAAGGACTGCCCTTGATCTAAGAATCTGGTAACTCGGTGGCATAGTGCCATGGTGACTGGGGAGGACAGAAGCCAGTCTGACACCCCACGCCTCTGCTCGATCAGGAAGGTGGCAGAGCTGGGGGGTAACAGGGTTATTTTTTCCTTAAGGTTTCTCCACAAGAGATGGTGCAGGAGATCCACCAAGTGCTGATGGACAGAGAGGACACCTGCCACCGAACCTGCTTCTCCCTGCAGCTGGACGGCAACGTCCTGGATAACTTCGCTGAGCTGAAAACCATTGAAGGGCTGCAGGAGGGGTCGGTGCTGAAAGTGGTTGAAGGCAAGTTTTAGAAACTGGGGCAACCCTGACAGGAGGACCTGTCTGCATTGGGTTCTTGTAGACCGGGTGCCTACGAGGATGAGCTGCTGGATAGGCCCCACTGGACAAAGGTCCTCTCACCCTGCTACTCCACTTTCTATCCTTAACCCCAAGCTGTAAAGACCCTGCCTGGAGCTTAAAACACAGTTGAATGAGTCTTTATGGCCTGTCCTGCCCTTCAGTCTTCTCCCGAGACAGGCCTTGAGGGTGGAAGTGGTTCCTCGAAGTGATGTTTGTCCATTGATGGGACCTGGATTAAGAGGACCATGCTCAGTTTGAGCAGGCTTCTAAGCAGCCATTCGCATGTGGTTAAATTCCTATTATAGGAGTGGGTGTGGAAAGCTAGGTCACCTTTAAAGCACCAAATGGCAGGTGGCACCCAAGAAACCGGACCCTGATTTTAAAAAAAAAAAAAAAAAAAAGCAAAGGGACACAGGGCAGGTAGTGCACAGTAGGAGTACGTTCTCTGTGTCCAGTGACCTTTCTTACCCCTGGCAAATGTACCAAGAATTCATAGTAAAATGCCACTTCGTGGCTGCGCTCCCTGCTGCTACAGCCTCACATGGCAGGAGGGCAGATACAGACTTAATACTTTTATAGAGACACTGGTAAGGGACACTGCTGTTGGTAGCCTCATGTGCTGCCTGGAAAGTTTGCTTACCTGGAAGATTCCCGAATCCTTGTCTCGGCACAGACGCGTGCAGGTTGTGTCCAGTAGCATGCAGGATACTGGTCATCTTTTACGCAGACAGAAATCCTGTTTGTTGCCGCGTTAGCCGAGATGAGTGATGTAAAACTGCCAGCTGCTGTCACAGCTTGTAATGAATCCCTAATAAAGAGAAGCACAGATCTGGGACAGTAATGGATATAAAACAAAG
>NW_017729012.1:2577131-2588752 GCF_001723915.1 Gavialis gangeticus
GGGGGGGGCTGGGCTCTATTCATTGTTGCTTGGTGCCTTTCAACAGATCATTTAATCCCTGTGGATCTGTTTGTGCATCTCTGACATAAGCTTTACAAACTAAGGTCCCCTCACCTCCTCGGGCCATGGTTCAAAACTGCTTCTGCCAGGCTGTTGCATGAAGGTGTGGCAGAAAGGGGCCTAGTTGCTCACTTTTATTTTGGGAAATGTGTTGCAGATTATCACAAACAAGGTCCTAGCATTAGGTGCACCAGTGTATCTGGGAACATGCATATATCACCTGAATCTCAGGTGACTCCAGCTACTCCTATTGACTTAAAGTGTTTTGCTGCTGGTGCCCCAGGGTGTAAAGCTGGCCCAACTCAAGCAAAGTATTCTTGCTCTTGAAGTGCATTGGTGAGGCAGGTATTATTTCTTGCCTACAGGGCAGAATGGTTACTTTCTTGGGCAGAGAACACCTGAGCTCAGGTGTTCATGGGGTTAAGGGGCCAAATTCTATAGGTGACTTTCAGCAGGAGTTTAGACACTTAACATCTCTTTGAAAGCCACAGCCCAGTGGTTAACGTATGTAATGCCGGGGGCAGAGTGCAGCATTCAGGTGCGTGTTGCACAGTTGGAGCTGTTTAAATTATAGCTTGAAGAAGCAGTCAGAACCTGAGTTTGGTTTTGGTGGTGGGCGGGAGGGTGCTACAAGGAAACAGTGTTCCATCAAGAGGATTTTGTACTCAGTATTGCCAAGGTGGTCTTCCTCCAGCACTCATCTCCTGTCTGTCCCTGTTTCAGACAGTGGAAAACGGAAGAAGAAAGGTACCGAAATGGAACAAATTGACTGCACCCCTCCTGAACATATCCTGCCAGGTAGCAAAGAGAGGCCCCTATGTGCTCTCCAGCCCCAGAACAGAGACTGGAAGGTAGAGTTCTCTTGTGTATTTTTTAAGATGGTAGCCAGGACACTTCTTGCAAGGCAGCAGTCTTCTACGATTGCAAGTTGCACTGCAGTGAGCTTACTAGGAGATTTGCTCCACTGAGTCCTGGACCAATGCCTGAATAGCATGGCTGGGCCAAGGGAAGGAAGCTTAAGGTCCAGCATTTTGCATGCAAACTGTACAAGCTGGATGTCAGCACTGTGCAGTAGCGATCCCACTCTGCAAGAGAGAAGGGAGAACTTCTGGTTTCTACTTCTTGCAAAGTTTCTCAGAGGAGCTTCAGATCCCTTCTATTTATCCTTGGGCTTCCCTTAAGCTTGCTGCTGCAAGAAATAGATGTGGCCTAAAGACAAATTGAGTATAAAGACAGGTTGTAGAACATTGCGTGACAAAAACCATTACAGTGTGCAGTGCTTTGAGAGCTTGGGAGTTTGTAAACCCTGGTCCTCCAGGGTATGGGCTGGGGAGCAAACAGAACTTGCACATGGAAAGTATGAAGTGTGGGTGGCTTTCCAGAACAGAAGCCAGCAGGTGGAAGTTCTCGTGTGGTGTGCTTTTTCCAGCCTTTGCAGTGCCTAAAGGTATTGACCATGAGTGGGTGGAACCCCCCACCTGGCAACCGAAAAATGCACGGAGACCTCATGTACCTGTACGTCATCACTGTGGAGGATCGACACGTTAGCATCACAGCATCCACCAGAGGCTTTTACTTGAATCAGTGAGTAATTGAGAGTTTGCATTAACTGATTGAAAAGAAAGCATGCTAGAACAAGAGCCCCCTCTTCATCCTTCATAATTGGTAGCCTGTTTATATAAAGTCTTAGCAGCTGCTATGCCGGAGCAGCCACATCTAGTGTCTTTCTAAAGTGCCTGATGCTTTGGGAATAAACACCTTCCCCAAATATTCAGCTTGTTGTGCAGGGGTGATGAAAGTAGGAAGGAATTCCTGCCTGATCTCATGGCCAACTCTGCTGTAAAGCACAACATGACCAGCCATGTAAAATCTATCAGTTTACTGAATCAAGTACAGGCTCTGCTTATTCATCCTTTACCATGGTAGATAATATCCTAGGCCAACATAAATGTGTGGGCTGAAGAGTGCAAGGCTGTCATTGACTAAGAAAATCCAAATCAACGTGGTTTATTTCCCAGGGGATGGGAACTGTCACACCGGTAAAACGGGAGACCTCTCTAGTTGAGCACTTCTGTTATATTGGTTGAGCACTATACATCTGGGCCTCCTTCCAACTTGAGTGAGTTACTGAAACCCAACCTAACCCAGGTTACGGAAGAAATAACTTGAAAGAGACCTTAGCCTTCCTCAGTCTGCAGCAATGGGGCTCAAAGTAAAGACTGAAGCATGTGCATAGCTTAACTCTGGTGACTAAAGTCCGCTGTAAATTTAACTCTCAAAGTTCAGGCGACACTGCCAGCAGATCAGAAGAGCTGCCTTAATAGATCTCCATGGAGAGATCTCGTTTGCCTGGTCCGGGCAACTCTTCTGTTAGCATTCCTTGACGGTGCATTAGAAGACTTGTAAGGCTTTTTAGAAAGCTTCTTGGAGAACGAAAGCAGGAGCTGCTGGGTGCTGAATGGGGAAGGGTGGAGCCCTTGTGATTACTGGCAGGAGCAAGGTCTGTTCGGGTCTGGTACACATTTGGACATCTGGGGATCCTTGCTCTGCCTTCCCAGTTTGAAGGGAAACCACAGGCCCGCAGAACCCAATGGTGGTTCAGCTGCTTCTGGATTGGATTTGCTGCCCTCTCTCGGGGCACAGGTTCACGGAGGTTGACAGTGACTTGAGTGGAGAGACTGTCTGTGCCTCTCCAGGGGACACTTGCAGCCTATCTGACCGCACAGAGAAGATGGGGTCTCCATTCTTGCACAGCTCATGACTTTCTGCAGCTGTTTCACATATAGCATCAAGATTGAGATTCTTTTCTATTCCTTTGCAGGTCAACAGCGTACAATTTCAATCCCAAGCCTGCCAACCCCAGTTTCCTCAGCCATTCCCTGGTAGAGCTGCTTAACCAGATCAGCCCGACCTTCAAAAAAAACTTTTCAACTCTGCAGAAGAAACGGTAGCAGTAGTGTTTTTCCCTCACTGCTTGCCTTGAGTGATGTGATGGGTTAGATATTTGGCTTGCACTCTGGGGTTTGGATGCTGCTGTCTGTCTTTTGAAGCAGGTGTTGATTGCAACACACTCCACTTCACAAAACTAGTATGGCAGGGTGATGCTTGGTGGAGGTTAATGCAACCTTTGGCACTTGTGTAGCAAAGGCTTACAAGCAGTTAAATCTTACATATGCATAAGGTTGGTCACTGTTCGGGGAACCCAGGGATCCAGATGGTAAATCTCCTTATTTAGTTTTCCTGGCAGTGACAACTTGACTAGACTTGCTTCAAGCATGTAAATTAGCACTAACAAGTGCTGCTGGAGGCAGAACGGGAACAACTTTTCTTTATGAGACAATGCTAGCTGCAGTGTGTAGCTCCATTGATCGCTGCACTGAGGAGTAATCTATATGCGGTTATGTATGAAGATGGGGAGGAGAGAGAAATGTTATATTCTGTGTGGGATGCAAACTCCAAAAAGGGCTTGGCTTTGCAAGGAAGCTTGTGAAAGAAGCTGAAGCATGATTTGGTATACAATGGCCCTCAGGATGGGACACTTATCCAGGAGGGTCTGTAGCTGATTGTTACCTGAACCAGGTTTTTACTATTGGTGCCTCCAAAGAGAGAATGTGGGGCAGGGGGAGAAAAGCTAGCTGAGCTCGGGAATAGTGAACGAGTAGATGATCCTGCCAGCAGGTGTTCTTGCACGGAAGCAAAAAAAATAAAAACTGAACAGCCCAATATCAAGAAAAGTAATGTGGCTTTGCTTAAAATAATTACTCCCGTTCCAATTTAAATCTTCACGCATGTAAATTTCCCCAGATTGTTTCTAACTCTTGTTATTGCATTCATGGACAGTGTTATTCCCCTGCCCTTTCTACATGGAACCACTCGTCCTGCTCCAGAATGGCGGGTCCTGTACGAAATCTGTCATTCTTGGGAGCGTCCACTTAAACTGCCTGGCTCGGCAGGGTATAAATTAACAGGCGCATCGTATGGCTTTCAAGAATCCTGCTTCTGGTCTCATTAAGTAGGCAAAAGTGACATTATATGAAGGCTGGAAATTGGAGTGGCCTGAAATGCACCACTGTGACTATCTGGCCATTTAAAAAATGATTATCCTGTTGCTTGTTGGGCCAGAAATGCGTGCAGATGGGATTTTTGTCACCTGCTGAGAGGAGTGAAGCTGTACAGAAGGCTGTTAGGTTAAGCTTGGCTTTTGCTGCATTGCTGGATGTGCAACAAGACCAGTAGCTTATAATGCAGCCATGTGGGTTCCAAGCCCATATGGCTATACGCAACCCCGGGGACCCAGGCACAATCCTATCTCTCGCATGCAGAACTGACGTGGGCTGTATGTGGCTGGGAGCTGGTATTGGCATGACATGGGGAGCTCTAGAGCAGCGGTTCTCAACCTTTTTTGTACCATTTGTAAACTTTGATCGCCAGTCCTGACCCAGTAAATAGTTTAAGTAGAAAACGTCCCCCTGGCCCTGCCTGTGCCCTTCACTCTTGACTCGCTTCCCCCAGCCCCACAGTGTGTGTGTGGGGAGGGGGGGCATGAGGGCACTCTGCCAGCCTGCAAGGGAAAACCCACATTTATGTCTTTTTAAAGGAGAATCCGTTTTTAAAGTTTTGTTTGTGACCGTTTCATATATTCTTGCAACCTACTTCTGGGTCACGACCCATAGGTTGAGAAACGCTGCTCTAGAGTGCTTTCTTTGGGCAAAATGTTATGCCTCCAAAACCCAGCTGATTTTTTTTTTCTCCAGGCTTCTGCTGCTGTGAGCAGGTGAATGCAGATATAGCTTGGGAGATGCTTGTCTCCCAATAGATCTGGCTGTGTCCCCTTCTTGGGTAGAACTAGCTGGGCTGTGATTCTTAATCAAAGCAAGCTTTGTTGTGGATGAACAGGAAAAGTTGTCTAAATACAAGACATCCTTCATTGCAAAGAATTGTAATAGTCCTTCACTCCAAACTAGGGTCCAGAGACATCCCTTTGAAAGGATAGCTACCCCCTTCCAGGTGTACAGCTGGACAGCACCACAGGCAGAACATGCTATGGACTGTGTGAGGGCAGAAGATGCTTATACTTCAAGGCTGGGCTATGAAGAGCACATACCTGGACAGGTATTTAGCTACACTTTGGGAGTGGTGCCAGCAATGGTATCTTTACTGTTTTTTCCATTTGTACAACTGTTTTTAATCTTATCCCAGTGAATAACAGCCTCCCCAGTATCCATGCAAAGTCCAGGATGAATGTGGCCATGCAGCTGGGAGGTCCCTCAAGCAATGTGTTTCAGTTGAACCTGGAAAAGATTCTAGGGGCCCTGACATCCAAATGGTTTCTCCAGCTGGTAGAACTGTCTTGCTGCTCACATAACTTTCCCATGTGTGTAAAGGTCTTGAAGCAGGGCTCTCTTCTGGAGGACTCAGTCCTGCGAAACCTTATACCCTGGCTCGGCGTTGAGTAGCTCCATTGAACTCGTTGTGCAGAATGTTAAACCAATGTCAATCTTGTAGGCACAGAATTCCTTACAGGATGAGCCAGCTTTATGGGGAAAATAGGTCTAAACACCCTACTAAAAGCCTCGAGGTGAACAGTTCCTTGGTCCAAGAATGCTGCAGGGGGTCATCTACCGCTGTGTAAATGTAATCCAATCTCCTAGGCCAGCTGAGTAGTTTGCAGTGTTCCTGCAAGACTTGAACTGTGCGAGTCAGTGCAAGATCTGTCACACCTTGCTGTTTTTAAATGAGCAACATCATTCATGCCTGAAGTGACTGATTGCTGTGCAAGTCTGACTTCACCCTTTAACCTGTAGTAGCAAATACCCCCGTGAACCAGCTTGGGAGCTGTAAATGTGGGCTCCCTTCCCTTCTCCAAAGCAGGATTTCATTTAAGGATTTCCCTCTTTCAGACCAGGGACTGGAATGAGGAACTGCAGACCACACGAGAGCTGCCCCGCAAAAACCTGCCAGAGAGGCTGCTAAGGGAACGAGCCATCTTCAAGGTAATCCTGGGATTGAGGGATTTGGAAAGCACTCCCAAGGTCCTACCCTACTTCACTCTTCTACCAGCCCAGCACAGTGCACTAAGCTTCTCACTTAGGCTTCCTGGTTACTCCTCATAAACACAGATGCTTTCCTTTCAGTTTTAAACTGAGGGCTGGGATCTGTATTTGTACCCCTCTCCCATCCTGTGCTGATTGCAGAGAGATGTGCTCCTTGTCCTTGGCTCCCTGCTTGGCTCCTGTGGCCAGCAGTGAGGCAGGCTTCTCGTAGCCTTGTGGTGCTGTAGGTCACATGACAGTGCTTCAAGAGGGTTAGGGTGATGTATAGCAAGCCAGGCGCAGAGGTTAGGAAGGGAATTAGCTCCTGATCAGGACTTCAGACTGCTTTCTGCTGTAGCATCCCAAAGTGGCCCAGCTATGGAACTGGGGCTGATCCTTAAGGTATCAAAATACTAGCCAAGCTCTTGAGGCAAACCAGTTGGCCTTGATCATCTGCTGTGGGTGATAAGTGATGAGGAGACTTTCAGCAGGGCAAGGGCCAGGCGCCAGGAGGATGTGGGGAATGGGGAGTCTGCAGTCTTTGCTTAGGTCTCTGTCTTGCCTTCATGGTCCACCCCTTGCATGCAGGTCCATAGCGACTTCACCGCAGCAGCTACGAGGGGAGCCATGGCTGTCATTGATGGCAATGTCATGGCCATCAACCCCAGCGAGGAGACCAAGATGCAGATGTTCATTTGGAACAATATTTTCTTCAGCCTGGGCTTTGACGTCCGTGACCATTACAAGGACTTTGGAGGAGACATTGCTGCCTATGTGGCTCCCACCAATGACCTCAATGGGGTGCGGACCTACAGCGCAGTGGATGTGGAGGGGCTCTACACATTGGGGACTGTGGTGGTGGATTACCGAGGTTACCGGGTAACGGCACAGTCCATTATTCCAGGGATCTTGGAACGGGAGCAGGAGCAGAGCGTCATATATGGGTCAATAGACTTTGGCAAGACTGTGGTTTCGCACCCCAAGTACCTGGAGCTGCTTGAGAAGACCAGCAGGCCCCTTAAGATCCAGAAGCACAAAGTCCTGAACGACAAGAACGAGGAGGTGGAGCTGTGCTCATCGGTGGAATGCAAGGGCATCATCGGCAATGACGGGCGCCACTACATCCTCGACCTGCTCCGCACCTTCCCCCCTGACCTGAACTTTCTTCCCATAGACGGGGAGGAAATGCCAGAAGAATGTAAAAAAATGGGATTTCCCAAGCAGCACAGACACAAGCTTTGCTGTCTCAGACAAGAGCTTGTGGATGCCTTTGTCGAACACAGGTGAGCTAAATGGATTCTTCCCCCCTTCCTCCCCCTGCAGCCTGGTGGCATTTCCATGGGTGAGAGCGCACGCAGTATTGTTCCAGACACCTGCAGGCAGCCACCTCGCAGCAGAGCATACGTTACCGTACCACAAATCTACGCCCCCCTCCCCTCTCCCACCTCCTGGCCTTGCAGATGCAATTATAAAAACTTAATTAGTGAAAGATTGAAACAGTAGGGAGCCTGGCAGGGGTATAGGGAGCTGGGGAAAGATGTTCTGCTTATAATCTCCAGTTCTTTATTAGAAGATTGGAGAAAGGATCTTCTAAAAGATGTCCTGCGTGCTGCATACTGAGGATGATGTTTCCATTCAAAGGATCTCCTGGTGCTTTAAATATGAAGTACTGTGTGGGAGGCACGTGCCTTCAGAGATCGTTGCGACCACCTCTAGGGTGGAACGTGGCGGTTGCATTGTTAATGATGATGCCGGATCTTGTTAAAAACTGCAGGAATGCTGTAATTGGCTGCACTGCAATGTGACTGAGCCACTGAGTGGTTAATGCTCCAAGTGCCATGCACAAGGCTGTAGGGTATTCAGTTATCATGCATGTATGGTCAGAATCAAGATCTCATTTGTCTGAGAGACAGGATCTGTGGTATTCCTGCCGTCACCTGGTGGCAATGCTGATTCATTGCCTCAGGGCTGACTTGGGGTGGTGAGGAGGGTCGGGGAAGTCCCAGCTACTGAACTGGCAGGGACATCAAGGGGTTCCCCTCGGTGCTGGCTTCCCTGGATTAACCTGTCTCTTGGCTGCAGGCACTTCCACTCGCTGACCTGGGGAAAGCAGCCAAGAGCCCCAGTCTCTAACTAGGGTCTTGTGCAAATGATGCTGCTGGGCTTCTTGTCCTGCAATGGTTGATATGTGGAATCAGATAAAGGAAACTGCCAAAGCTGCATCCTGCTGCTAGTGCTAGAGAGCCCTGTGACCACTGCAGAGCTCACTTCCCAACATGATGCCTAATGAGAACTGTGTCATCTCTTGATGTTGGGGCTGGCACATCAGATTGCACAGCCTGCATCCCAGGTCAAGCATAGTATTGCTCCAATATTTTGAGATGTCACCTACCCACAGACTCTGTGCTGTCTTTTGGAGGGGGTTGCCTGTACTCCTCCATCTCTAACCACTGTGATCCTGGCTTCTGAAGCAAAAGGCCAGGTTTCGGGATGGTTGTGTAGTCTAGGAGTCTGGCTGCTCTGAGACCTGAGCTGTTGATTCAGCACAATCTCTCCTTTCCTTCACTGTAGGTATCTCTTATTCATGAAACTAGCTGCACTGCAGCTGATGCAGCAGAAGGCAGACAAACCCGAGAGCTCCGGCGTGCTGGAAAACGGGGCTACCCCAGAGAATGGCACTGAGGAGGGCCAGAAAGCTGAACCGGAGGATAGTAAAAGAGAGGAGAGCGTGACTGGATTAGATAGGGTTAAAGAGTTGGCGGAGACCATTGCCTCTGACGATGGAACAGGTACTTGCTGCTCTGCACCAGGATTGGCAGGTTTTCCTTCATAGCTGCTACTAATCCAAGCGGAGGGCTTCCAAGGGGAGGGCTTGGCACAAATCTCCACGCCCTTGGTCACACTAAAATGCCGTGCCTGTCTCCATCGCATGTTGACTTGTATGTGGTAGTGTTCGCACGCTAATAAATTAACCATCGCAGCTCTCCAGGGACAGGAGTAGGTGAGCACCTTGAATACTAACATGGAGCAAAGCTGTCAGCGTAGGAGGCACTGACCTATGGCCCCGTGCAGTCTGCCAGCTGCTCTGGTTCTCTGCATAGAAAAAGCGATTAAAGCTGCACTGTCCTCTCCATGGCTACTGTGTGGTTAGTCTGCGATTCTCAGAAGAGCTTGGGGGTGAGGCAGTCAGGCCCCACCTAAAGTCAATAGAAGTTGTGCAGCCCCTTTAAAAATCCCTTGAAACTCCCTGGGATTTTTTGCAGTGCCTCTTTCATTCTGCACTGTATGCTCTAACATTGAATTCAGCAGTCTCTCTCCATGCTCCCAGAAAATGTCATACTGCCAGGTGCTTCTCTAGTTTGGCTCTTGAAGATGACGCAGCAACTTCAGTTATCAGCTGGAAAACTTGCCTCCACATCCAGCTTTGGCTTCCTCTACAACCATGCACTGTTCTTGCCACCTTGACAAAATCTCTGTCTCCTTCCTTACCCAGTGGATCCCAAAAGCCGAGAGATGATTCGGAATGCGTGCAAGGCTGTTGGCTCCATTAGCGACACGTCATTTGACATTCGATTTAACCCGGATATCTTCTCGCCAGGTATGAGCTCAGAGTGACCGGTTGGATGCTGCTGTAGAGCATAGCTGTGCCGAGCCACCAGCAGCCAGGTGTCTTCAAGAATTCGTTAGTCTGCTAGCAAATAGTCCTGCTGCCATCTGGCTGGGTGGGCGTGATGCATGATTCTCCAAGCTGCTCCAAAAGATGTAATTGATTGTAGTGCCTGAACCACTGAGGACAGGCAGCCAGGAGTCTCCCACCAGTTGGTCACAAAACACTTGCTAGCGGTCTGCAGAGTGCTGGCAGGGCACTTGATCCTGGTGCTCCAGCGCTGCAGCTGCTAGACCACATGAAAAGAAGTGGAAAAACCACATGGAGCCATACCTTCATGTTTTCTGTGTAAACAGTTCCCAGGGCTGACGCGTAGCTGGGGGTGGGGTTAGGCCTGGCCTACAAGGAGTGAAAGCTGGCCGCGATCTGCTTGGAGCCTGTCTGTTCCTTTTGCAAATGAGAGCCTTGATGCTGCATGTGTTGCACAACCCTGGAAATGCCTTCGCAGGGGAGCAAGAGTGCTGTTCCCACTGACTCGGAGGACCTGGATTCAACCTTGTCAGTTGATATAGGAACAGTCCTCAGTTGTGATATGCAGGCACCTGCTGAAAGCTCTGGGGGAGACAGCACTTTGACTTTGCTGATATGGCAGCTTTGAAGGCAGTTTATTTTAACCTGGATCTGTTGGTAGAAAGGGTTTTGAGAGCTCTCGGGGCATGCAGAGCAGTCAGTCCATCTGACGAATACCCTGGCTTGCTGACTAGGTATTCTAAGCACTTGCAAATCTTGCCTGTTTATGCAGAGAAAGAATAGGGCCCAGCCTTCAAGGTTTGCAATGTAGAAGAGTGGGTACAGGACAGAACAGCGCAGCTTCTAGCAAAGGCGGGCTGCTGAGTGCTCTGCAAGAGAAGTAGATCTGAAGGGGCATCCTCAAAGTGGGAAAGGGCACAGTTGCTTGGGTTTCTTTCTGCTTGCTCATATTGCATATATTCTCTGAATTAACTGCACCCCTGTGCCAGGTCCATCTCTTATTCAGATCTTCAATTTCCCTCCTAGGAGTTCGTTTCCCTGAATCCAGCAAAGAGGAAGTGCAGGATCAGAAACAGTTATTAAAGGATGCTGCTGCTCTCGTACTCTCGTGCCAAATTCCAGGCTTGGTAAGGAACAGGGGTGGGGAGAACTAATACCACCCTCCAAGAAAGGCAGGCTTCACATCTGATCTTTATTGAAAAGCAGTTGTCAACACAGCTGTGCAGTAATTTCTTATCTCAGACAACAGCTGGATTCTCGTGCTGGCCAGTGGGAAGTTCTGCCGATGGTCATGAAGTACAATGAACAATGCAGGCATTGGTGCAAGAGTGTTTGGGGTTTTCTTTCACATCCTTTTGTTCAAAGGCATATTTCGCACCCCCCTCAGAACAATGCATTTTACCACTAGTAATTTCAGAAATGCCACCAAGAGTTGGAGCCTATCAAAGCTATAGGGCCAGGAGCCACGCAGATCACCCTGTCTGACCCCTGCACATCTTGCTGTTACCTATTCTAGCTCTGAATCTGCTAATGAGCAGAGTTCCTCAGAGCCCACAGTAACAGAAATCGCCTTGCACATAGCAGCTGCATGCAAGCTCTTCCCCCCACCTGTGCAGCCCACAGAGGAGAGCTGCTGCCTTCACTACCCCTGCCCCTGCCCCTGCCCCTCCTGAGGCTCCCCCAGTTTCCCCTGCCCCGTTGCTGGGGCTCTCCCTGCACCCCCAGGACTCCTCCACTCCACTCCAGTCACTTATTTGTGACTGCCTTTGCATCTGCCCAAGGGGGGGGCAGGCAGAGAAGAGTTAGCCTGCCTGTTTGTCTACTCTCACTAGGTTGCTGTTCTTCTCTGAGCTGAGCCTGCCCAAAGAGCAGCAGCTGTGGCAGTGGCTGGG
>NW_017729012.1:2593752-2596538 GCF_001723915.1 Gavialis gangeticus
ACGCTGCTTCTGGGAGCCAGTGGCGTGGGGTGGTAGGTGGCAGTGCTCTGTCCCCACCCAGCCATGCATATCCCCTAGCCCCTTTCCAAGTATCCCAGGGGTACATGTGCCCCCAGTTAACCTGTGCCATAGAGCATTGCAGTTTTATACTGGAACTGGCAAGTCCCGCTCCAGGTAGCGTGGCCTCTTCAACGGGCACTATGCATTCTCACGCAGTCTTGTCGTTGCTCAAAGATCCCACTTGGACTCTGAATTAGCAGTCAGAGAGCAAGAAAGGAGGAACAATTAGCTCCTGCATAGTAGGAAAGCTGGATTAATTGTCTCTAGGCTCGTGTTAAGGGAATGGATTGCAGTAATTGTATTTTTGGCAAGAGTGTTTTAAGTGGAGGCATTAGTCTCATGGGTGGAGCCACTGAGGATCTTGTCTGAGGCTGAGGACCATTGCTTTACCTGAAGTGTGACCCACCACCTCATGAAGTAACCCCCTGAGGTGATGGGGCCAGACATTCAAAAGAGATCCTCTCAACCCTGAATAACCTCTCATGGCTACTGACTCTCTTCCCCACCCCCTTGTCCTTAACCTGAAAAAGATGCTTTCAGCAAGTGTTTTTCTTCTGTGTACGACAAACCACGTAGAACTAAGCCAGGCTGTGCTCTGCAGGTCAAAGACTGTCTTGACCACACTGTGCTCCCGATGGACGGCGCCACGTTAGCAGAAGCTATGCACCAGAGGGGCATCAACATGCGCTACCTAGGCAAAGTTGTCGACTTCATCACCAACACCCCTGCCCATGCACAGCTGGATCACGTCTTTGTAAGCGCTGGCCTTTGTTTCAGGCTGTCACTTCCACTGCCGCTGGGATAATTTGTCCTGGCCAAAATCCAACTTGGCTAATTGCATTCTGCACTTCAAAAATAATAATAATAAAACAGTGAGGCTTCAGACAGCAACCCGTGCTTAGCAGGGGAGCTGGTTTGCTCTACATGCTTAGACATGTGAGCAGGGAGGATGAATCTGTGAAGGGCTCTGGGAGTCTAAGGGTGTGAAAGCCACTGCCTGCTGGGCCAGAGACTGCACGTTGCAGGCCACACAGTGCTTGCAAGGTCCAAATGGACTGCCTGTTACAATGGGCTGTGGTGTTTGAGCTGGGGTCTGGTTCCACCGCCCGGTCCATTGTGAACAGTAAGAATGTCGGTCCTGTTGGTTGGGGATGTCTGGTATTTTACTGTAATCCCAAGAGGCACCAGACGCCAAGCAAAGTCCCATCGGATAAAGCAACACCTCCACACGCATCTTCCCAACCTTGCAGTCCAAATACCGTGTTAGAGTAAGGCTTACTGTGTGAAGAGGGGCTTGCAGAACCGTATTTCCTCTGCATAGGTGCATCGATAGCAGCACATCTAAAAGGAAAAGGTTTGTTTCTTTGTCTCCATTGACTGACTTTCTGCTCTTTGGATAGAAAATTGGACTCGGTGAATTGATCACTCGATCAGCCAAACACATCTTCAAGACGTACCTTCAGGTATGAGTGAGTGGCAGTCTGACCTCTTGCCTTGCATGTTCTCTCTAATGATTTTTCAGAAGTGGGTAGCTGTTCAAATCTGTTTCCTCATTAGATAGATCATGGATGTTGCCTAGCAACTGGAAGTACAGTCTCATTAGGACTAAAATAGGTGCAGACCCACATATGAGGGAAAACAGGTTCCCACTTGAAGGCAACTCCCCCAGAGGATAATCATTCATGCTTTTCTTCCCCAGAATTTCACTTGTTATGTTAAAGGCTTTTAAGAGTGAACTCACAGTTCGCCTTCCTTGTAAAACACTTAGTCCTTTTAGGCAAACATCGGTGCATTTGCCCCCCTAAAAAGCTTGTTTACTATATGAACTCAAGGACATGTAGCAATGCATTTGGCTTTTTTCCAGAAACAAAAAAAAACCGTTTTGTGAGTGTTCAATATGACAGTCTGTATCCCAAGTAACTGTACAGAACGTGGGCAGGAGGTGAGCGAGTATGAGAGAAATCATGAATGATTTTTACATGCAGAACTTCAGCTCTGATTTTGTTCTGAGAAATGCCCTCCTACAAACTTCCCTCTGCCTCAGTCAGGCACCATGATGGTATTCACAGGACAGATTGGTCTGGATTTCTAGTAGTATCAAGGTTGGATCAACAGATCTGTAACATAGAAATGTTCCCCCTTGACTAACTTCAGTGTCTTGCTGCAGGGTGTAGAGCTGTCGGGCTTATCGGCAGCCATCAGCCACTTCCTCAATTGCTTCCTAAGCTCCTTCCCAAATCCAATTGCCCATCTTCCAGCTGATGAGCTAGTCTCCAAGAAGAAGAACAAGAAAAGGAAAAACAGGAACCTTGGAAATGCTGATAACACTGCATGGGCTAGCATGACCCCTCAGGAGCTTTGGAAGAATATTTGTTCCGAGGCAAAAAGCTACTTTGATTTTAACCTCAAATGGTAAGCACAGATTTACCCACAGTTCCCTCACCTTCTGCCTGACTTTTCCCCAAATGTTGGCAACTTCATTTTGAGTATTTGATTCCAATTTTGTAAGAGATTTTAAAGGCTTAAATTACATATGAGAAAAGGCCAAGAGACAGAGGCTGGGGCAAGGACGGGAGGATTTCAGGTGGCTTTTTGACCTAAAGGAGGACTTGCATTTATTCAGTGCAATGTTTTGAAGGGCTGGGAAGGAAGTAGATGGCAAAGTGTTTTTAAGAGAGCTCCGTTAGGGAGGGATTGGAAAAAAAAAGCAAAATGAACTGAAGCAG
>NW_017729012.1:2601538-2605731 GCF_001723915.1 Gavialis gangeticus
AGGAGAGAGCTCCCGTAGCAGGAGGGACACGAAACCACCACCATCTAAGCAAGTAGGGAGAGAGAGGGTGCTGTCCTAGACACCAGGATCAGGTGTTAAACTGGAACGCATGCCAGTTTAACTCTCAGCGATGTGCTGGACCAGACAATGCAGTCAGTAGGGCAGCGGGACGATGAAGGTTGGATGGGAAGAGTAGAGCATTTAGCTAAAACATCCACAGCAAAGAAGAAAATGTGTTTAAGACCACTGTCAGACCTAGATCGTGATTGACTTCATTGCTACCCAGCTGAGAGTAGAGACACTTCAGTTTTTTTTTTAACCAAAAACAGACACACCCCAATTCTGCCTTTTCCCAGTGCGGACACTTAACACAGAGGAAAGGCAGAGGCACGTGTGACCCATGAGAACTAGAATAGACACACCGCACTGTGAGGTTCCAGTAAGTAATCCTTGTGCTTTGCTGACCTTGTTGCGTTAAAATGCAGTGGTGCACAGTGTATTGCAGCTGCTGATTTTTTTTCAGGGCTTCAGGTGCATCTTAGGTGGCTATTCTTGAAAGCAGACTTACCCTGAACATATGGCTTTTGTGTCCTTTTGCAGCGAAAGCATTGATCAAGCTGCAGAGGTGTATAACCTGCAGAAAATCAGCCTTCTCCGAGAGATCTCCCTCAAAACTGGAATCCAGGTGAGATCCAAGTCCTCCCTCTTTCCCTTGTTGCTTCTTCCCATGGGAGATGTCCTAGGTTGAGGCATGTGTGGATTCATACTACAAGGTCTTTTGCAGATTAATTCCCTACTGTGCGTGCCTTCGAGGGATTTATGGCAACAAGTAGCCCTACAAAGGGATTGTAATTGGTTCCATTGCAGGATAAATGTGCCCCATGTCCTTGAGGGAAATTGGTCTGCTTGGATGCACTCCTTTTGACTGACCAAATTGTGCCACTGCTCGCAATACAAAGCAAAGTCACTGTTTGGCATCGGTTGTGTCAGAGTTGTTACTTTTTGCTTCCGTCAGATCCTGCTGAAAGAATACAACTTTGACAACCGGCACAAACCCACCTTCACGGAGGAGGATATTCTCAACATCTTCCCTGTAGTGAAGCACGTAAACCCCAAAGCCTCTGACGCTTTCCACTTCTTCCAGAGTGGACAAGCGAAAGTACAGCAAGGTACGGACAATATATGCTACCACACCTCTTTTCTTCAGGCTAGTGTTTGGTGGCACTGACCATACTTAACCGTGTACCAAGCACTGTGCAGCATGGCAAGCTGCCCCTTAATCCCATTCTGGAGAAGAGCAGTTTCCAAGTCCATGGAAAATACAGCCTCACCACTGAGGGGCCTGGTGTGGGTCTGAGAACTGAGATCAAGGAAGTTCTTAAATTTTTATCACAAGACTAAGGAAAAGGCAGAATTGGGCTGTCCTAACAAGCTGGCGACCTGTCACTGAATAGCTATTTGTCCCACTACTTTTTCCCTGAATCGCAGAGACTTGTCTTTGTTCTTCCTGTATACTTCTGTATGGATAGTGCTGATTCTGACAATAAAAGTAGAGCTTTTGCACTGCTTAAGATTGGTAGCCCATGAATTTGGCAGAAAAATTCAACCTTGTTTAATTTTTAGCCTTCTGTCTAGGCATGCAGCTAGATGTGAAGGAAAGGGAGGTGGGCAGGTAAACACTTACTCAACTTATTTTGTGTTCCAGGTTTCTTGAAGGAGGGCTGTGAGCTCATCAATGAAGCCTTAAACTTGTTTAACAATGTGTATGGTGCTATGCATGTAGAAATCTGTGCCTGCCTCAGGCTGTTAGCACGCCTCAACTATATCATGGGAGACTATTCAGAGGTATGCAATCCTTGCTGCAGCTTTCCAGACAGTGCGTGAAATGGTGAACATGATCCTCTCTGGCCACTTCCCCTTTGTTTCCCTCTTCTGGGTGGGGGTATAAATTCCGCTTCCAGGCTGCAAAATAATGCAAATTAACTTGAACTGGGAAAAGAAGTAGCTAAACACTAATCTTCTGAAGAAGACAAATTGCTCCCTTGTTTCAGTGTTTCCCACTGGTGCCACCTCAGTTAGCCCAGGGCTTTCCTCCTCTGCAGCTGGAACAGAATCCCACCTCCTTTGCCTCCAAACAGAAGTTTTGAAGTCTGGGTCCTGAGACGGTTCTCATCAAGCCTCCTGCTATCCGCAAGGCATCTCTTGCAAGTTTATAGCTCAACATTTGCGTCACTGTCTTGATGGTTCTCTTCTAGGCCTTAAGTAATCAACAGAAAGCGGTACTGATGAGCGAGAGGGTCCTGGGCATTGAGCATCCCAACACAATCCAAGAATATGTAAGTATGAGGATTTAAAGGTGGCATGACCTATTCATGCCTGCATCCTTGAAGCAGCTGCTGTTCTCCTTAGCCCTGCAGAACTCTCCCCAGAATCCCATTCTTCCCACGTAGCACACTTGTCTTGGAAGCTCTCTTGTGTCTCTAGGTTTCATGATGCTTAGAAACGAGATGTGTGGAACAGGCACCCCTTACCTTAGGAGTTACTGATGAAGTTCTGAAAGGCAGGCAAGATGATGAATGCTTGGTGACAGCGATGAGAGAGAGAGAGGGATTGTAATAATGTCCTCCTCCGTTAGCCCCAGCTGCCAACACTACTGAGTCCTTTCTGGATGTGCATATGCAAAGCATGCAGTCCTTACAATAAGAATGTGTTCTTGCAGTTGCTGTCATTTGAAGGGTCTCAGCCTTATGATTTTGTAAGCTAATAGTTTAACTGAGGATTGGCACAAACATCCTATCCTATCTTTTCCAGTCTGGATTCTTGTTGGGTGCAGTTTTTTGCTCTCAGTTGCCCAATGCCTTTATTCATCTCACATTCATCCTGCTTATTCTCCACCCCCTCCTGACTTTTTTGCAAGATTTCGTGTAATAGCTGGATACTGTACATGCTGGTCAGTTTTGAAATCTTCCTTGAAATTACTAGGAGACTATTAATGCAACTCGCTCTTAATGGTGTATGTTGTGTGGATGCATCAGTGCACTTCTGCAGTAATAAGTCAACCTAGTTTTTTTGTAGCAGTTAAAGTCTGTCGTGTTGATGGAAGACACGTAGGAGAGGCATTGCCTCTCCTGCCTGTCTCCTACATATTTCCCTCAATAGGAAAGGAGATGTGAGCTTTTGTCTACTTCACGATGGGGTTTGACACCCGGCACTCAAATGTTTCTTACCTTTGTAGATGCACCTTGCTTTGTATTGCTTTGCAAACAGCCAGCTCTCAACAGCATTAAATTTACTGTACCGTGCACGCTACCTCATGCTGTTGGTATTTGGGGAGGATCACCCAGAAATGGCACTCCTGGACGTAAGTAATCCTTCAGAATAAACCCTTTCAAGCCTTGTGGTCGGCTCTGAAGCTTCTTCACCACCTTAACTCCCTATGAACAGTCATTGCCTCTGCCTCCCTTCTGCTGTGCTTTTTGCACACCCTTTTTCCTCTTAGGTGAGGAGAAGGAGGCTTGCATAGAAAGTGATTCTCTGGGGGAAGTGGAGGGGGGAGGCTGGCCTCCGGTTAATACGCTCACCGGGGGGAGGCTTGGGGGATCTGGTTCATCCTAGCTGTGGACCTTGGGAAAGCATTTAACCAGCCCACTCCTCAACTACCCATTCCATATCTAAAATGGAGATTTTTTTTTTTTCCACCCCCCTCCATCTTGTTTGCCTTGTAAAGCTCATAGACTGAGCTCATAATGGCAAGGAGGTAGGGAGACTGCATGTGCAGTCTCTAGCACAATGGGGTCCTAATGTCTTTTTGGGACTTCTTGGTGCTCCTGCCAACATAAATAGCTACAAGAAATGCAGGTTCACAAGTTGATCTCTAACTTGAGCCTTAGGGTTTGCTCAGGACTCACTTTTTTCCTGAGGTGCCTCTGGCTGTCTTCTAACATCTGACTGGTGGTTCTCCTCAGAACAACATAGGCTTGGTGCTCCATGGAGTTATGGAGTATGACCTGTCCCTCCGATTCCTGGAGAACGCTCTGGCAATCAACTCCAAGTATCACGGCTCCAAGTCTCTGAAGGTTGCACTGAGGTGAGGCAGAGTTCGGAGTGCCTTTGCCTGGGAGGGGAAGAAAGGGTTTAATACAATGGGAACTATGGCCTGTAAAAAAAAAAAAAAAAAAAAAAAAAAAAAAAAA
>NW_017729012.1:2605849-2609790 GCF_001723915.1 Gavialis gangeticus
AAAAAAAAAAAAAAAAAAAAAAAAAAATCTACTTGTTGGGGCCCTTGGCAAATGAATGTGGGAGGCCCTGCTTGGAATTACTGCTGCCACCACATTGCAACCCATCGGCTCTACTTCAGGGCAGCAAGAAATCTCATTAGCTCATACCCCAGAGTCTGCTGTTGTTTTCCAACAGTCGATGGATACAGGTTCTGCAGAGAACTTCTTTCCACGCTCTCCACCCTGGCATTGAGATGCGGGGAGAGATCCAGCTCCTGGAATAGACTAGGAGATGAGGCAAATAGAAAGGCCCTCCTCCCCCCGTAACACATACCGTTCCAAAACCATTGCAGCTGCTGAATTCAGGCCAAGTTGACTCTCTTCATGGGAAGGACTGGGTGACTTGGGGCAGCAGCTCACTGTCACTGCCACTGCCTCTTGCCAGCTGTCCCTGCATTGGAGGAGTCAGAGTCGGAGCTGGCGACTCGGAGCTCCAACTCCGAGCTGGCCTAATTAAGATTCTCCCATTTCACTAAGAAACAAAAAGCACTTTGAGAATGGGCTCCTTTCTCTTAGTGTAGTCACCTTGTAGGGAGGGGATCTCGGCCAGTTGGGCAACCTCCTAGCTTTCAGCACTGTGTGGATGTGCTGTAGTGTACATGTAAAACAAACAGCTAGCATTTGAGCACTTCCCTAGACCCAGCAGGAAGTGGCCCAAAAATCTCACATTTGACCTGAGGTTGTGCTTTGGTCAAGGTGTCAAGAGTTTTAATGCCCTTACTCCCAGGGTGCAAAAAAATCTGCAAAGGTAACCGAAGCTAGAAGAGCACTACTACTGTGCTGCCCAGCGCATGGAGTATCTGCCCTCCTTCGACCCCCAACAGTTAGTTGATTGCAGGTGGCAAGGGGGTGTTGCTTTTGTGACAGCACAGTCCTGGCACTGTGCACTGAGTTACCACCTCGCAGCACGCGAGAAGTGGATTTTCTTCCTCCTTTGACCGTGAGTTGACAAAGCCACCTGGGCCACCTGTCTTTCCCTTGCAGCCATCACTTGGTAGCCCGAGTGTACGAGAGCAAGGCAGAATTCCGGTCGGCTCTCCAGCACGAAAAAGAAGGCTACACGATCTACAAAAACCAGGTCGGGCATATAAGCTGCTTCACTTGTACTGTGTGATGTCTTGTAACCCAAGCGGGCTGCTTTCCTGAACAGTTGGTGGTGGGGGGCTCTTCCTAGACTCGGAGGACATGAAGGTCCTGCCCAGTGGCCCGGGGGAAGTGAGCTTTGCCACAGGTCTCCCATGCAGCTTAGTTACAGTAGTTCTGTCCATGTGGCAGAATGGGGTGGCAGTGGTGGGCTTTGGAGCACATTTCTGTCTTTTTTTGCCCTTTTGAAACTGGAGGGCCGAACTGGGCACAAACCAGACAGAGCCTGAGAGAGCTGCCTCTCCTGCGCGCAGTCCTCGCTGGTGCACAGCAAACCTGACATGTCTGGGCAGAACTCTGCAAGGTGAAGAAACCCATTTGATTTAATTCCTTCTCACTGACAAAGCATGGCCTGTTTGAGGGAGAGGTCAGTCACCTCCCCCTCCAGATGTCACCTTGGTGCCAGCACAGTCGTGGTAAGAAGCTGCCCACAGGCAGTGTCACATGCGACACCAGGTCATCCACGAGTGCTGCCATGAAATGAAATGAAGCCCAGTTTTAGCGGGTTTCAGCAGGCAGTCTCATGCAACCTCCAGCAACCATTTTGGTGCTAGGATTCAAGCTGAGTTTGAATACATTTTTGCTCTGCCTCTGTGATGCAACGTATCTTCGTTTCTGACTTAGCTCGGAGAACATCACGAAAAGACCAAAGAAAGCTCCGAGTACTTGAAATACCTGACGCAGCAAGCCGTGGCTCTTCAACGCACAATGAACGAGATCTACAAGAATGGATCCAACGCTAACATTATGCCACTTAAGGTAACTTCACATGCATTGGAGTAGTCGGGGCATCTTGTGTTAGGGTTGCATGAACAGCAGCAAAGAGTTTGCCATGATGGCTGTGCTTGGTTTCTCCTTGCGTGGGAAATATTACCAGCTTTAGCAGCACTCCCCAGATCACATAAAGAACATCTCTTTGGCAGGTAGTTATTTCTACATTGGAAGATCCTAAGTGCAGCTATATGTCTGAGCAGGTGGGATTTTTGAACAACCTTCTGTGGTTGTGTGGGTGACCTCCTGCTGGAAGGAATGGCCTGGGCGGCCTCCCAACCTTTGCCAGTTATTTTTCCTGCTAGCGCACTGCACCCCTCGCCTGTTAGCACAAGGGTTGAGGGGCGGTTTGCTCACAAGAGAGTGGCTGCATGCATGTAGGCACTTCCTTGTTTTCAGTCTTAACCCCAGAGGGACTCTGTAGAAATAGGTGTGCTTAGCACAGGCTGAAACATAAATGCTTTGTTCATATTGGCACTTTAAGGCCTTGTTCATGTAAAACCGTAACATGAGCAGCTGCTGTGGGCCTTGATTAGTTTTTGAAGAAGCTCCCCAGCCAGCAGGTTGGAGGAAAAACACCAGAAATAAGATCGTGCTGGGTCCTAACCATAATTAAGTGGAGGAGGCCATGCACCTGGGACCAACCGGGTTGCAGAACAGTTGTAAGAAGTAGTACAGTTCATATTGAATAGGAGGTTGGGAGCCTGGAACATCCCTAACTGTAAATGTGGCTCTTCCTCAGACTCGTTCTAGCCTTAGGCAAGTTGCTAAACCTCCCCGTACCTCCATTCCCTCATCTTTGAAATGTCTTCACACAATGTGAAGCTCTTTGGTTTTCTTCTGTGGATCTCGCCAAGTGCTCTGTCAGCAGAGCTAGGGTGACTGGAGCATATTGGATCCAAGGAGGAGCTTCCCCTGCTGGGTGTGCTGCCGGACTTAATTTGTAAAGAGCCTGTTTCCCAAACCAGCTGCTCTTATCTGCACCTGCACATGCACCTTACACAGAAAGGGGGCTGCACTTCTGCATCTGGGGGAAAAGCACAAACTTGTGGCAATAGCCGTGCCATAGTTTCTGGGCTGGTTGGTTGCCAGCTGCCTCCCACTGCCAGGGGCACCAGATCACTCAGGGTCTTAACGGTGAGTCCTGGCTCTGCATCTTCCAGCATGGTGGTGGCTTTTGCCCCCTCTTTCCCAAAGAGTCAAATCCAGAACTGTTACAGTTAAATAACCTGAACAAGAGCATGTAAGCAACTTGAGGTTAAATGGTGCTTAGTTCAGAGAATAAAACAGATCCTTAGATGGACCAAGGCTAATCTTTCTTTATACCTTCCCTCTTAAGCTTGTGGGAGAGTCCGCAAGGCCATGACTGCTATTTCAGTGACTGGGCAGAGGTCAGAAACCTGATGTACTCACACTTGGTCTATTTACCTATTCAGTTTTTGAGACTGAGCCAACTATTCATTCCATCGGCCTCCGGCACTGCCCTACAAGTCATTCTTCCGTGCCCTCTTCTTCGTGAAGCCTAGATAAGCCCCCAAATGTATGTGCAAGTGTTGAATATCTTTGTAACCCCACAGTGAGGTAGGGGAGAGCATCATCTCTGTGTTACAAGTGAACCAAAGCATAAGAGAGGAGGTTTGTCCCTAGTGATGCACGAGTTGTGGATCCAAATCAGGAACTGCACTTGAGTGCCTGCCCCAGTGCATCAGCTGAACCACCTGGATAAAACAGAGGGGGCTGGACTGAATCCTGCACGGACTTGAATCCTGTTGGCTTCAGTACAGAGGCTGGTCAAGGCAGATGTAGGTCTCCGATTGTGGGTGCTTAGTGAGATTTCAATTCTCAAGAAGTTAGAAAGTAGCATATTGCACATCTCTCAGGCTCCAGCCATACCCAAGGTATGAGTAAACACTGCAACTCTCCAGGGCTGGTTAAAACTGGCTAACTCTTTTTTTTTTTTTTTTTTTTTTTTCCCCCCCCCCCTTTTT
>NW_017729012.1:2609812-2611858 GCF_001723915.1 Gavialis gangeticus
TTTTTTTTTTTTTTTGTTTCCCACCCCCCCTTCTTCCTCTCTTACCCCTAGTTCACGGCTCCTAGTATGGCCAGTGTTCTGGAGCAGCTCAACATTATCAACGGGATTCTCTTCATTCCACTAAGGTAGTGTGATGCATGCATATGATGCACTTGTTATCTGGTCCCATTGCAACAGCCAGACCCTTGCTGCATGGCTGGCTATTTAGATAGAGTGCAGCTGCCTCTGCAAGTCCCAGTGGATTATTAATCTGATGGGTCCGTTTGTATTGAGCTCGGCCTGTCGGATTGCATGTGTTGCCCTCTCTTGGCAGACCTAGACAAATCGCAGGGAATGGTGGCCTGGCTGGTGATCTCGAGTGACTTTCTGATGGGGGCGATCAGCGCCAAATCGACACTAAGCATTACTTGTTTTGGAAAGAATCGCTGCCAAGCCTTGGTCTTGCTGAACTCTCACAAACACATGCTGCAGCTTCAAAACCCCTGCCTGCCAGCTGTGACAGGGATGGGAGGTGGGCTCAGGAGCAGTAGTGAGCTAAGCTCTTGCAGTGGCATCAGGTTCCTTCAGCTCCATAGCTCTTGCTGGGATGTACTTGATGTTGTGAGACTGCTAGGATAATCAGCCTAGGGGAAAGCAGGCATGGCTGCAGGAGCGGTGGTATCCACCTGGGATAGGAAACCCTTTTGCATAATAATCCCATCAATATTATTTGTTATGGCTGACTTTATAGCTCTGCAAGCAAACAAGGCTCTGGTACCTGCTGCTTCCTTGTGCAAACTGGTTGCTCGTCAGGCAGCACCACAGATTTCTGCCATGCACCTTTATATATAAGGCTAGAACTGAAGTGGCAGTTTTGAAGCAAGGTCCCTGATCCAGGAACTGAATCAAGGTCTGTCCTTCTCCTGTGTCTCAAGATTGTACTTATGGACAGACTAAATGAGAGTGCCATCGTGTCTTAATTAGTAGCTTGGATACATGCAAGGAAGAGATTGGGCAGTGGCTTTCTGTGAAAATCCACGTGGAAAGTCACAGGAACTTACTAGCTAGCCATTACAGGCTTCAGCTGCTGCTTTTGTGGCTGGGCAGGGGGTGAGCGCAAACTGAAATGATGGAGCCCTGCCCAAAAATGGCATGCGGTAGAGCTACCCCAGGTCAGCCCTTACAAATTCTCTTGGGCAGGCAGTGCTTGCTTCAGAGGGACCTCGGTCCAAGCACCAGGACAGAAAGGACTGCTGGTAAATCAAACAGTGCAAGTTCCTTGCCTGCCTCCTGCTTCCAGATGGACACACTGATGCCCTTGGCTGCAGCAACTGGGCTGAGACATACTCCGTACTGGGGTGGGAAGCTGTATAATGCACTTAGTTTTCTCAGTCCATCAGCTGGTGTCCTCTGGCTTGTTAGTGGGGAGCTTTGCTTCACAGTAGGCCAGAAGGCTGCTTATATGAATGGCTTAGATTGGACAGAACAGGCATGTGCTGCCCACAAAGGTGAAACTGAGGTGGCAGGATGCTGCCCAAGTACAGAGTGGACCAACCTGAATCTCTCTGTGGCCAAAATAGCGCGCTGAGCTCTCTCACCACCCCTGTGCAGTGGTATGAGGTTGTAACCTGCATGCACAACCCTGCTTGGCTGGAGAAGAGACTGGGACTCAAGGACTACAAATATGGGTGGAAACATTGTAAAACTAGGCAAAAGCAAGGTGTTTGTCAGATACCTGACAGTCTTTGGCTTCCCCTCCCCCCCCAGCCAAAAAGACTTGGAGAACCTGAAAGCCGAGGTGCAGCGGCACCAGCAGCTCCAGGCGGCCATCAGGAGCAGCGAACAGCTGGAGCCAGAGGACAGCATCTCTGAAGAGAGAGAGACTGAGACCAGCACACCTTCTGCCGAGGTCCCCCCAGCACAGGACTCTGCTTAAAGTGTACCTCGCTTTTAAAAGAAACAAATAAGGTTTAAACCATCCTTTTCTGAATCTGACCCAGGGTCTTGGACTCCCCTGAGGCAGCTTCTCCCTTTTTTTTTTTTTTTTTTTTTTTTTTACAATTTTTT
>NW_017729012.1:2611963-2633865 GCF_001723915.1 Gavialis gangeticus
TTTTTTTTTTTTTTTTTTTTTTTTGACAATGTTATTGCACTGGTACAACTAATACACAATGCAAAGAACTAAGTTGAGAAATGTAATCTGTCTGACTGAGCTTGTATCTGCCACCACAGGGGGGAAGGTGGCCAGGATGCAGCAGCAGCATCTGAGAACATCCCTAGGTGAGCACAGCCAGAGGCTGTCCTGTCTGTGTGCGCGTGTGTGTGTATGTGCGTGTGTATCATTGGTCATTTCTACTTGTACATACGAATTCCAAATGAACTGTCTGGAGGTAGAACATTTCTCAGGTCATTTTTATGTTGACTAAGGATACTGCTTTGCAAAAAAGAAAAAGAAAAAAAAAAAAAGAGAAAAGGAAGTCTCCACCATCATCCCAGTATTCAGTTCTCTCTCGAACCTGGATTCCAAGCCAAAAACTGATTCTCCTTCTTTGGGTTTGTTTTTTCTTTGGTGGGGGTGGGGTTCAGTCACTACCATAAGCCACACTATGGAACAATAAGCAGCCATATTTGTATCTGTTGAGATGATTTAAACCTGTAAAGTGCAGGGGGACTGTACAGCTTTTTTCTACATTTAGGATATAGCCATGGGGGTTCCTTTAACTTTTTTTGGCAATTTAGTGGGTTTTTGTATCCATTCACTTTCTGATTTCATGTTGCATGGATCCTCAAAGATCCACCTGTGCACTCTGCTTGAGCCTGAGTGCCACATGAAATCCCATCCAAAGAGCAAGGGTTTAGAACAAAAAGCACACCTAGAATTCAGTTGCGATGGCAAACCCCAATGCCTACAGTCAATCGGTCTTGGCACTTGAGTGAACTGTATAGAAGAGGTTCACACCATGGGAGAACCTTCACCCTGCTGGCATCTTTCTCTTTTTGGGAGGGCAGGAATGGGGGTTTGCTCTCACTTTAGCTGTTGACTTTATTAAAAAGACTAGAATGAGCAACGGTGTCTCAAGCTAATCAACTTTAATTTTAAGGTGATCTGCAAACTTCAAGCTAAACAGGTTTGAATCATGAATCTTCACACAACCTAAAGTTACTAAGCATTTTTCTTTGTGGGGAAATATTAAAATTCCCATAGCACTGAGCGCTATGGCTAATAAATCTTGTTTAATTTTCTTTGGGTCTTGCACACTGGGTTTGAGACTTGTTCCTAGAGGAGCTTCCATTGCTGGCAATGGATGTTATGAAACGGCAGATGCCACTGAATGTTGGTTTTTTGAGAGGGGGGCTTTCCTCCCCATCTCCCCTCTAAGTAGAGTGTGCTCCCTGCTAGCACAGTCACAACACAAATAGGTTGTAGTCACTGCAGACCATGCCGACAGAGTTGAATGTCCTTTATCCAAGCAGGTGAAGACATACAGCGAGATAGGATTGCTAGTCCAAAACCATATCATGCTGACACAGGAGTCCAATCTCTCTTCTTTGTCTGTCACCAGTAGTACTTTGCTAATTTTAACTGCTTTTGTTGACCTTCTGGAAAAGAAAGTGCTGTCACTGTGCTCTGTACCTGTTTGGTTTCTGTACTGCATTACCAGGTCTTTGTAACTTTTGGGAGAGGGTGGAGAGCTGCCTCTGTCTACCTTGTTGTAGAAGGTACAAAGCAGGAGGTGTTCTCAGTAAAAACTTGCTCCCACCACAAGCCTATTTGGACTTCCTGGAAAGCATTCAATAAATGACTATAGTGCATCTTTCACCCAAGGGTTTTTTTGATAGTGTCTTCCAGTTCTAGTCCATTAAACACCTCTTTAAATAAAAGCACATGCAGCATGGTTTGAAGAGCTGCTATTTCTTCATCCAGGTTGACTCTAAATAGATGTTTAGGGTCTTGTCTGTTTATTGGCTTATGCCACTAACAGCCTGATTTGCTTCTTTCTTTTCACTTGGCAGTCAGGTAGGAGATGGACACAGTTACAGAGGCCTCAGGAGGCTTTCCTGAGAACTGGTATGGATTTAGCATAAGGTGGTTAAACGCACCTACCATTAGTGGGACTTAGGCCTTTCCTTTAAGGTGGGCTCTTTGGGTAGGTCTTTCTTGCCAGTGGGTTTAATGTCCCCTTAAATGCTTTAATAAACTTCAGCACTTGCTCAGGGGATTGTGACCCAGCTCCCTTTCCTAGCTTCAGAGCAATTGTTAAACTTCAACCTGTTTGAAAGCCAGCAGGTGGAGTACACTCATAGAGCATGAGTTGTAAATGGCCCATGTGTTAACAGAGCTTTCCTTCACCCTGGATACTTACTTAGCTTTCAGGCAGTTGAGCAAGAGGTTTTGAGGATTGCTTCCAGCCCTGAGGCAAAAATAGTTTTATGCATTATAGTTGAGAGGAACAAGTTGTCTGTAGTTCTCACAAACAGGTCAACACAGCCACATTTCCCCTGGGAATAGTAGTATGGGGTTTGTATCTAGCCCTGAAGCCTGGCTTCACAGCAGCAAGGTCTGCCCCCTTAACCTCATAGAGTCTTGCTACAGGGGTAAGTATTAAAGTCAGACTTCAGTACAGAAGTGGCTCTTGTACACACAGCTTCCAGGGAGAGACGGAGTTGAGTATCAAGGGCTGAATTAACTCCTTATAGACTACATGCATAAAACTTTTGTAAGCAGTAGCTCACTTCAGAATATGTTAACATCTGATGGAAGTACGGTACTGTGCTTAAGCACAGCTGATTTAACTCAATGGTGTAAATTTACCCTGCCTTCAGACTAAACACAGGAAACTGCTTCTCAGAGTTAACTTCAGCAAAGTGAGATGGACCACTTCTAGATGAGCCAAAGGTAGTAAGGCAGTAACTACTGTGATTGGTAAGACTTTCTGAAGATGAACATAGCTCAAGTTTTCCTCTTTTTAGTTACAATTAAGTCCTCAGATGATACAGAAGGAGGGTAGTCTTAAAAACAATGAATGAAGTACAACTGCTTCCAACACGGTTTCATTCTTAAAGGCTCAAACCCTGGTTCTCAGAGGGAGCACGTGCCCCTGCCTGGGTTAATTATGCTTTAGCCAGCTGCCAGTCCTCTGGACTTTTTCAAAAGGGAGTGCAGTGCATGTTATTTAAATGTTTTGTCAACTTCAAACTTAGTTTCACCAGCTGATTGGTTCCAGGCACCTTTACAGGAAAATTGCTGGAGAGGATTTAAGAACGAGTGTTAGTACTGTTTTGAGTCCAGCAGACTGTCTTAAAGCTAACTTCCCTGCTGTCAGGCACACAGAAGTAGGGGCACAGGAGCACTGCCCTGCTACTAGTTGTGTTTAGAAGCTACCCCACGGAAAGCAGGAGTCAGAAGCTTAAGTTAAAGAGCATCAAAAGAAAGCATTGCATCACTTGCTGGCTCTGCATTTCACCACAGTTGTGATTTAAGGACAAAGTAGCACTTAAGTAACATTTCATCAGTCCAAGCCAGAAGACAGCTCATAGCAGTAGCAGTTCTTTATTATGCACTTGAAAATAACAGCGCCTCTTTCAGCCTTTTGACACAGGACAACGATAAAACCTTTTCCAGAGTCTACTTGGAAGAAGAAGAGAGGCAGGAAAAGGCAAGGTCAAAGCTTCTTTTTATTGCATCATCTTACCCCAGCCTGACTTCAAGAAACAGTCCAGCATATAGCCTGCTTGTGGTTTATACAGGTACTCAAAGGGAAAGGGATAGAGATGCAGATAGTGAGGCTGGGCAAGTGATTACTTTTGACACCAAATCTCCATAGGTTGTACTGAACAAGTTAAAAATAGAGCTAGTGTAACTGCAGGAATTGAGCCAAGTTGTTCAATTTTGGAGTCATGTTAGACAAGGGGATGAAATGTAAGTACAGTATGACCCAAAAGGAATTAGATTGATTTCTACACTGCAGGAGGAAAAAAAATAGCTGGAAGTGTTGACCTGATACAGGCACAGCTGAAACCAGAACAATTCCCCCTCCCTACAGTGAAATGTTCACCAACTCCAAATTCCACTTATGGGCTAAGCCCCACACAGTCTGTAATCTCAGCAAGTTGAGGAAAGTGGGGCATGCAACAGGAATCATCTTCGCATCCTGGTTTTGCATGAAACCAACTCTCAGAAGTGAAAGGGCTAGCCCAGCACGAACAGCTTCTGCTAGGAACTGAAGTGAGACCTGAGCATAACCTCACCAAGCAATACAGCTATTTAAAATCAACAGCTGAATTTGCTGTTAAGTAACACACCAAAAGGATTTGAGGAGCTGTGGCTCTTCATTTCCCCACCCCTAACTGTGATACTCCAATTCAACCATCTTCTTCTCGAGAAATCTGCTGCTGTTTTAGGGCTCTGCACAAAACACAGGATCATCATATAAGCAAGTATTCTTTTGCTGAGCAACTTACCTTCCCCACACATTTAACCAAGGAAGAACCCTTTATCCAACACGGAGAAGCTACTTTTTTGGTAGGTAAGTACCTACCTTACCTGGCTCTCATCACTAACTTAATCACATTTGTTCTCACAAACACGTGACTTACAGAATTACCACCACTTCCATTTTGCAGTTGGGGAATGGAAGGGGTGCATCTTCCCCAAAATGCTAGCCTGCATTATAATTGGAGCACAGTCCCTACCTTGACTTAAATCCACATCCAAACCTCTAGGTCCAGTTAAAGTGGCCTCCAGGGTCATGCAGGAGGTCCGTGGCAGATCAGGGAATTGAATCCAGATCTCTCCAGTCCTGGGCTAGTGCCATAGCATGAAACATCCCTTCTCTCCCTTGAGCCAACTATTTTTGCCTGTACTAGTAATTTAAAGAATCAAAAAAACCCCCAAGAACTACTACTATGGGAAACTTAGGTGTCATTCCATGAAACCCTGCCAACCCACATCCTGTCTTATTCTAGTCAAGTTCACATCCCAGAAGAGATACTTATTATTAGCAGGACCATAAAAATATTAACCTCATTAAACCACTTTGCAGACAAACAGTGCATTCTGGGAAAGTTAAATCAGTGAAAGCTGCAAAAGCAACAGCAATCCTAGGGCAAGGATTGGCTGTTCTGGACAATGAAAGATGCCTATTTTTATCATCCTTCCCTTCCTTTCCTCATGAAGGAATTTCCAGGAGTTGTCATACCAGAAATAGCTTAAGAATACACAGTGAACAGCAACTCTGTAATCTTTTAGTAGAACAGAAGTGCCATCGGTTGTGTACCATTACTGCATTTTACCACCTACAGAGTGTAAAAAGGAATTTAGCCACCTTCTGTTCAACCCCATTTCAACACTTCAATCCCACAATACAGTAAGTGGTTTTATGCTTTAGAGTATAAATCCCTCATCTGCTGAAAAATCTAGACATACTAATAGCTTTATACCTCAACTTTTGTTAGGAGCGTCATGGGTTTTACTTGCATCTGTCATGCTCCCTCTTAACAAGCACTCAGTAGTAAAACCACACATTAAAGACATCAAGAAGTGTATGCATTTTTTTCCCCAGTGGGGTGGGGGTGGTAACTGGAGTTCAGCACCATTCTGTACTTGTCTGCTACATGTCAATAATTTCAGCCAGGGTGTGTGTTTGGACATCTTTTAACATTCCTGGTCTCATGAACCATTATAAACAGGCTACTCAGTGGAACAAATATCTGAAAGTCCTCTACCTGTCTTGGGAAACTCTTCTACGCAAGGCTGAGTTTATGCTGCTATTATATTGCATCGTTTTAGCAAATGCTGTAATTAAACTACTACTACTAGCACACAGCTAATACAGACAGATTTAAAACATGGACAGATCCAAGCCACTTTGCTTAACTTTTATTTAAGACAGGAGAAAGATCCTTAGGTTATAACATGCTGCACACCAAACAAGGTGAACAAGCCCCTTCAAAGCAGGTAATCTTATTTTGACACTGTCCATGCTTTCATACAGAGAACCAGAAACCCGTTTTCAAGCATCGAGTTCACTGCCTACCACTGTGACATTACACAGAAAGGAACGGAGAGATGCCTCAGTTCTCCCAAAGCAATCCATCTCTTCTGAGGGAAGTAAAAAAAGGACAAAATAATATATAGTGTAGACAAGATGATACCCTCACATTCATAAGAGAGCACTCAATTAAACCCAAATTCAGTGCCGTTGAGACTGGTTTATTTCTTTATTTTTAGAGGAAGCCAGAAGCAGCTTAACCTTGGAAATAGATCAGACATTTACATGAATGAGGCAATCCAGTTCAGTTATATACTAAGTTACTGTCCTCTGGAGGGGCAAAGAGGCAAGACCACGGAGCTAGTTGAGATGTCTGACAAAAGCTTTTTTTCCTGTCTAAACATGGGTTTACTTCATCCAAAATTTTGAGAGGGTGGTGCCCACTAAGTTACTGGCCTTGAAAGTTAGTTTTAAAATGGACTGTCCTACTGACATTTCACACACCAAAAACAACCCCCCCAAAAACCCTCATTTTTCACTAAAAGTTACTTCCAAGTAGGGTTGGATTTACACTAACACTATCTAGAAAGCTTGCAGACACCTGAGTCTATGCCGCAGCACTCGGGTACCTTCAGTCCTTTCAAGGGTGCTGCCGTGCGCTATGCAACATTAGTGCTGTTAGGTGCACAAAGATGATTCACAAGATAAACTAAGACTTCAGATAGGAATCCATAGTATTTAAGGCATGCTGACCTGTTGTGATCTACGAGTTCTTCGTAATAAAAGAATTGCATTGTTCTTTTCTGTCCTTAAAGAACTAGTGAAAACTAAGAGCTGGCATTTTCTGAGAGGTGCCTTGACACCAAGGCTGGGAACCCACTACTCTAGGCAGGTAATGTACATTGTTCAGACGACTCAGCTCAGCAGTTAGACCTCACTTCCCAACGTGCAACTGGAAGTTACTATTTACTCTTTGTCCAGCAAGGAATTAAGAGAATTACCTCTCCTAAATACAACCAAGCTTTTAAACAAGGGCAGTACCATCAAAATAAGCAGCAGCAGAAAGCCTCAACATCCTCCTTTCCCACAGGAAGAAAAAGTCTAGAAAACTGACCCTCAAACCTCAACACTGCTGAAAACAAACTGCACAATGTATCCAAGCAATAAAAAAAGGTAGCAATCACAGGTTATAACCCCTGCTTTTCGCCAGACAGCATGAAGGGTTCCCATTTCTTCTCTCCATGTAAGATGGAAAATGAGTCAAGTTCTGCAGGTTTATTCCACCTTTCATTCCTTGTACAGCAAACACCACCACCTTAGCTTTCGTGCTGGATCCTGTCTGTTCTAACTGCTTCTAGATTTGAGATCGAGTCCATACCAGCAGCTCCATAATGAAACATCTCCAAATACTAAGCTTTAAAAAGCTTAAGCTCAAAGTCTGTTATTCATGAAATCTAGATTCTCCTTAGATCAATCCGCAAGGCACAAGACCAAATGAGTGCTGTATTAAAAAAAATAAAACTGAACACCTCCATATGGGAGTGATGCTTATTTAATAGGAAGAGATTGTTAGTGTACAAACATGGCTGCCTTCAAGAAACTACTGAAAATGTGCATTAAACAGCATTCTGTATAGCATGAGTGCTTAACTTTCTAATCACGTAACTTAAAAAATAAACCTCAGTTATGTAACATCTAGTCAATAAAACCTTGGACTATTCTACAGCCTCAAAATGCCTCCCTGTTAAGAACAAGTTTCACAAAGTTAATTTTATAAAAAGCAAATGAAGTGTGCAGTAAAAGCTGAAGGGTGTTTTTTCCAAAATAGTTTTAATTCTTGCATCCAAGGAAACCAAAAAACAAAAAAAGCCCCACGTCTAGTTTTATATGCATTTAATAGTTTACCAATTGGTACAATAAGATTTTTTTAATATGCAGAAAACATGAATAAATTTTGTTTTACACAGTCTGAGAGCAACAAATCTTACTGTAAAACACAGAGCAGTATTATATACATTCCTTTACTGATTTTTTTTAATTTTATTTTATGTGTGTCAATATCTTCAGTTAACTCCTACAGTCTGGGAACTGTTTTCTCCAATTGCAACCTCTATATCGTTCTTATGAAAAAAGAAAAAATATCGACGTTTGCCTTCATGTCAAATGTCAGGATCAACTTCTAAACTTGAAGATTTCACTAACGTATCTTCAGAATGAACTCAGGGAAGCCTGAAGAATAGGTAGGACAAGAAAGCAGCTACTTACATGACACAGTGGAAAGATAAAAAAGGCCAGTTAAATCCAGTCGTGACTTGTAAATCCAGCTCACCCTTCCCCACCCCCAGAGTGTTTTTCCCCCCCTTCCTTTTTATACATGTATAATTTCTTTACTAATAGAGTTTCTTGGTATTAACTTATTTTAAGCTACCCTGAACTTTATGTACAGCTGGACAGAGAAGAGTCATTCCAAGTGTGTTTTTCCTTCATTCTATTCAGCAAGTTTTATACTCAAATTGTTAAAAGGATTATCAAGCCACCACTGTCAACAAAAAGAAGGTATATTTTTTTTTGTTTAAATAGCTTTCATGGGAGACAAAAGCTACTTAAGAGTGATATTACCAGGCAGTTCACATAAAAACAGAAGGAGGCAAACAGGAGAAGCAGGGTACTGACAGTATAAGTAGACTGGGCTTGGTGAATCTATAGCCAAAGCTTTCAAAATACTACAGTGCTCCACAGCCCTTGGACAACTTGCTAGCAACTAGTTTTTGTTTTTTTGTGTTTTTTTTTTTTTCTTTTTAGTTAGTGCCCCGGGCACATCATTGGTCACACCACACACAAAAGCAGGACGGCTTTTTACTCTTCTAAAGTGCAAGATGCTATAAAAACCATCGGCTTTCAGATCACGTCTAAACCACAATAAATTTTGCACTTTCAAGAATGCATCTAGGACTTCCTGGGCACGTTAAATTAGTGTGGCACTGGAATGTCTGTCTGTCCTCATTTTAAAACAAACAAAAAAAATTTTTTTGCTGTTGTCTATTTGGTAATGCAGTTCTATATACGTATTATTTTCAGCAATGCCAATTTTAGTAAGGAAAAGTGACAAAGCAGCAGTGAACCTCTAAAATCCTCCAATAAATTCCTTTCACAATCCAAACCAGTAACCTCATTATTGTACTTATCACAGGAAAGGCACAGGATTAGACAGCTGACAGAAACATTGCAGACAGTGAAAAAAGATCAACACAGTGTAATATCAAGAGGCAACAAAGCAAGAAACTCTCGTAAATCCAACTTCTGTGTTGTTTCTTTTGACTTTTTTCTTCTTTGTCTAAACAGGGCTTTAATTTTTGATCCATTTTAGGACCATCCCTGAGATTATTCACTGCTTATTAAAAAGGAGAAGGTTGCAAATCAAGCTGTTTAAAAGTCTAAATATTCAGCAAGATGTTTCACCTCAAAAACAAAATGCTGCTCACAAGATTTTAGTTAAGTCTTTGTCCTTGTAAACTGTTACATGCGACAGGGAAAGAAATGCCGTGGACAAATTTCCACATAACAGGTACCTTTAATTTCTCATTCATGTTTATGAATTATGTACACAATTGTGGTTTACTTCACCATTAAATAAAGTTGCTACATCCTATCAGGAATTAAAATGCTGTACTACTATACACTTGCAGATGTATACAGGAATTTTAAAATGCACCACTTCTGTGTATTTGGAATTCTCAAAATAGGACAAATAGCAGCAAACCATTCCAGTCAAAACAGCTAATGCAAAAAAAAAAAAAAAAAAGACTTCAAATTTGTGCATGTTCAACTGTGGAAGTATTATTCAAAACAATATAAACCACTGGATTTAAGGAATTAGCCGGGATCTTAACCTGGCTCCCAAAATACATTAGCACTCAGTTTCCTCCGCCCCAGAGGCATGTCAATGCAAGGAACCAGTACAGGGATCCAACTCCTTCTGGTGGAGGCACCAACCCTTCTGCGTGACTGTAGGAAATCAACAGCTCTTAACCCTCACCGTTTTCTTAGTGTGTACATCCTCCAACCCAATGCTTGCCAATTTATTACATCTTTAAAAAGGGACAGTTTTAAAAGCCATGGATTAAACAAAATGAATAAAACAAAGCACAGAATCAATTCACCTGTTAAAATGTCAGACTGGTACTTCATTACACTGTAAATTTTAAAGGGGATTTTTAAAAGACCTGGTTAGTTGGATAAGTAATGGAATTCTTAATCATCTACAATGGAATTTCTCACAAAAAGCTGATTAAAATATTCACGTAATATTTTTCATTCACATCAGATCAAAATATGTAACATTAGGGATATGCAAGTTAAAAATTCTTCTACACCAAATGAATACACTAATTTACCAAATCAGACCATTTCTGTTGGTTTGTTTTAATATTTACTTACTAGTATCATTCCCACACTTGGGCAATTTATTTTAAGGCTAAAAGTTTTAGGAAGCTTGTATCAAAATCTTTAATGGAGTCTACCATTTTATCATCTGATCCATTTTCTAAAGTATTTTTAGTGCTTTCTTTAAAGAATTGGAATACTGTACCCCTAGCTCTCTCAATATACATTCCACCATAAATTTTGATGCAAGCCATGTTGAACTTTGTCATGCTACAGAAGGGTTTCTTGAGCACTGAGGAACCCCTGTATTCCCCAACCTCCCGCACAGGAACAATAATACAAAGGAAACTTTGATATCATTGTATAATGGGCATTGCACATCCCTAAAAAAAAAAAAAAACCACCACACATGAAAAACAAACAGTAAGTTGTACCACAGTATAGTCAACAGGGAGATTAAGCTCTACTTGGAAATTAGATCACTAAATTCTAGTAGTATGGACAGCTCCTCCTGGAAGTTTGTCTAGCGAGGAAAATACTTTAAGCTTAGTTTTACAGTACAGCTTAACTACTGAATGACCAAATAAAAATAAATATATTTATTACATCAGCTGCTACGAGATCTGTTGTCTCATTTCAGGTTTACAAGTTAGTTCTATAAATATACCAACCTTTGTGTGATAGGAGGCCAAAACAAATGATGTGTTCTATTGATTTGGCAACTGTGTCATGACAAAAATTCCAAAGTTTAATTAATTCCCATTAATTACATATAAGGTTCAGAAGATTCTGAATTGCAGCCTTATTATCTAGTATCCTTAGAGAAGATTTATTAAGCACACTTAAGTGATGTTACATAGATACACATTTCTGAAAGAGCCCTACAAAACTTTTCCCAAATGAGGTCACCAATTCAGGCACCAACAGACAGCAGAAAGAAAAACAGGTATAATTATCCAACATAGAACGACACTGTCAACTATTCAGTTAAGTGCCCTATTCCAATTATCCAACTTCTGCCTTCTTAGGTCTGATGTGACCAATGCCAGCCCATGTTCTTAAACCTATGGTACTTCTAGACAACGTATGTAAATTTACAGTATACAATTTGGATTCACCATGCATGAATACTTTGTGTGTAACATTTAATAAGCTCAATCTACATCCAGAATAATTTACATGAAAGGACAATATTTATTTAAACAGAGCTCAATGGGTAACCATGGTATCTGAGTGCATCCAGAGGAAAAGGGGGTCAAATGTGAATTCAAATCAACGGCACTCCCACACTTTTACTGTTTGATCTACACTTCCAGTAACCACATATGGTGCCGTCTTGTGGAAATCTGTGAGAAAGAAAAGCGTATGTTAAAAGAAAAAAAGTGAATGCAGCAATTCATAGTACCACCCTTCCCAAGAGACCCATCCCCCAAAAAGGGATAATGCACTATTTAAAAAAGAAAAATCAAGACAAAACTAAGTTTTTAAGGTCCTTGTGGCAGGTGCCATCTTGGTTTTGCCTTCAACTCCTTGATTGAAATCTCATTTTGTCACAACAACATGAAAAATAAGAGCCCAAAGTCCATATACTTAGAGGAATGATAAAATTAGTAATGAACAAGTTCATCTAAAAACTACCAAGCCCGGGGATGTGGTCGAAGGCAGCATTATCAGTTCTTGCAAGAGAGCTTTACAACAAGAAAGTCAAAAACTAAAAGAGGTGCACATCTCTCTCAGCTTTCTTCTGGGACTCAGACTATGGAGACCTGCGTTCAGAGTCTTTTCAGCCACAACAGACCTCAACTGAGATGAACAGCAACTTGGAAAACATTTGTTCAGATAAAGAGATACCACCGTTTTATTTCCTTCAAGGAAAAACTCTCCCATTTTTTATAAAGGAAATGTTTGGATCCAATCACACTTGTTGAGCAAGGCAGCATTTTCCCGTTTTGGGTTTTTTAAATGGCAAGTACAATCATCTATACAGTTATACAAGACAAGTATTACTATCAATGGATATAAGCTCTGCTCCTATACCCTTTGCTTGTTTTTCCTTTGGAAACAAACTAAAACACTTACATTTCATACATTAGCAATTAAGATGTTCAAGAACTCTGAAACAAGCCTATAATGGCCACATCTACACATGCGCTTTACTGCAGAGCAGGCTAATTAGCTGCAGAGTAAAGTGTCACCATGTGACAGTATTAGGCCGCAGTAAGCCAATTTATGCCTGCACAAGACAGTACCGTCAGGGACAGTACTATCTTATGCTGGGGTAATTTACTGCAATTAAAACATGTGCAGACATTGACTGCAGCCATAAATTGTACTCAGTCAGCTGGACTCCTGCCTGCTGCCTAGCCACACAGTTCTGCACTTTCACCAACCTCATGCCCCAGCCAGCTCTTCCACCATCTGACACTGCCACCCAGAGCCTGGGGCTGACCCCCCATGCTCCCTACCAGCCCAGGCCTGCTCTGCCTGCACTCAAATTCCTGCTGTCCTAGCAGCACATGTAGACACTGTGCACCTGGTAATTCACTCTAGCTCAAACTGCTCTGGAGTTTATTACTTCACATTAATTGCATGTGTAGATGCACCCACTCTTGTATTGCTGGTGTAGGTAGTTTATGAGCCAGGCATGAACAGATTTTTCACAAGCATAAAAGTAAGACTGCTTTTCAGGAGACCTAAAAGCACTAAACACTAATCGATTTTGAATCGCGTCAACCAGGGGACAACCAACATTGGGAGATTTAGCCGAGAGGGATAAGAGGACTTCATTGAAACTTTCTGGCAAACTCCAAACGTCTTTTAGCAAAAGCTAAATATTGAATATTTTGGGTCTGTCAAATTGGCAGCCCTGGGGCTGAATGCAGCCCAAAAGGCATTAGGTGGGTGGCCCAAAGACACTTACCTGGCCACTGCTACCTCTACTGCTCTATCTGCTACTACAGCTGGGGTCTGCAGGTTCACTCTCTCTTTTCTGCCTTCCACTTCCTGTTCCCACACTACTTGGGGGGGGGAAGCAGTGTGGTGTAGTATGGCTGGGAAGCCAAGGGTGAAGCTAGCATGCCCACATGGCACACAAGCCAGGGGGCCCACAGCTTGTGTTGGTGCAGCTCACAGGGCAAGCTGAACAGCTTAGCCTTAAATATTCCAGAGCTGTCCAATTTCTAACAGTCTTGAGGGTTAGATAACCCTTGACTTTGTTACCTCCCTTTTGACTTTACTCCTAAATTCTTCATCTTGAACACAAGTGTGACAAGTGGCAGAAACAGGAGCTCTCCATAGCAGTCCCACCTCAGTTTAAAAGGAATGTAGTACAAACTCACACCTCTCACACTAAATATCTGGTCTGCATGCTTCAACTTGGAATCAGTGAAGTTGGTTTTTGATCGACTCCTTGTGCATCAACAACTAGTATGATTCAGGGTGGGTAAAAATCAATTATTGGATTAGAAAATTGGATTTTTTTTATTTAAAAATCGGGTTTTTATTTTTTAAAGATACTTTAAAAAAAAATAAACCTATATGAAATAGGTTTAATTCAAGAGACGTTCAAGCTCAAAGATATCATTATGGAATAGGGATGATAACTTCTAATTATATACTATTTGAGACAATATATTCATGTAACCTCTCTTAGGAAAAATATATAAAATAGGTCACAACAGGCCATGAACTATATTTGGGACCCAATCTTATGGGGTCCCCAGAGCCTCCTCTATACATTAGTAAAGATTAGAGAAAACCACTCTGCCCAATGGGACTCAGTGCTCAGTCTAGAAGATGCCACGAAGCATCTGTGATGCTTAGTTTCAGTTCTCAAACTGTGGATGTCTGTCTCCAAAGATAACATCCTTATTAGCAGCAGTATACGAAGATGACAGAACAGACCTGATTACCTACCCATCAGCCCTATTGTCTCTCTGCAAGGTACCTGTACACAAAGTCAAGCCCTTACACCTCTCTCTAAAAGTGCAAAGTTTCAAGAAGTTAAATGAACAGAGGATTGTTGGGGGTGGAGTAGATCTGGGCAAGGGGGAGGAGTCTGGAGATAAATGCAAGGAGAGAGGGGCAGTAGAAACAAAAGAACAACATTTTGAGCAGAACATTCCAGAAGTCTTGAGGGAGAAGTTTGAGTATAGCCTCTCCACTGACTTGAGATCTAGTGAGGGAGTGGCATGGTAGAAGGGAAAACCTATCATGGCAGCAGGCTTGCCAGACCACAAAAAAGAACCTGTTTAGGAATATTTTAATGAAGTTCCTCTACCCATGGATAAGACAGGCACGCGTGTAGAATGCAAACAGTGCAAAGATATGCAAGGCCTGGTTGCCCAAATGAAACTTCAACATGAGAAATGCTCCTTCTCAGGAGGAAGCTGCTTTGAAGATCATCCCTCCAGAATGCCAACTATAATACATTTCAGAGCTAAGGGTGAACCATTCAAGAAATATATGTTTGCTGATGAGGTTTTAAAGGAAGTCACTCCAGTGAACTGGTGGAAGTCAATCAAGCACCTGGATCCATCAGAGACTACTGAAGTGATAATCCAGCTTAACAGCAGTAGCTTCCTCCGCAGATATAAAAAGAATAGTTTCTTCCTTTGAACTAACTTATTCTAAACCGAGAAACTGCTTGGAAACTGAAAAAGCAGGAAACCTTGTCTTTTCCAGTCTCTGAGTAAACAGGAAGAGGAAAGTGAAGACTGAGTTTGCTACATAACCCAGTATTTTAAGTATCTCTTGTTGACCTGGATGAAATAATCTATTTAATTTTTGTTATAAAATATATTTCACATTTATAACTAAGATAGTTAAAAATTCAAAAATACATATGCTTGTTTTGTTAAAATAATTATACATGCTTGTTGTTGAAGAAAAATATCCAAAATACATCAGCTTGTTGTTTTAGTTAAATAAAACAAATTTAAATGTCTGTTTTTGGTGACAGTCACTATTGTTGTCCTCCTAATACCGCATGGCAAAATATCCCCCAAATATTCGGGATTAATCTAGTGAATTCAAGATAGTTCACCTCCAAATGACTTCACAAGTATCAGCTTCAAATAACTTTGGTAAATAAAATAACCAACTCATAACTTAAGTTTTCTGATGTAGCCACAAGATGAATCTGAAAAAAGTATCAAAATCAATGACTGCTTTAAAATGTATAGTGTGTACTTTCTAAAAATGAAACCTACACCTGTCCATAAGTTGTAAATAATATCCATTAAGGTCACATCAAACAAGAATGCACTTTTTGTAGAAAACAAAGATTAAATCAAGGCTTCCTGACTAGTGATTTAAATAGATATGGTTTAAATCAAATCCACCTTGGTGTGATTCACATAAGATAGCAAATGACTGTCAGATGGTGATTTTCAAATCAGCCACCAACCTGAGATGAATCTGAATGAGGGAGATAAAACTTATCTGAATGTTTAAGCTAGCGACTAAACTTACAAAATTCCTACAAAATAGAAGTCTTTTTAAATAAGTTTTTACCTCCTCCCCCTGCAACATTTCCCACATTGCTGATGCATCTTAATTTTAAATAAACTTTTGGGATAATTCTGAGCACCTGCATCACCAATGGCAGCACAGCTTAAGGACAGGATATAAACTGCACTTACAAAAAGCAGCTCAAGTACAAAGAGGTCCCACATTTAAATCTTCAGAAGGGTACTTCTGTGCCTCAAACGCATTCATGAAATAGTGTGGAAAGGTTGTAATTCTGATTGCATGCTCTGCAGCAAATACATACCCAAAGAGGTAACAAAGTGTTCGTGCGCATTGAGGCTTTTCATGCATCGTTTGTTCTTGTAGTCCCAAACGCGTAGGGTCTTGTCATCAGCACAGCTCAAAATAAATTTCCCCCCAGAATGGAACAGAACTCCACGTACCCAGTTATCATGGCCCACCTTATGAAGAAGCAGAAATAAAAAAAAGTGAGACGATCTACGGGAAAAATGTATTAAATTGGTCACATACGCACAGAATTTGCACCAAGGCTATTTTTCCCAGAAAAAACTGTTCTCTCATTCTATCAAAACTACTAAACCTTAATATTTATTAAAAATGGTTATTAGAATAACACCAATGCCACTGACAAGGAGAATTCCTGTTCTGCCCTTAAGTGTCCTGCACTGGGGATTTTACCAAGGGTGGAATGACAACTGGTAATATTAATGCATTGCAACACTAGGCCAACCCCTTACAACCTTTTGAATGGTGCTCGAGTCTCAAGACAAGGATAAGTCTTTAGGCACTCGAGTTCCAAGAGGTGAACCAAAATTGCCACATAACCATACCACAGTACTCCATTCTATGGAAAGCAATTCTTACCACAAAATTTGTCTTAAGAATATTATTCCTTAACACTACTAAAAAAAAGAAATATGAGGCTACTACAGCACACGTTAAACTATTTAGAACCCATTTGATTTGCTTTCAAAAGGGGAGTTTGATTAGTGCATTTCAAAATAAACACTAAACATCATTTTATGTTAAATCACTAAAATTATCACTATGTCTGCAAATATTAACAACACAAAAAACTTACAAGTGTCATAAGGCACATGCCAGTGCTAATGTCCCACATCTTAATGGTTTTGTCTCTGGATCCAGACAGCAGAAAAGGCCCAGGCTTACCGCTTTTCTTAGTCTACAATAACAATTAGTTTTTTAAATGTATATTTTCCATACAAAAGAAAACATGTAGAGACCTTAAAGATGGTGCAATTTGAATTATTTTTTCAAATTAAGTGGAAAGCAGACTGCTAAATGACAAGGTTAACACAATAAGGCATACCACTGCCTAATTAAAATAAAGGTTTGTCAGAATTTCATTATTATAAATACTTAACAGGGAGAAGCACAAACACTAAATCACTGCAAAGCTTACACAAGAAAATAACAGTTTCTCTCCTACAGTCCCAAACCAAGTTTCCATTTAGGAGACTAGAGATCTATTTCAGTTTTGCACAATCAGACCTTCTCTTTTAAAGGAAGGTGAATAATGACAAATACTTCTTCATAACAAATCCAAATAAGCCACTGTTTTGCGTGCCCCATCATGAACACTGAACCATCAACACAATTCTTTCCATAACCCCAATTTTTTCCTCTCTCACCACTCTTCCCCCTCTCCCCCCCAGACTACCCAAAAACACACACACTCTCAACTTAAACAAACACACATTCTCTAAAATCTGGGCAAAATATGAAAGCAAGATTTGGTCCTCAGGACCAAAGTGTCTCAACTTTACAGTTAATAGATTCACTTGTTTCTTTTCGGAAGGTAGATAATATAATTCAGTATTATTTATTTGATTTATGTTTTTAGGTGATCAGTCCAGAAGAGGGCAAGAGAGCACTTCTTTTGATAATTACCAGGGCAAAAGGAAATCTGCTAGCATTTGGGATGTATTTAAAAAAAACAACTTTAATTACTTCAAGTATTCTTAGGAAGTGAGTAAGATCCTTTTGACGGACATTGTTTGTCCAAACTTGTCAATTTTACAAGTTCCTTATAGCTTACATTTATCTACTTCTTCCCTGTAGTTCAGCTAAACAAAAAACTTCCTCTAGCAGAAAGAAGTGCTCTCTACAGAGTAGCTGAATTGCTATGCTATTTTCACTAAGGGTGGTTTTGGTTTGGGAGTTGTTTTTGCAAACCAGAGCAAGCCTTCCTTGATGATTTGCCCCTAAAAACAAAAGATTTGAGGTATATAGTTGAATATGGGAGAACCGAAAGGAGGAATTCTCAAGTCAATCCTTTCTGTACTAGAGCTTTCGGCCAAAGCTCAGCTCAAGGGATGTCCCAACACGCCTTTGATAACCATGCCTGGCTGCCTGCTTCTGAATTCTACGAATACCCCCTCGTATCTGAACATCTTTCAAATGATGAACACTCATGAGCTCCCTCCCATGTTCCTTTAATGCACTGCAGGATGATCACTGGGGCTGCCTGAAACCCTAACAGTTCTTGCCCTTCTCCCCAGAAGCAGAAATAGCTGTACACCATCCCTCTCAATAACGAGGTTAGAGTTAGCACCCAGTTTACACTAAAGTAAGGGCATTTCCACTATGAATGTCAAGAAGTGGCATTAACCATACCCCAAATTATATTATATATCTATTTTCATACTTCTGCTACGTCCAAATCTTACAAGAAGCGTATTAACCTTTGATACGTTATCTAGCCATCAGTGTGTAAAAGAATATTCTAAACTGCCTGTTGCATTTGTAGTGTATGCAATACAATCACTACAAGCACGAATACGCTACCTCTGATCCTGTGGCTTCCGATATGGTGGAGTATGAGCTCTCGGGAGCCCAAGAAATGCATTCTACCACATGCTCATGTTCTCGGAGCTCAGCTTTGCACTCCTTTGTTGCTACTACCCAAACACGCACCGTCTGGTCGTTAGAACAACTGGCAATCAGGGTGCCATCTTGGTTAGGCCGCACCATGCGCACCCATTCTCTGTGTCCCGTAAAAGTCTTCACACAATAACTGTAAAATAAGAAATGCAGGCTGTGACAGCTGAACACATGACTATATGAACTGGTGTACACCAGTATTTATAGTTTACAAACATTATGACTAAGGTGGGCGATTTAAGAACAACAGGCATTAAAGTACCCATTAAACATTGACTGAAAAGGCTAGAGAAGAGAGATGCAACTCATGGAAAAGAAAGACATCAAATAAGAAAGACAAGGCAGCTAAAATAAGCAGAGATAGGGAGGAAGAGAAGCAATGAAGTGGAGGGAGCCTAAGGGAAGGCTTATATATTGAGAAAGTTAGAAGTCTTTAAAATGCTTGCTTCTAATCAGATATGTAGAAACCTACAGAATACAACAATATTTGATCTGTGGTTCAAAGCATGGGGGGGGAAGCAAGTTTAGTGGGAGGGGGCTACATATTGAAAGACTGAAAACTGATAGTGGAGAGTTATGGAGAAAGGCCTTTGTTCACACCAAGAAAGGTGAAGTTGGCTGTAACCAATTACACCCTTCCAAAATCTATAACAACCCAGTCCAACTGATTCAGAACCATACTGTATAGTAGACCAGAAACTCACAAGGAGCAAAAGAGAAAAATCACAGGTGACTACAGGAACATCAGGGCCCAATCGCATAAGAAAATATGATTTAGCAGACAGTTGGAAGGCATGCAAGATAAAGTTCAGATGGCATTCAACCTGTATACAATACGTTTTTTACAACATAAGAGTTATGGTTCATGTCCTTTTGGTGCGGAGGTTTAAACAGAACTACACTTACCCTGTTTGAACCTCCCACATTTTGATAGTTTTATCCCTCGAGGCAGAGACTATATGATCTCCATTGGGCATGATGGCTACTGAAGAAACATTATGATCATGACCTAAAAACAAATTAAGCTTTTATTAAAGTGGTGCCTTCACCCATTATGTCAAAAGGCAGAAAGAACCCAACACTCAGTTCTCTCAGGGAAGCACATTTATCATCAGTCCAACTAAAGATCTTACAGGAAAAATCTTAATGCACAAGCATACAGGATTTTACTTGTAGTAGCTATATTATACAGCTATAAAGCATTTTGCTTGTATGCATATCCACATTAGTGCTAGAGTACTAAAATATTAAATATTCAACTCATTCCCCTTAGTAATTAACAGTTTTACAGGAATATAGTTTCATGGCTTTGTTTAAAACCATCTTAGGTACACTATTTACACAAATGAAATCTAATATGCCATAGATGCCAATACCACATTGGTAAGAATTTTGAAAGAAAGTAATCTTCATCAACTGGGCAAGGCTGCAGCCAATATGACAACATGACGTTTGTGAATGAATATTAAATGATTAGACACCTCTTCCACCAGCAAGGCTCCTGCAGAATTTGAACAGTATAATGCAACTGAGAGTGCATAACTAATAGCATGCAAATCAAAGAGGTCTACCCCCTATCAACTAGCAGGCTAAAGAAAGACAAACAAGGTTGAGTCAGAAAAACACAGCTCCAACCCTGCCCACACACAGGCTGTCTAACTTGATACATAAAACTGGGAAGTCAAACTGCATTTATCCCATCTGCAAAATGGGTCACCACAATCCATCACAAGGATGCTGGTGACAAGTGAACATTTTGGGAAAGCAATTCCTTTTCCAGGAATCTAGGGTTTCAAAGACTTGCACACAAAAAGCTCTAACAAATGAAAATACTAGAATTTCCAGCAATATAGTTACCAAGAAAAGTCTTTAACCATATTACATAATCATTTATACAGAGGTACTTTTGCACCCAGGTCTATAAAAGCAGCACTGATTTTGAGTTAAAAAGGTAGGGGCAAGAAAACAGTACTTCTAAAGCTTAGGACCAATCATTTGTTATTTGTATACCACTCCAGCTAAAGGGCTTTTTCTTTTTTTAAATGCATTAATTTCAGCAGCTTTGTACTGACACAAGTATGGCGTACCAGCTCTTTATGAATGAAAGGTGTCCTCACAAAAAACAGATTCAAGTTCTGCCCACTCACTAATACAAGATTTAAAAACAAATGTAAATTTTGCAAATTTTGAACTCCCACTAAAATTCAACCATGCTGGTGCTCATTTGGTCGTCACACCAGACAACAAAGCTAACATATTTAACAATTTCTTTGCCTCTGTCTTCCCAAGTAGGGACCAGAACAGCCACCTCCTTGCTGGGCCCCCCTCGGGTCCTGGGGGTGGCACACTTGGGCCAAGGGTTAGTGAGGATTTAGTTAGGGAGCTTCTGGAGGGGCTGGACATTTTCAAGTCAGCCGGTCCGGATGATCTCCACCCTAGAGTTCTACAGGAACTGGCTGAGGTCATTGCAAGTCCCCTGGCATGGCTTTACGAGCACTCGTGGTGCTCTGGAGAGGTACCGGTGGACTGGAAGAGGGCCAACGTGGTTCCCAGGACCCGGGAAACTATAGGCCAGTTAGTCTTACCTCGATCCTAGGCAAACTGTTCGAAAAAATTATTCTGGCACATATCCAGGAGGGGCCAGCAGGAGACTGCATGCTTAGGGGCAACCAACACGGGTTCATCAGTGGCAGGTCCTGTCAGACCAACCTGGTGGCCTTTTACGATCAGATCACCAGATCATTAGATACAGGGGTAGCAGCAGACAGTCTTCCTGGATTTCCAGAAGGCTTCTGACACTGTCTCTCACCCCATTCTCATTAAGAAACTGGGGGGCTGTGGCGTAGACACCCACAGTCAAATGGGTCGCCAACTGGCTGGAGGGCCACACCCAGAGGGTGGTAGTGGATGGGTCCTTCTCAACCTGGAAGGACGTGGGCAGTGGGGTTCCACAGGGCTCGGTTCTCGGGCCCACGCTGTTCAACATCTTCATCGGTGATTTGGACGAGGGGGTAAAAAGCACCCTGTTCAAATTTGCTGATGACACTAAGATGGGGGGGGACGTGGGCACACTAGAAGGAAGCAACGGGCTACAATGTGACCTAGACAGGTTACAAGGGTGGGCGGATGAGAATAGGATGGGTTTCAACACGGACAAGTGCAAGGTGATGCACCTGAGGAGGAACAGCCGGCACCATACCTACAGGTTGGGGAACTCCCGTCTTGTCAGCACGGAGGTGGAAAAGGA
>NW_017729012.1:2638865-2644110 GCF_001723915.1 Gavialis gangeticus
GTCAGGGCAGCTAAGGTCTGGAACCAACTTCCAAGAGAGGTGGTGCAGGCTCCTACCCTGGGGGTTTTTAAGAGGAGGCTAGATGTACACCTTGCTGGGGTCGTTTGACCCCAGTACTCTTTCCTGCCATGGCAGGGGGTTGGACTAGATAATCTGCTCAGGTCCCTCCCGACCCTAGAAACTATGAAACTATTAGTATTCTGAGGTTTTTGACAGGCACTTAGTTTCTCACATTTTCCATATTTCATCATTAAAATGGCTGCTCAACAAAATGTAACTGCAAAGTCATTAATCTATTGTCATGTTATAACTCTCTACCGTTTACAAGCACATTCCATGTGGAGGCTGTTCCATAGAGAGGTACTGAAATACTGCAGCCACAGAAGTCAGTGACATACAGCAAGGAAAGAAGAGAGGCAATGCCTAAAAAACAAGTCCTCTCCCTGACCTACTGTAGGTAGACACAATCTCTCTTCTCTGTCGCAGTGCTCAGTTGGTTTTTATAGAACTGCAGATACTCCCCTTCAAATTCTGGACAGCTAGCAACCGTTTCCTCCTTCCCCATTCTTTAGGTCTCCCCCAAATTTAAAGGATGACAATTAATTCCCTACTCCTCATTAAGGCAATGAATGATATCAAAAAAGCCGAAGCAGAGATGAAGCAGCAGCATTCGTATTTTTTTAATCACTGTAAGAGAGGATTAAAACTGCTGTAAGCCAAAAAGATTTGTTCTCAGCTTGCTAATGTAAAAGGTGGCCTTTCCAACTGTCATCAGCACTACGTGGCCTTTTAATCTCAAACTTAAAAATTATGCCATGGAATCTCTGGAATCCTGACTGGGAGACTGCTCATCCACCACTGTACAAGTGAACATTTCACATACACAATTTATACGTCTAAAGCAGGAAATAAGTTTATTCAACACAGAATATTGAGGAAAAACTCCTGAGCAAGGTAGTTTCAGCACATCGAGCAAAGAAGCCAACTCCTTCCTTGTTCTTCCAAGAAGTACCAGCTTCAAGTGTTTTTGTACCATACTCTTTTAGGGTATGACCCTAATTCCTACTGAGCCCTGGAAACAGCCTGTACTAAAGCTATCCATCTGCCATTTCATCTAACCACCCATATGGAATAAACAGTTTCCAGTACCATCATACATTTCAGATTGGAGATGCTATTACAGTTAGTAATGGGGGGAAAAAACCCACCATACACATCTATATAAGGCACCCAAAATGTTAAGATATCGCTTCTGTACCTTTAAGACAGTGTTCTTGTTTTGCATCTCTTTTCATAATCAGCAGTTTTCTAGACCAAAAAAAATTAATTGATCCATCTTCATCTTATAAATCACTAAATCAGTCTCCTTTATATACCTTACCATGCATGGTTCTGATGCACTCAAAGCCCTGGAAATCCCATAGCTTAATGGTCATATCAGCAGAACAAGAGGCCAATAGTTTGCCACTGTGGTCAAAGGAAATATCCTGCACAGAGTCTGTGTGTCCCTTAAGGGTTCGTTCAAAATCGCCTGTCTCGTAATCCCACACCTAACAAGTGAACAGAAAATCTGTTAGCATCAGCTTATTACTCTTCACATTCTCCAGCCTTACATTTGCGCTCTGCAGGCCAGTCTGGCACCTTATTCAATAATTAATGGAGCAAGAGACAAAGAAACCATCATAGTAAAGCCTCTCAGAAAAAGAGTGGCATGTTTCATATCATTTAGTTATTTTTAAAAATCAATTCTATTTACATAGGTGAACCACCCAAGTTTTAAAATAAAATTACCATTAACAACCAACACGAGATATAGGAATAGGAAAAAAGTTCTGTGTTATTCTGAACAGTCTCCAAATAGTTTTTTTTTTCTTTTAAATGTAACATTGGATAGCAGTTCAGGACACCAGTCTATGCACATGCAGGTTCCTTTTCAGGAATCTGCTTTTCTACCCACTTCCTTAGATCCTTGCCAATGGCCATTTTAAGACTTGGCCTCCAGCCTGTAATAAATGACATTCTTCCCTTACAACTTCCTCTTTCCCAAACACAGTTGTGCTTTCAGTTACCTATTGCTGCTTATGAGCCAACTGGTCAGTTTTCTACCTACCAAAGAAGTAGCGATTTCTGCAATATGCAAGAAGTGTAAAGTTTGGGACAAAAATAATCTGTGGTCACTTTCTAAAAATTAAAATCTCAACCAACAGTATTTGTTGTTAGCCAGAGGCAGTAAAAGTATTAAATATCCATTGGCGGTTAAATAACCTTGAGGAGAAAGTGTGAATACTAAATTTTCACCTCTTAATTAGATCAGCATTCTACCAGCATCTAACCATGAACAAAAGCCTGGCTCACTTTGAAATTAAAAAGAAAAAAGAAAGAAATGCTGATACAGATGTTAATCTCCTTAATGCTACAGGCCTCATCACAATTCAGAAGTTAAGATCAAATCTGGAATCTTGCTTTATAATACTGAAATGTCCAAATGTATTTTTCTATTCACAGTAATCTGCTGCACTACTCATAATGTTGTTTGGTGAGGGGGGAGGAAATCAGGAAGTGCTACATAAACTTCAATTCCAGAACAGCTCCATGAGGAAATGTTTTCTGATAGAAAAGTAAGTTTTAATACACAAAAGCTAATTACACTTTCCATTAACAGCATTAACAAAAAGGCATCCAAGAATGCCATTACACAGTTTTATTTGATATAGTCTGTTTGAAGAAAAAGAATGTCTAGTCATCGTTTCAGTGAATTGATTTATTATGGAAGTGAACTCTAACAAATTAAAACCTTGTTGTAGACCGGCCTCACACTGCTGTCTGTTGTTTTACCCACAATATATTGCCCAACATCTGAATCGCTTAAGTTTTTATTTCTTCCATTAATACTTGTTATCCAAACTACTTAGGGCAGTAGGAGTCTTTCCAATCCACAGCAGTGTGAATGCCAGGACAGCCCTCATTCATTCATGAGCAAGTTACATGCATAATTACTGAATAAAAATTCAAGAAAAAGGCCCTCACAAGAAACAGCCAAGTGGAAGTGTATGTGCCTACTCATTCTATGAACGAGCCACCTTAAAGATTTATTATTAGGATGCAAGCAAATGGACAAAATGCTTGCCTACCACAGCAATGCTGTGTAGTGGTGTGAACATCTGCAATAAGCTCTATCAAGTTCTCAGTGGTATATTCAAGATTTATAGTATGTTTCTATATACAATGGTCCATTTCCCCACAAACACTGCAAGAACAACCTTAGTTGAAAACATGGCTAAAAGATCACCTTGTATTATTATATTTATTTCATATATCAGTCTTTGAAAGAAGGAATTATCCTTAAAGAGAGTGTGGTTTATTTAACCTCAGTCTTCAAAGTAACCACTCTTAGGAAAGATATGACAGTCTCATCCAGTACCCTATTGTTATTACCAGTAATTCAACCATGTACCTCTCTATCCCACACCACACTACTTAAAAATCTTTCATTAGTTTTCATCCACCAGAACAGAGGCACACAGCCTCACCTCAGATCTATTTGAATATAACTTTCTAGAGCAAGCACTTACCTTTATTGTGGCATCCTCTGAAGCAGAGACCATAACACTGAAAACTGGATGGAAAATTACTCGAGTGACAGGACTCCTATGTCCACTCAATGCATACTTCTCTGGAGGACGAGGGATCCATTCTTTAGGGTCTCGTTTCTGACCAAGAGGTCCACCTGATGTGAATTCTTCCTTTGCTTCATTTAGTTTGGATTCCAATTCCATAACCTGACGTTTATGGGGTTTAAAAAGACCACTTGTTTCTGCAAACTTTTACATCAAGCTGCAAGTCATTTGCACTGTTCACAGGCAAACCTAATACTGAATGGTTTTGGAATTGATATAAAAAGTTTTTCCTTGCTGAAAATTTGAGAAGAAAATGATTGATTTCCAATAGCTCTGATCATTCCCGATCCAGTTATAAAATGAATTTTGTTCAGCTGCAACAAAATAGTTTTCTTCCCTAGAAATGTAATGGTGAGAAGGGAACTGCCACCCAAAGCCATTTATTTACCTACACCATTCAGAGATTCATTAGTTCAAACTGAGAGGAAGTAACTCTGCAAGTTGCCAACTGTGAAGTTTGACAAACTATTGACAGAGGTAATGATGCTACTAGACAAATATTCTCGTAGCCCAAGAGCCACTGACCATAAGAACCCAAGCTTTACCTATCATTGAGTCTGCACACAACCCTAGAACATTTTACTAGTAAGAACAGGTATGCTTTTTGCTGTTAACACTTCATAACTTTGAGCTAGTAATATACTTTAAGCTTGCAGATGCCTTGTTACACAGTGTTCTACCGTGTCTGCATTAGAACCACTTGCTTTAATGCATCAAGACTTGCCCTTTTATTTGCAAGCAAACAGTTAAAGACAACTAGCAGGATAGCTCCTGCCTTCTCCCCACATCTCTTTAAAAGATCTATTCAGATTTTGCATTTGCAAAACACTTTTGAGTACACTTTCCTTCCCAGCAACTCTACAAATCATATTAGCTACCTAGAAGACAAAGACAGGCCTCAATATCAACCACATGAGTTTGGCTTTGTTGTTGTTGGGGGGTTTTTTGTTTTGGTTTGGTTTTTTTGGCAGGAGGTTAAAGGAGATGAAGTGGATAGTTAGTGTAACCTTCAAAGGCTAAATATTCTGCATGTTAAACACTGCTAATTTTGCTGCTTTGTCCTCCAAAAGTAACTCTGGGAGGGCATTTAAATAAGCCTAATTATACCTTTGATGAGAGACTACCACTTATCCAATATTTTAGTCCACTGAACACTGTAAAATAGCACTGCAACTGAATACATAATAAATACCAAATGTCCACTTACCTTCTTTTGTAATCTTATAACTGATGTCCATTTTTTCTCCAGAAGTCCAGCATACTTCTTATCTAGCTCTTCATTCTGAAAATGAATTCAAGAGATAGTTATACCGCAGTCCTCAGAAGTCTAAAATGTTTAAAGTACAGCTCTTCTTCATATAAAGTTACAAGAAGATGAATTAATCTACCAAAGTAAACTATTTATGTAAATTAGCAACAAGAAGCAACTCGATGCCAAGCCACCCTCTGTGCTTTATGAAGCCCCCAATACACATTTAAAAGTCACCTGCTAGTCAAAACCAACTGTAAGAAAGATTCCATGACCTACCATCCAAAAAATTAGAAGTGAACTTTTTTTTTTTTTTTTT
>NW_017729012.1:2644212-2647523 GCF_001723915.1 Gavialis gangeticus
TTTTTTTTTTTTTTTTTTAAGTACTAGAAATACTATGGAGGCCTGCCCTGGATGCAATGTGGCAATACTTGAATCACCAAGATCTACACAAGCAAATTGACAAGTTACTCGCATTGTTTCCTGGCCTCTCTAAAATGCCTCAATGCCTTATAAAAGCCTCTTCCCAGAGTCTACTGTGAACAATTTAAAAGTATACCTTGCTATTTTTCTCCTTCCCACCAAGCCTCCTCCCCATCTTAGCTGAGGTTTCCAGGAGACAACTCAAGGAGTAGCTGTGCTCCTAACAGATGTTGGGAACCCTGCTCAAACAGCATTTTAGCCTTTTCCTCCTATGTGTCGTCCCCATCCCAGGCTGTTCCTTGGTGAGAATTCACCGAGTAACCCTTGTCCACATTTTCCACGCACATGGGGAGAGCATAGGGAGATGCACTTCTTTAATATTGTAGCTTTTGACAGATAATTTTAGATCTTTACAGAAGAAGTCTTGGAAGCAAGTTTCCCCATCTCAAATCATGCCTCCAAATGCAAAAAGGAACGTTGATCCTCAATAGCAATGACCACTGAGAAATCTAGCTCCTTTGGCACAAAAAAATATTCCTTGTCTCTTCCTTTTGGGCACACAAGATAAGAAGCGCTTCATTCAGCATTCATTTCTCGTCTGGCAGTTGCAGGATAGTAGGAAAAATGGTCTTATGGAGCTATATTTCAACTAGCTGTTGTGAATCTTTCTTTAGCAATAGCTAGGATGAAAAACAACAAATCCCAACTCTACCACCTGCCAGCTGTAGCGAGGGATTTGATTCACTTTGAGGGTGGCTGCAAAAGCATACCCTAAATAGATGATTACTGGAGACTCCCATCTTTATTGACAATGCTACAAAGTACAGGGTGACACTCAAACCCTTAGAGCTCCATGGGTCACTTTACAGTTTCATAATCTGGATCTGGACCAGCGTGTGTTCTCACCCATTACATTAGTCATAATCCTAACATACTGTCAACAACTGAAGTATCCCAAGACTGAACAGACAGACCAGAAACAGATCTGAATCACAGAAACAGAATAGTGCTGAACAGCTAGGACATGAACCTGTCACTGAGTCGGGATTAGGGATTAGCTTTCTTGCTTTAACCAATTACCATATCTCAGATTTTTGTCGTGGCTACAAAGAGAGGTGGCCTAAGCAACCCAGTTTAAACAAGGCAGGCAGAGTACTTAAGACAAATACCGACTGCCAACACAACAAGAGTGAATGTCAACCTGAAGAAGGAAAGATAGGCAACAGCAATACAGCTACTCCTCGCTTAATGGAAAATGTGACTAAGCGAATCCACTTACATCTCGGTAGTTACCTACTAGCAGGCAGCGGCCAAACAACATTATAACCCAACACCGTGCAACTTTAAACAAGTATGCTCTCTACAAATCAGCGATGTAATAATGAAACAACTTTAAGCAGGACAACACATTAAGTGCAGTCAGAAGTAAATTGGGGAAAAATTCTGAACAGGACAAAGGAAATGGGGTGACATCTATCCTTAAACTGTACAGACATTGGAGTAGTACAACCCAGAAACTTTACTGGCTTTAGAGTGAATATTTTCCATCTTGTAGTTTTTAGTGGGCATAATTAAATTCTAGAAAACCATGTAGGCACCCCCCCATTCCAATTTACTGGAAGTACAGAGCAGCAATACAATTATAGCATTTAGCAGGGGGGTTATGTAGATTCCCCCCAATACTGAAGTAAAGTTGCTATGCACATAGCCTCTTTCTAAAGGGACAAAATATTAAAGATGGTTGGATGTGGACATTTGAATTATTCAGTAACCAGCAAAGATTGAGTTCTCTATTTCTTCAGTGAGACCTTTCATCAACAACTCTTCAAAAGCTTTGCGTTTTGAGATTGACTACTAATGTCAAAAACCTTTTCTGTCCAGAGTTTGCCTCAGGTTTGGAATTAGTTCCCTGCGTAGGATATCTGGACTGATAGCTGCAACAGCCACACTGTACTTGCTGGCCTATATATTGGGGAAGGAGTAAAGAGTTTACATAGCACTGATGAGGCAGTGATCCTGCTGAGAGTGATCCATCTTCCTCACAGATAATACTTTTATTAGGAGGGAGTTGTAATAAGATGCTTTTTGATCTAGAAATCAAGATCTCTCTGTGCCCGAAGCCAAGGCAATCCTGCAACTCGCAAAAAGCCATATAAAATTAACACAAATTTGATTTTCTTCCCTCTCCCTTAAGACTAGTAACCAGATTGCCTACCATATTTAGGTCTCGTTTCTAACCTTTGGGAAGAAAAAGACTTAATTAGGTTGATGGATAAGTTTGATAACGGAATGTTATTATCGTTCTTAACTAGTTGGAATTCCATACTTTATTATAATTATTTGTAGCGATTTATTAGATACCAAGTGCAATTTAGGGAAATTAAATTTGATACCCTCAACTTAAGTATTTTGAAAAATAGAAGAAATTAATGAATAAGAATATACTACTTTACGTTGTTTGGTCACCTTGAAGGATAATTTTCAGAGTCACTAAGCATGGACATCAATATGCAGAAAGCTCATAAAAAAAGGTATCGCCTGCCCACTGTTGACTCCAATTATCTTCTGACTAGTCTTATGTATATAAACACAGCATTGATTTCAATACAGATTCCCTACCCACAAGAGACGCCTAGGAAATGGGAAAGAGTAGGGATCTCTGCACTTCAAAATGACATGTATAAAATTCAAAGGTTTGGTCAAGTAATCATACAAAAACTAAAATCTGGAAAAAAATTTAAAGGAAAAAAATCTGTTTCTGTAGCAACTGATCAGTAAAACTTGTAAATTTAAGGAAGCAATTGCCATTAAGCGCCAATAAGCAAAAACAAAACAAAATACACCATAGCAAGTTCATCTCTGTTGCAATCCCAAATCAATGGGCAAGTACACAAGCACTTAGGGGTATGCGAAACAGGCCCTGTTCGATTCAGATTCGGCCTGAATCAGGGACAGCGATTCGATTAGTTGATTCAGATCACTGTTCCCGATTCGATTCGATGCCGATTCAGAGAACCAGCAATTCAGCCATAGACACAGCTTTAAATGTTTTTTCTACATGCCTCAAGGTACTGGGCACAGCTCGTGAATGCTGTAATGCTGGGGCGGATGCAGTGTCCCACAGGAACGCCCCCCCCACCCCCAGTGTGCTCTTGGCAGTATTTCTGGTCCAATTCTGGGTCTGCTGGGGGGACCCCCAGCACCCCCCAGCTCAGCAATTGGCTGCAGAAGGACTCCAAGTGCCCCCCCCC
>NW_017729012.1:2647744-2654408 GCF_001723915.1 Gavialis gangeticus
CCTGCTACCTAGAGGTATGCAGAAAAAACATTTAAAGATGTGGCAATGTCCAAATCGCCAAATCTTTCTGAATCTATTTGGAGGGTTCCGATTCGATTTGGAGATTAAAGGGTCCTCCGATTCAGAGATTCGGCCACCAAATTGGGCCGAAACTCCACCAAATCGAATCAGGGACCGAAGCTTTGCACAGCCCTACAGGCAACAAGTTCAACCCATTATTCCTCAGAAGCAGTAAACTGGCTACCTTGTCAAAAATGTGAAGTGTTTAACAGAAGTGTTTGAGGAATGTATATGAACTACTATTTAACCTGGCCTTTCTTTAGGCTGTTACCAACTGAGCTCTAGCAGCTTCAGGTCCCAAAGTAGCTATACTGATCCAATTCCAATCATACTATGTACATTTCCCGGTGCATCAACATGACGAACAGAAAACATGTTGACACACAATTAGGCTTCCATGTTCTGTGAACATAGACACAAAAAGGCAGAGCCTCCCCGGCACAATTTTATCAGGTTCTGCAGTGGAATTTGTGTTGAGGCCATTTGAAGCCAGAAGGGATAGTTCCTTGTTCTTATAACAATAGGTTAGATTCTGCATTAAAGCAGTACTATCTGCAGTAATATGAGAGCACAGCAGGTCAAACATTGCTGTAATCTGACAACAGAAATGTGCATTTTCAGTAAAAATGAACTGAAAAAGGGAAAGATCAGTGAATTTGATCCGTTTAAAATAAATGTCAATATTAAATTCCAAAATATTCCAATAGCACAACAAAATAGAATGGCAGCTTTTAAATAGAAAATGGATTACAATTTGTATGCATGTGTCAGAACTCAACTGAAAGCATGTCTAGAGCACAAGTGGAGCTTTATAAAAGCATGGGCACATTACCCTTGAAAAGGTGACAACTAAGGGTGCCTATACACATGTAGCGAGACTGTTCCGACATCCTGTGATTGCAGCACATCAGAGCAGACTCAATTAGTCTGCTGGAGGATGGTAATTACCGCGCTCCAGCAGGCTCCAGCATCTTGCGTATCATCATCCCCAAACTGAAAAATGGCAGCAGGGGACTTTAACTAAAGCACTTTAACTAAAGCTCTCAGAGCAGCTCTAATTAAAGTGCCCCCTCCTCCTCTGAGCACGTGTATAAAAACCCTAGGACTTCAAAAGCAAAATCCGCAGAATATCCGTTGGTTGGATAAATGCTCTGAACTCCATAAGCTTCCTCCAATTCTAGTTTAATACAAATTCCCAGTTAAAGAAGTCATGAACCTTTGGAAGAAAGGGAAAGAACCCTATTAAAAAGGAGTTGCACTAAAAAACCAAGCAAGCCAACAAGAATAGTATAACTAAACACATTAAAATACAACTGAGGATTTTCAGTTTTAAAGTGAAGCAAACAACTTCACTGGAAGTGTTAAAAACTCTTTTTTTTTTTCCCTCATGAAATGACAAAACTTGTTCCGTTTATCTCTGACATTCCAAAAGATTTCTGCTCTGGCTTATACCTCCATCTGAAATTTGGCATGGGCAAGAAACTTTTAACCACCCTAGCCTGGGTGAAACAATCTTAAGTCCCCCGCAGTTTTAACAGTCTACCTGTAGAATATTAAAAACAGAAAGCTAAAGACAGAGTTTGTTTGACTTCTACTTTCTTCAACTGGATTTTTACGACTAAAATTCTCATTCATCTGAAGAGCAAGTAGAGTACGATAAGAATTGCATTACCAAGGGAACATTCATTTTCCAAGAAAGTAGCTATACTAATATAACATGCTTCTCATGATTAAACAAGACTGGAATACAGAAGGAATATTTTAGGATATTCTATGCTTCAAAAAAAATAAAATGTATTCTCTTGATAGTAAAGAAAAATGCCATGTTTTTATCTCTACAGTGCCCTTCCTTACATTAGAAGGAACCCAGAGCCCTGTAGGAACTGGAGCCTTATATCAAAACAGGAAGAAAAAAAAGAATATACACAATTGTTATTCTGAGGTAGACTGATAAACTAACAGTATATCCATGTTAGGCGGCAAAAGATAAAGGAAAGGTAAGTTTAAAGAAGTTTTCAAATAGATTCAAGACCATCAAAACCGGACAGAATATTTGCTGCTTCATATATACAGGTCACATTAAGTTTATGCGTAAATTGATTATTTCATATTTCCACAATACAAAAAGCTCATTAGGTACAGTTTTAATAGAAAGCTCAGAAAATAATGCAAACTAAGCTTGGTATTTTTGTGGTTTTTTTAAGAAGAACATTCTATAAAGACAGAATCATTCGCTGTAAACTTACCACATCTAATTCGGCTTCCTTTTTAAAAACTGAATATGCTTCTTCATAGCCATTAGAACGAAGATAATCTGCTATTGCTCGATTTCTAAACAAAGAAGAAGAAATTCAAATCGTAAAACATTCCTAGCCACAGTTCTAAACAGTAATGAAAAACCAAGAAAGAACACATGTAGATGTGTTCAAAGTGTAACTAACTAGTAAGGGAGACCCCGTTCTTCAGTATTAGCGCAGTAACTCTAACGTTCTTCAAAGCACATTCTGGGTACTAATTTGGCATGCAAAGCTCCTGGGGCAAAGTATGAACAGTAAAACAAATATACTTTGAATATGGTCTTGAATTCTAGCAAGAAGGCTGCAGTTAAGAAGCCCATATTAAAACAGGCAAATTATGAAAAAAAAAGGTCACACTCAGTATATACAGCAGCTTTATTAAACAGGGGAGTGGAAATCAAAGCTAAGGTTATATTGGAATAGTGATTTAATAGAGGTATTCTGGGCTGGGTAAATAGGTTTATCTTAAATTTGTTCTCAGAATTCTTAAGTAAGGAAGCATGTCCACACATTTCTGCAGTACAGGCAGTCCTCGGACTTACGACACAATTGGTCCCTGAAAACCGCATCTTAAGTCAAAACGTTGCAACTCGGAACTGATTTTCCCATAAGAAAAAGTGTTATAAATGGGGGATTGGTTCCTGAACCAAGGCCCGATACCTTATTTTCACCAAAAATACCCCAGAATTTTGTACTCAGTCAATTTTAGATGACTACTATAGCTGCATTAATGTATTTATATTGTAAATAGCAATCATATTGATTTGGAAGGACTTCTTTGAAGCGATGATGCCGGACTTTTTGAAAGGCTCTCGGTTGGACTTTCTGAAGGGTGCTTGGCTGGAGTCTTCTCAAAAGTCTTGACTACACATTTTTCTGGAATCTAGTCTTCTTTCTTAAAGAAAAAGTGTCCAAGGAAGTTTGGACAGATGTTCTCCCAGGAGATGAGCAATGTAGCGAACTTGATCCAATGGTCACGCCAGCGAACGAGAGTTGTAAAGTTGAAACTGATGTCATAAAGTTGAAACAGGGTGTCAATTTATAAAGTTGTAAGAGTGAAACGTTGCAACTCAAAACATTGTAAAATCGAGGACTGCCTGTAGTATGAATTTCTCACTAGAGATTAAACCAGTGCAATTCTCATGTAAACAAGCTTCAAATTTGTTTTGCAGAATGGACACTTAATTACAAAACATCCCTACATTACCCTTTTCTACCACCAAGAGAGCGGGCAATATTATCAACTATAGGCAAGCTAACATAGTTCAGTAAGCAAATACTCGTTTTTTACTTCTCTGAAAGATTACAAATGACTTGAGTAATCAAAAACAAGGCCACCTATTAAGTACAAGCTAATCACTAAATGTGTTTACATATTAAAAGATTCCTTCGTATCCCCCCCCACCTTCCCTCACAGCATGTGTAATTCCTGCCCATTCAGTACAGACTAGAAGTAAATGTTAAAATGTAGATAATGCAAGAATAAGACATGTAAGTGTGTGTGCGGATCTGCTTACACTTACAACACTTATTATTTCCCAGATATCAAGGTTTGCCTATATTTGTCTTATTTGGCTAACAAGAGCTAACCTTGTAAGAGGATTACGAAGAAAGCATGCTGCATTCATTAGAGGCTCATTCTAGTCTAAACTAAACCCGTTAAAATTGCCACCAAGGCTAAAAGGTGTTTCAGATTGTTTACTTTACCTTCAAATAAAATGCATTATTATTTGAGACTTATCTAGTGAAATAACTAAACAAAAGGACAAAATGGAATTTTTAAATTAAGTTTCATTTCATTGTGCTGTATTTTTAAAGCTACTATTAATGCCATTAATTTTCAATATTCACAAGTCTCAAGTTGAAGGAAGGGAGCCAATCGGAAATATCCACTTGCTAGAAGTGAATGAAAAGCTTTCCCTGGCAAGTATCAGCCCCAGTCAACAGCTTCTGCAACATTTTAGTCTTTATGTATCAGTAATACCTTCTGTCTGAAAAACTAAGTTAAGAAACACTGTTACTGACTTGGCCATGATTTAACATTTGCCATGGTGACTTGAATTGCACTGCAGCCAGGCATAGGAGGAGACCACCAGAAAAAAAACTGGCATCATAAAGAGGATCAGCTTTTCCTTACTACATTACAGACCATTCAGTATACATATGGGGATGTGTGAATGTAGCTCAAACAAACAGAATATAAACAAGAATGCAGTTTCTTGAAAATAAACTCGAGACTCGAAACTGAATATGATTTCACTGAAATGTCTGGAAAAAATTTTCAGCAAATAGCAACAGCACAAGATTACCTTCAGAATGGCAGCTGTTTCACCTTAATTAAGCTTTATTTATGACTTAAAATTTCAGACTATGCTGCAACAGATGTGGTTCCTTCTAAAAGAAGATTTGCTAAGGAGTACTAAGACTTGATTAGGTCTTTTTAGCATGTAAAATAGAACATTACTTATTCACACACATTAGGAATGTTTCTGTCTGTAGAAGAAACTACTCCAGACATCTTTCTGCGCTCTCAACTTAAGACTTTGTGGGTCACTAGGGCCGCGTCCAGACTGCGATGCCACACATTCAAACGTTCACTGCACTGCAAGGCACTGCTTTTTTTTCTCTCCGTTGATTTTTTTTGACCCCTGGATATCCAGGAGTCAAAAAAGCCTGCAGAGAAAAAAAAAGCAGACCAGCGCACACATGGGCAGGATGCGTCAGTCAAACATGGAGCTGGGCCACCTGGAGTCATGCTGCACCGCTGGGCAGGCTCTGCACAGCAGGATTGCCGGTGCTACAGCTCCAGGAGGCCTCCGTAGCCCCAAGTAAGGCTTCTGGGGCCAGCACAGTGCTGGCCCCAGCCTCCCGTACCCCACCCAGTGTAACTTGCTGCGCACCAAAGTGCACGTGGCACGGTCTTTCCCTGGGAACAAGCAGTGGCAGTGCTCCTAACTACTTGTCTCCCAGGGAACCAAAAGTTTACGCTCATATAGATATGGTCTAAGTGTACAAGTTTATGAACCCTGTTTACAACACAAATGCCTAGCCACTTCAGCTGTTTGCTACATTCACTCAGCTGCAGAAACATGAATCAGTGTTGACAAGTTTGCAGGTTTTTTTCTTTTTAATACATAAGATCATTTATTCCAGTACAAAGTTAAATACCATCAAAAATAGTACATCAACTATAATTCCACATAACAAGAGTTTATATTTACCCACAACTTCAAATTCAGCATACTCAATTTGAATTTAAGAAACGAGTTTCAGAAACAAGTCGTCTTTTAAACACTGCCTGGGGATCCAAGTCAAGCTAGATTCTCATGCTACAACTGGAATTGAGGCCATCATTCCAGTGAAAATGTCTGAGCTCTGCTCCCTGAGCTCTCTAATCTGTAGCTGTAACAGGAATAAGCAGTGTAAAGGAGCTCGCATAGCTTTTTACCCAAAAGACTTTAATCTACAGATCTCATTCCTGTGTATAGCTATAGCAGTTCCATGTTCATGCACACTTCTAAACACAGCCAACAGAAATCCTTGTCTTCCACACATTCCAATACTCACAAGTTTAAATCCTAAATTAATCTTTAAACCACTGGTATATTCCCCATGGGGAAAAAAAATTGTTTCTTGCTCATATGGCAATTCAATATTGTAAGGCTGCTCATAATTGCCAGGATAGACAGCTTAAGAAATTCAAAACAATTAAACTTCCTTAACATTTCACATTTAGGCTTTTTTTTCCCCTCCTGAAAGTTAACATTTTCAGACTACAAAGTCTTGTCTCCTATTTGCACGTGATATCTACTTAAATCCCAGCCTTTCTGCTGTGGTCTCTATCTTAGCACCTCTTACAGAGGGCACAATAGCTGAGCAAGTTTCTCCACTGAAGCATAATAGCCAATTCCTATTTTAATCCATAGATTCTAACCCTTTGCTAAATTTCTCTCACACAGCAACAATTCAATTGAATGAATCAAAACTGAAAGGTCAGTCAGAGGATCCTAGTCTGAGGACAGCCTGACTAAAGGGCATGCAACTAGCTTTTGTGGTTTATGACACCAGGAACAAGTTACATTTGTGTACGTGGGACAATACAGTGGAAATGTTACTCCTTTCTATTGGTCCACAATTGGTTGCATTTGACTAAAAGCATCATCAAAAACGCTACATTTTGATTTGGCTTCCATCAATACCTGTGCAGTTTAGATACAAAAATCTGAGCACTCCCAGAATTATAAACTTCATGATCATCAACAAAAAATCAGGCTGGGGGGGGGGGGGGGGGCCCCCCCCCGGGGGTT
>NW_017729012.1:2654677-2657816 GCF_001723915.1 Gavialis gangeticus
GGGGGGGGGGGGGGGGGGGGGGCCACACCCAGGGGCTTTTTTTTAAAGATGTCCATCACATATTTCTAGAAGGAACCATAGGTGGTAATTTGCTTGAGAATACAAATTTTCCCCTCCTGAACTATACTATATGCAATATCCATTACAGGAAGGTAGCATACGTTAAGATAAGAAAACTTTATTCTAAATTTCTAAAAAGGAAAACAGAGCAAATGTATCTAATAAAGTGCCACTTTTAAAAGATTTTAAAAAATTACAGGACCGCTTGGTTTACACTGGGTACTGTCAATCTTGCAAGGAGACAGATCCCCTTCAGCCCGCATTTTATACTTTGGCTTTAAGGTAAGTTACTAAAAAAGCACTTATTGGGGTATGCTACCAGAGCAGGATATGGTAGTAGACTACCAGATTGCTATGAACAAGGCATATCATGCCCTGCAACATAAGTAGTTTATTGTACACAAAAGTAGAAATTGTAACTAAAAATTTCACCACTTAAGCTTACCCTGGATATTTGCGATAAAACTGTATAATTATGCTTGAAGATTACCCTTGCCAAACAAATCTCTGAATTCACCTGACTGAACAGACCGTGGCGGACAAAGACTCATTGTGGTATAACATATATGCATAGCAGTTGATCATTTTAAAGCGCTACTGAAAAACACCAAATAAACTTTCCATTGATATTTTAGTCAGCGTTGCACCTGTTACCTGTAACTGTCCTGGATAATTTTTTTTAAATTACAAGTCAATCAAAATATTCCTGCTCTCATCATACTTTCAATTAAATTTAAATTAACCCATAAGAAAAGGCAAAACATTTTTTTTAAAAGATGTCACTATATGATTCTTTCTTCCCACCCTACCTTTGGGCTTGTGATTTTTTGCCATTTGCCCCAATACTCTAAATCATGGTGCTCAACTTCCATCATGTAGGCCAGATCCCAGCTGCAGTGCCATGTCACCTGGCTTGGGGGGCTCCCTATGGGTCCAAAAATTTAGCAGCTGTGGAGCAGTGCCACCACTCACTCCCTTGCTGCCAACTCTACAGATCCATGAGGAGCCCCAAGCCTTGTGTGCTGGATCCAGTACCTGATCCCAGCAGGCGGGGCCAGCCCCAGGGCCCAACACCAGTGGGGGGAAGCATCAAGCCCACCGGATCCAATACTGGGGTAAGGAGGGCAGTGCCACCCCCTCCTCCACCTCCCCGGGGGATGTGTGGGGAGGGTGTTGATGGTGTTCCTCACTGTATCAAGGGCTGGAAGGATTCCAAAAGCATCTTTGACTGAGAACACTCTGATCAACAACAATCTTGATTGAGAAGGTCTTCAAAATGCTCCTTCCAACAGGCACAGATGGCTTCCTCAATCAGGTCTCCCCCATCCTTAGGTCTCAAGGGGGTTGGGTCCCTGAGTGCTCAGACTACAGATGACATTAACTGCACTGAAGAAACAATGCATAATTGTGAATTGTAGCCAGATGTTGAATCTCTTTAGCCTCGTTTTCCCACCATTTGTTCTTCATATTGCAGGCCCTCTCCTTTGGACCTCTGCCTTGGCTTGAAGATTCAGTTTATTTTGCTTAGAGTTGATGTTGCTTTGCTTTGCTAAGTAAAAAAGGCCTTGTGCTTGATTAAACTCTTGGATCTCCCGTTCGATCGCACTCTCATCAAACCAGTCTTGATGTTTCCTGGTAAAGAATCCAAGCATCTCTTCACAGGCACTGATGACGGTGGCCTTGAGGGCATCCCACATGCGGCTGACATTCTCCCACTGCTGTTGATTGGAATTTACCAGTTTTTCGTTGAGACACTGGTGGAAGAAGTCTCGCTTGTTTGGGTTCCCGAGTCTAACACTGATCTTCCATCAGCACTGCTTCTGCTGCAGCCAGACTGGGAGCCAGCCTGAGTGATGTAGCCAAGCAAGTGAGTCTGTGATCAGTCCAGCAATCGTCAGCTCTTAGCATAGCTCACATGACATGGACATCTTTGTGACCCCAGGCAAGGATGATGACAGTCAACGAGGTACCAATGCTTAGATCATGGGTGTTGCCATGTCTTGTGCCTGTTTTTCTGGCAGAACAGGGTGTTGGTGATGGCGAGCCCATGTTCTGCGCATTCAGTCAAGAGGAGAGTGCCACTGGAGTTGACCTTTCCTACTCCTTCCTTTCCAGAGGTTACAGTCCCTCCCAACTCTGGCACTGAACTCGCCAAGAAAAATAAGTCTCTCCCCTTCCAGAACATCTGAAAGGACTTGGTCAATGTTGGTGCAGAAGTCCTCCTTGGTTTCATTAGCAGCGTCAAGAGTCAGGGCATACTGGCTCCACACCAGTTTAAGACAGAGTCATGAGGCATTTATTAATTCCAACAGAGAACTCATTGAGTTGGTCTGAGTTCATTCTTAATGGCAAAACCGACTCCATGAAGTTGGTGTTCTCCTTCCCGTTTACCCTTCCAGAAGATATAACTGCCTCCATGTTCTTTGAGCTACCTATCTCCTGCTTGCCGAGTCTCACTCAGTGCAGCTACATCAATGTTGCATCGCCCAAGTTCTCAGGCCACGACTGCAGCACGGAGCTCTGGGTGCTCAACTATTAGGGTTGCCCATAAAGGTCCTGATGTTCCAGGTCCCAAAAAATAATGGTGCATCTTCACGGTATTTTCAACCACAGTAAAGGTGATCCCACGGACGCGGTTATCAAGTCAGGAAGACATACAGAATACTGTATTAGACAGGCTATGTTTAGGGCACTTTTCTAGCCCCCTCCGCATATTGGGTAAGCAGAGCACATCCTGAAGTGGGCTGCCCAGTGGCAGTGAAAGCTACCAAGTTGCATTCTTGTCTCATCCAAGTGCTAGATGACCTTCTTGTAACTGTCTCCTTTATGCTAGTTCATGACTAAGTGCTTCCAGACCTCACAATCCTACTCCTGTCATGATCAACTGGCTACCGAAGGGCTTGAAGAAACGTGCTGGAAAAGCTGCTTTCATGGAAGATGCCTGTGTGTAATATTTGCACATGGGCATCTGCACATCAACTTCCCCTAGCTGGTTTGGGATGGGGAGGAGAGGAAAAAAAAAAAAAGTGTGGGAAAATATAGTACACACGGGATCAGCCTATAAGCCACAGCTCCCGCA
>NW_017729012.1:2662816-2685829 GCF_001723915.1 Gavialis gangeticus
TCAACTTCCACGTAAGCTCCTGACAGAACAAAACCCTGATCCAATGGCAAGGAGACCAAGACAACCGGGTACCTCGTACCACTTGAGCCTTCATCTGCATTCGCAGCCACTGAGATTCTAACATTTTCTTCCACCTGCTCCGCTGTTGAGGACTTGCAGAGCCACAGCTGAGGGCTGGTCAGGCTTATATTGGTAGTGAACTGTACTTGGCATGTCACAGCACCAAAGATGCATGTGGTTTTTCAGGAGGGAAAGCACTGCCATCTACTGTCCTCACCACATCCTAGTGGTGCTGCCACTGCTTGGTTTGCGACTGCTTATTTGTCAGTTTCCTCTGCTTATTTCACAGCTAACCTTCCCTGAAGGTCATTCCACTGTCCACCTCCTGTGGACACCCTGGATAGCGGTACATCTCTACCCCACAGAAAGAGATAAGTATCACTGCACTGAATCACAAAGCCAAATTCCCTTTAGTTGCCTTTCTTTATTAACCATTGTGCTCCCCCATACTTCCTAAATTTGCCATCCCAGTCTCCCCTCAAGCATTCATTCTAACCATCACTTCAAGTTCAGAGGAGAATTGTAAATCTCACTCCAATATTTATTCTTTGTTCTCATATTAAGAACATAAGAACTTCCTCTGGCCTCCCTCTCACGTTCTCAAGCCTTGCAAGTGGTTCTGAACCTTTTTGGACTTGAAGCACCTTTACTGGGCTTGAAGCACACCTCACTGGACTTGAGCCACCCCACCCTATTTTCTATGAATTGAGTGGCACCCAGTTTCAAAAACTACTTTATATTATAGAGTTTACTCCCTTGTACAGGGGCTAGGCAGTGGGGATGGGGGAACTCTTCAGACAGGGACCAGCCTGAGCCTGTGTTTATCTACCACTTATCTCCTTATATCTCACTTACCTCCTCACACCTTGCGGCAACCTTCAAAGGACCTGACAGCACACCAGGATACCCCCAGCATCCTGGTTGAGAATGACTGCTCTAAAAAAGTTAACCCCCAAATGCCTCATCAGTTACTAATTATCCACTTAATACAGCTCATTATTTTTACTCCCTATTCACATCTCTTCCAGATGCCAAAACTTCAAGCAGTAAATAAGAAAATAAATTTAATTCTGGATGTGTTCAAGAAGCCTCTCCCGAGTGGCTTCTTTAAGGACTTGTCAATACACCGTTTGCAAAAAGCTGAATTAAAAAAAAGCTGATGCACTGTCTCAATCCATCAAGATTTTACCTCAGAGCTTCATTTAAAAATTCTTAATTAGTAAAATAACAGGATGAAATGACATGCATATAATACATATTAAGAGGACTGTTCTGACACCAGGGAGATAGCTGTCTACTCCTAAATCCACAAATATACAAAGGGGGAAAACACCAAGTCCAAGATCAGTTAATAAGACTAAGTTCTAACTTTTGCTGTTGTTTTCATACCTCTACAATGACAAGCAATGTTCTCCAAAAGAAAAAGGTATCCAACCACTGCTTTCACATTTTTATAATACAACTAAAAGGAACAGGTCAGGCCATGCATTCATGGGCCATTTTGGCAGTTGTCCAACTGGGAAGAAGGAAGCAGAAGCACAGAAGACCATGTGCTCTATTGTTCTAAGTCTGAACTATTCAATCTCCGTGTCTTTTTAAATACAGCTTAAGACAAAATGGTAAAGAGAGCCAGACTCCTCCAAGACTCCTGGGGCAGGCACCTGTACCCCAAGAGGCATACTGCTGACTGGATACTCATGAGGCAAAGATGTAGCAGCAAAGTGTGCACCAGGATTTGTTCAAGACATGTCTTCTTCCTTTTTATTCCACCCCCTTAGAATATGTAGGAGCAAGTATTCCAAAAGACCACTTGGCTTTAGTCCCTTCATGACTGAACTCCTTTCACCAAACTCTGATGGAGGCAGAGGACAAGGACAATGGAAATTGAGATGGGGGAAAGGAGGTTATCATTAAAACACTAAAGGGTGAAGAAGGCTGGTCAAGGACAGGAGGTCAAAAAACTAAATCAGAGAACAAAACAGGCTGAAAGTAAAAAGCCTTGTTAGTTACACTACCTGTCTCATTTTGCTTGCACTTGTATTCCCTTCCCCTATCCATTGTTTTTACTCCATTTCTTTCAATCTGAAGACCTACACGCACTTAGGATTGAAGATGATATAGAAAAAATATATTTTTAAAGTTCTTAACTTCAATTTGTTCTAGTCTATGCCCATTAAATAAAGACAAACTTCCACAGCAGAATTCTCTTTATTCGAAGGCCAAAACCAATTACCCATTTCAGCTGATGCTAATATTGCTTTTAAACCTAATTCTCTTTAAGCACTATAAAGAATAATTTGATATTAATTCTCCTCTATCTGTACTTTGACTCACCACTGCCCACATCATACCTTAGCTTGCTTTTATATAACTTAGCTATTCCTTTTGCCACTACAGCCATTGTATAAATATACAAGCAGATGAAAAAAAGATAATCCACAAAAAACTCAAAGCAAAATGTGAACATCACCTTTTCAAGGAATGTAGGTGGGAATGAAATATGTACTTTTCTGTGGAAATAGAAAGAGTGTAAAACAGCCCATGTTTCACTCTATGAAAACACTTACAGTTCATCTCGTTGCCTTTGTGACAGCACCATCGTGGCTCTGATGTCAGGTTAACGTGATTCAGCTGTTGTTACGTCCTCAAGATCGAAAAACCTTGGGAAACCCTGAATCCACAATTTAATCTGCCACAAAATAGCTTCAACCAAAAGGAAAAAATTCTCCACGTGTGAAATCCCACAGGAAATCTGGAGGCATTCAACAAGGAGTGTTCATTCCGTCTGAAAGAGAAAACAAGACATTATTATTTTTTTTTATTGAGAAACTTTTCAGAACCACTTTGGGCTCTTGTGAAGAATTAGGTACCCAGCTTCAAATAGTATCTTAAAAATAGATGGGCAACTCATGCCCAAACTAATGCATTTTCCACATAACATATTCCAATTTACACCCTGTCAGCATTTCTCCATCTCTGGGTCAGCACAATCTCTGTCCGCCTTTTGCTTTCAGGAGCACAGGATTGAAAGGCCCCTTCTGGATCAGAAAGCCCAGTAAGCTACCGCGCACAACAATATCATAATCCCTTTCACAAACTAATCACATTCCATCTCAAAATTAGGCAGTCTCAGGGGCTCTACTAGTACCTGGGACATGGACAAGAAGCTTCTGGAGCACCTTCTTAATGGAAAGTGGTGGGGGAAGAACACCACACCACCATCAGCACAGCCATTATACACATGCAACATATACAAGCACTATCTCCACACAATATGGTAAAGGTTGCTAATGATTTTATTCTGTTTCAGTTTGCAATATATGGCACAGACAAGCAACAGTCCTATAGGGCACTCTGACACTGGCTGAAATTCAAGGGTGGAGTTTAAAGCAATGCAAAAGTGTTTCTGACCGCAAGCTAGAAGCTTCCTGGGACTTTGCACTGTAACATGGCATATTGCATCAAATTTACAACATAAAGCAATGCTAAAGATACGTTAGGCTCACTTCTGAGCTCAAATTAGGTGGTTCTCTTAGCTAAGGATTTATGACATTATGCACATTTGACGTGTGTATGGCACTAAGCAGATACACCAATAAGCATTTACTTGGCACAGAAGACAATTCCTCTTCCTACCACCATCTGAGCAAAGCTCACAGGAAGAATATGCACTCTAACATGGGTTAAATACATCTAAAGGGAAAACGAACGTTTTACTAAGAATTCATCTAATGCCAAGTCTTCACACCAATTCCATGTTGTTAATACAACAAATTTTAAAAACCCTGGGCAGCATGGTTCTCTTGGTGCTTGAGGTTGGCCCAAGACTGTTGCACCAACAGTACTGAAGCGGGTGTTGTGGGCAGTAAATAATCCAATAGAATAGTATTTTTCAATTATATTCTGACCACTGTTCCCAAAATTTAAGAAATTTAAGTGAGAGGAACACCCAGGCCAGAAAGCTTGCTTTCCATCCGTTTGATTTACACCATTTAAACTTCTTCCTACACAGCACTAGGAACTTTAATTCTCAATAGGCTAGTGACTTCTGCTCCCAACTGTCCAGTACATCTGGGTAAGGAATCATCACTCAAATCACTTTAGCAGCTGCCGCTGCAGTGCCAATGACTTCCACGCTGCAGATGCTGTTGTGTAACTAACAATGTCGTCATTATAAGCAAGTGCCAAAGCCAGTACACATTGCATCACTGCTGATTTTCTGTGTGCACTTGGCAAGAGTCTGAACCATACTATTTGCTCAAACCCTTGAAGAGCAAGTATGTCTGACCAATCAGGAAAGTGCCTTCTAAGAATGATGTGAAAAAGGAAAAAACTTCAAGTTATCTATTCAGACTCTCTCATTAGAGATCTTAGTTGACTTTATTACCTTCTATCAGATATTCCAGAAATTAAAATTACTTAATGTCCCCCCATCCACTTCTCATTCATTATACAAGATGCTACAGTACTTTTTGTGCACATCCGCATTCATTAAATGCCTGAATTACTCAACTTTTTATTAAGCAGACTATTTTATACTGGAAGTGTTGTTTTGTATAGTCAGGAAAGCTTTCCTATACATTTCAGTCTTTAGGCGATCAGGATCTAGGTTTAGGAATAATGCTTAAAAGTTCCACTGTTCTAACAATTGATACCATTTGACTAGACACCATAGACAAAGCTAAACTGTGCTCGGTAATACGTTTAGACCAGTGTTACTCATTAGGTGTTACATGAGGAGGCAAGATTAACCAACAAACCACAACATATAACACTAGATTAATTGTGGCGAACACATTCTAACGCAAAAGAAAAACTAAAGTGCTTTTACCATGATTGTTAGAGGCAAGTAATGCATGCTGTCCCTACCCCAAACAGCTTAAAAATCTAACACAAAACAAAACCGCCAATTAAATTAAATACTGTAATAGCCATTTTCCCCTGGCAAATGAGTCAAGTAAAACCTTGGCATAAGACCTGATAGCACAGAGGGTTTTCCAGACAACAAGAGGCTAGGCCAATTCAGTTTAGAAAAGACGCTTATGGGGGGAAAAGATAAGGGCTACAAAATACTGAACCGTGAAGAGAAAGCAAAACAGGGATCTGTTATTTACTGTGACTTATAATACAGAACTAAGGATCATAAGAATGAAATGAAGATACATTAAGCTTAAAACAAGAGACAGTTCTTTTTCGCACAGCATGCAACTGAAGTGCAGAACTCACTGCCACAAGAAGTGGAAGCTGACAGATTCAGTCAGATTCAGAAACGGATTGGACAAACTCTTGGAGGAGATGTGCATCAGTAGCTATCGACCATGAGAATTAAGGAATCAAAACTTCCTGACCTTAAATGCTGGAAGATGCAAGTGCAAGAAGAGTAGAGGAAAAGTCTTGGTCATAACCTGTTCATTCTTCCTTTTCAGCATCCACTCTCTTCCTCTTTGTGACATGGGATACCAGGCAAGATGGATCTATGGTGTGGATCCAATAAAATGCCAGTTATGTTCTTATGCTTCAAGCAAGAGGCAGCTCTAACTTGTCCCTTCACTACCTTGTGTCGGTGCCTTACCTGGGGAGACAATGCAGCTCCTAAAAGATGATGTTTTGTACTACAGTGAAGATGGGGTACACAATAGAAATTAGAGGTGAATGTGGTTAGTAAAAATGCCAATATCCCCTCAAATCACTAAAAAAGTGCCCTCTAGAGGGCAATGCTGTCATGGGTTTCAGCACTGCTAGTCAAATGGTGGTGTGAAACAGCTGAACTATTCTCTGTTGCTTGTGGTTTGAATGTAAGTGTTCAGTTATCTAATATACCATTCAAGTTGAAAAACAAGCTACAAATATGTCTTTCTAAATACAATATAAAACAACAAGACCCTGCTAATTCGGGGAGGGAAATCTCAATACCTATACTAAAAGCAGCAATACTTGTCACTAACAGATACCCACAAAATTACCTTAAGAAATCTCCTGTTCCACTTGCAATTCTCACAGCCAGCTATCAGTTAAACATTAACACTGCTAACTATAATATTAAAATCATATATGGAGAAGGAACACAACGTTCAATATTTACTATACCTAGTAAAACTTATATGTAGATCACAGGATGTAAACCATTTAAAATTGAGTATACCAATTATTTATTCTATGCGCCAAATGGTCTTCCAAATTAATATTAAGCAGACAGTAAAAAGCCACTCCCTGCCCCAACCAGTTGCATCAGGTGTCTTGCTAATAGCTGTGCAATAACAACTCTGAAAAGTCATGCTCCAATATTTTGGTGAAGTTATACTACAGCTAGAACTACAATTACATTTTCCTGTCATACTGTTCACACTAAGCTCATTCACTGTTTCACGACAAAGCTCCTAACAGGCCATTAGTCTCCGAATGCTACCAAAGAAAACTTAATAGGAGGGAGAGGAAGACTGTCACATTATTTTCTGTAGTAATAATTTGACAATATTATCCAATAAAAAAAAGTGTACATGGAAAACAAAATGAAGCTAGCCTCAAATAAATACACTGTTTTAAACAGCAATTTATTTCTAATCTAGTAAAAAGTGCCTTTTAATAAAAACCCAAAAAGAAAACTGATGGCTATGAGAGAAGTTACCTGTTTTAATTGAGCATATTTCGATATAATACTGCAACTTATGCTATAAAAGACATGATGCAAAAATCTATTTCTGGAGGCACTGACAACACTGCTTTACCTCCTACCACAGAACCATGGAGAATTATTGAAAGCTCTGGCCCATTCCCTTAGCACTCCATGCTGCCACAATAACTCTGTCACATGAGTCTCCAAAAACTACATTAAACTAGCCAACTACGACTTAAACTCTGTACACAGAAACAGCAATCTAGTCTTACCTGCACAAGGGCACTAATTTAAGTCTAGCTACAAAAATTCAAGTCATTCAAACAGATTGTACGAAACAGGATTAAAATGCTACAGAACTAAGACAGTACAGACACGGTCTTAAACACTAGGCTCTCTGGCTAAAGTGGCAAATATCCTCCCCCAAAAAGGTATATGCTGATTTTTCAGCACAGTTTTACTCCATACTGGCATAATTAAGAACCCTAACCCTTTGATCAGGTTTCTGAAGCCTTCCACTAGCTTTAATGACATGGCAGTTAACACAGACTTTGAACTTTCACGACTTGATTTCATGTAGTCAGCAGAGAACAGGCCAAGTTCCCACTTTTTCTGTTTTTAATTCTCTCTCAGAAAAAAAGTGGAAGTTTCTAGGTTAGCTATAATAAAAATCAAAGGCTTAATTTTCAGATCACCTACCTCAAACTATGTGAGCTACAGGTGATCAGCACTTGTGTGTGGGCCGGAGGGCAGATCAGCCCACAGGAGATGAGTAGGGGGAGAACTGGAAGTACCTTTATGCCCCAATTTAAAAAAAAAAAATCCCACAGCACACTCACAATAAGCTTGTAACGAAGGCTCATAATGCTACCAGGCATTAGCTCTCCTTCTTTTGCTTTTCAATTCAGACTCTCTGAATTCTTCTTGCCAATAGCTGTATAGATATGCTACTTTCTGTCATAGATGAAGTCTTAATCTGACTCATCTGAATGAGTAAGGAGGCTTAATACTGCAGTTAAAGGCCTTTACTGCACTGAAGTTATACCAAGTAAGATGTGCCAAAAGCTGTCTGAATTGTGAAACTGAATTCCCAACACATTACGCTACACAAGAAATATAGTAACATCCCAGGCACAAGTTAGTCAATGATGTCAGTAAAAAGAGTCACAATGGAGAGACTTAGCCCTACACTGTTTAGCAGCGACATGGTACTGACATGATGCAAGTCAAGGGTAAAGTTATAGGTTGCTTGCATGAAAGAGTTTCATTACTGGTCCAGGGTGAGAGCAAGTTTGGAAAAAAAAAAAAAAACAACAACATTTAATCCAGCCAAGAGCTTATCTACTTTTGTCTTAATACTTTAGGAGTAGCAGACCTGCAGCATGAGTGCCACAAGTGGCATTGGCAGCCTCTGTATGTGGCATGCGACAGATTAGGAAAGGGAAGAGAAGGGCAGCACAGCAGCAGATGAGGCAGGAGGCAGAGCAGCAGTTCAGGGAGGGAACAGAAAAGGAGAGCAGGAGATCAGGCAAAGGAAGGGGATCAGAGTGGCACTTGGGGAGAGTGCAGGGCTAATCTGTGGCATGCCTGCCAAAAAAGTTGCCCCCCCAGTGTATTTAGTCTACTGACCTTGCAGAATTTACACTTATTACTTGGTACTATATACAATTTCCTTCATTTTAATGGAGTTACCAATATACTGGACAGTGGCCACAAAACACTTGAGTTTAGAACAATCACTGACAAACATGAAGAACATTTAAAAGATATTGGGGTCTCTGTCTGGTTTATCTTTGCCAAATACCACTACATTGCCAATGCCCTTTCCCAAAAGTTCCAGTAATCCTATCTTTTAATTAAGATACCAAAAACCCCTAATACTCTGAACTGACTACAGTTTGATCAATGCTCAATCAGACTGAAAAGCAGATAGTGGGTTTTCTGGCCCACCACCACCTGGAAGACCCACCCCCTCACATCTCTGTAACCTTAGCTGCTTGATTTTGAGGTTTGTCTAACAAAAAAGAGCAAATGCTGATTTACATATCTGCAGATGTACCACATGCAAAAAATTAAGAAAAAGTAATGCTTGATTTACTTAGCAGTAACAAGATATGTTCCTCATTAGAAGGGCAGTTATTTATTTCCTCCTATTTATGTTATAGAGATTTAAGAAAGTATTGATACCCATAAGGGCTCAGACCCAAAACATGATACCATTCCTCCTAAGCGACAGCTCTATCAAATTTGACACTAAACTGGAGGAAATCCCAACACAGTTCCTGTATTTTTTCAAGTTTGCTAAGAAGGGCCGGCTGCCAGCACCTTCTGTGAACCAAAATGCATATTTCCATTCTCTTTACCAAGATCATGAACAGGATTCATAAAAATTCACTGAGCATTGATCAAACTCTGGTCAGTTCAGAGTACTTTTTATAATTGGTTACCTGAAATCAATCTTGCTTAGATATTGACTCCACTGTGAATCAAGTGGTGGAAAACAGAGGATTAGACTGCAAGAGACCAACCAGATCTTTTCTGAAAGAAAAAAAAATCCCTCTTCATGAAAATATTTACTGCTCTGCATTACAAAGAAAGAATATATCTGTGTTATATTCATACACACACAATACGTAAGCAGAATTACGTATAAAGTTCTCCATGGAGTATCAGCTGCTGTTTAAATGCTAATACAGAGTACCAGCCACTAATGGTTCTGCTTATGCCAAAGTTTCTATTTGTTCCACAAAAACTTTTCATTTTTACCCAGATTGAAATATGGCTGGCTCCAGATCAGTACCATTCACATACAAGACAATGAACTCCTATCTGCCTTGGATGTCCATCTCCCAACCCAACACACACAAACACAAATAAGGTAGGCAACATGTCCCCAGCCAGATCATTTGTCTTCACATCTATTTTTGCCAAGTCCTCCCTTCCCTACATCTCAGGGCTCAATACATTAGAATACAGGCAGTCCTCAACTTACAACGTTTAGAGTTACAACATTTCACACTTACAAAGTCTATAAATTGACAGCGTTTCAACTTTGACGTCAGTTTTGACTTTACAACACTTGATCCGATGTGACGCCATCCCAGCAGACAAGTTCACTGTATCACACATCTCCCTGGAGAACACCTGTCCAAACTTCCTTGGACACTTTAAGAAAGCAGACAAGACTCTAGAAAAACCTGCAGTCAAGACTCCTGAAAAGACTCCAGCCAAGAACCCTTCAAGAAGTCCAGCAGTCATCTCAAAGAAGTCCTTCCAAATCAATATGACTGCTATTTACAATATAAATACATTAATGTAGCTGTATTAGTCATCTAAAATTGACTGAGTACAAAATTCTGGTGTTTTTTGGTGAAAATAGGGTATCGGGCCTTGGGTCAGGAACCAATCCCCCATTGATAACATTTTCTCTCATGAGAAAATTGGTTCCGAGTTGCAACGTTTCAACTTAAGACGCAGTTTTCAGGAACCAAGTTTGTCGGAAGTCCAAGGACTGCCTGTACCCCAAAGATGTTAAAACATCCACAGTTCTTTCCTTTACCACTAATGCAAGCAGGATCAAAAAAGCTGCTCAGAATTTTCTAAGCTATACAGATAGCTGTGTGTTGGCACACCACTGTTGTCTGAATTGTCATCAGAGCTGCACACAAGCTAACCAAGACTACAAATGATATACTATTTAAACAAATAAATCAAGAGGACAAGTGTGTGGCTGAGATGCTCAACCTTCATCAGTACTCCCAAGCACTAAAACTGGTCCAGCAAGTGAGGTTTCCTTTGGCATTTCACGAACAAGTTTGGCATTTTCTTAGAGATGACTAAGGTTGGCTTTGCACAATATCTTCAGCCCAGTTTGTCAGAAAGTGAGCTCTCAACAACAACAAAGAGAATCTCTCTCTCTCAACAACAGCATAAAGAGAAATATATATGATAGATATAGATAATCTCAACAACAACATAAAAAGAAATATCTATCTATCTCCCATTATTAATTGGCTCAACTGAGACAGAATATGCCAGCAAAGTCAGTGGCAATACTAGGAATAAAACCCAGAATTTCTAATTCACAGGCTACCCAAAATTTACCTTTTCCCATAGCAACTTCTTCCCTGGAAGATGCAAATTCAAAAGCTTTTTTTCTTGCTTTTGTTCAAATGGAAAAATTACAGACAGCTTATAATGTAGCAGTATTAAACCCTGTTAAATTAGGTGTGGAATTTTGAATCAAGAGAAAAATAATTTTTACTGCCATAAAGACTAAACAAAAGGTGTCATTTGTTTAAGCCAAAATTAATTCAAGAGTCATAACATAAGCCTAGCAGCCATCTGGCAGTATTAGTGAACACAAATGGGCAAAAATCCCACAGTCCGAGGCCCCTTTAAACTTGACATTTTAGAAGACAGATACAAACACCCCAAAAATTAAGTTTGGAAGTGTACATATGAAGTGTTAGTGTACCATATGAAATATTAGCATACCATGTCGGACTATATATTAAGCTCTTCGTAAGAGCATAGATTTCTTAAGTTTGGACTCAAGTGTTGTGAGCACCAAACCCAGAGTCAGTTTTTTGTTTGGCTGGGTTGGGTTGTTTTTTTGTTTGCCTGTTTGTTTTGGGGGGTTGTGTGTTTTTTCAATGAAATCACTTGTATCAATGTAACTGTTTGAATACAGTTTATAGAAGAGGAAAAGCAATTTTCGTCCATTAAAAAAATAATCCACATCAACGAAAAGCAAAGAACATTGCCACTTCTCTATATACTGCATAAGCTGTATATCTTTCAGGTCTACCTGGTCATTACGCATAACTTTAGAGGCAACTACTTTAATGGACAGTACCTTAAGAACAAGAATTTATGCTCTTTGGCCAAATAATGTCCCATCTATTTTGAGATTAAACCAGTCCTTGTTTTTTGAAGTGTCTGAATAGCTTTTGCTTCACGTTTTAAAGTCAGGGAGTTCATATTACGATGGGTTTCCCTTGTTTTCTGGTTTTGATGTTACCTGGAAAACCTTAAAAATAAGTTTGCCTATGAAAAGTTCTCTCTCAAATGCAGGACATGCTAAACAATGTAATGGATCAAACAGGTCTCTTATTTAAGACCAAAAAGAAAGAATATAGAAAATTCAGTTATACCCTTTCTCCTAAGCTAAATCAAGAAGAGACTTCTCCTACTGTCCTTACTCACAACACCATGCAGCCAATTTAACATGATAATTCTCTGAAGAAGTAAACAGACACACTTCTTCAAGAACAGATTTGCACTTCCAGACATCAAATTGAATCAACTCCCACTGATTAACACAACATACCAACAAAAGAACAGATGCAAGAGGAAGGTAAAGAGCCTTCATGCATTTCTAAAAAAAAGACAGGAGTGGAAAACAAAATAGACAGACAGACCTGCTTTCAATTCCCTACCTCCCTATGAAGCCTGGCCTTGAATCTGAACAACACTCACTCCTCTGGAGTAAGATCTCCCACAGGAACATGTTCAAAAATAGCTTTTATAAACCCTCCTACAGCAGCTTAACTGAAAGACTTCCCAGGATAGTGTTGAAACTTGAGTGCAGATAAGCAGGCAGCCCCTACTTTAGGAATCATCTTGCTTACTGCCCTGGAAAGCATGATCTCCTCAAAATGAGATTCCATCTCATCTCACCCATCTACTCTTCATGTTACCAGACTTCACATTTTAGATTTTAAAAAGTCTGCACCTAGATATTTCTTCCAGAAGATCAACAAGATAATCCAGTCTCACTTGTGAAGCTTGAGTAGCAAGCACAATAAAGTACAATATAAAGCAATGACACAGTCAAGGGACTATCTTATTACAGGAACAAGAGAGATTTTCCCCTATACAAGCTCAGAGAAGAGGCAACTGGGCCAATGCTGGCTGGAACACAGATGGATCCGTCCCTGCAGGGGAGAAAAAGAAAGCAAAACAGCAAATGCACCTTGTGCTCTTTTCCTAGGAGATGGGACGAAAAAGGATTTTCATGTTTCCCGGAGCCTCGCAAAAAGTAGTGGAACAGGAAAATACAAGAGTCAGCATGCATTTACTAAGGGGAGGGGCCAGTGGAAGACTCACTAAAAAGGGATCAGCTTGACAGCCCAAAACTCATGTACTTGAGGGAAGGAAGCAACCCAAAAGTTAATGAAGATGGAGTCCAAATTTAGTTAAGCACCCATTAGCATACAGAAGCTTTTTACATGGGTTTTGGCTGTTACATGTTTGAGGTACTATTTATTTGTTGACGGGCCATGGACATGTAGCAAAGTTAAACAGGTAGAATTTTTGATTCTGGATGACACCATTTTGAGCAATCCTGCAGATTCTCTTCAATCAGGCATACATTTTATTAGTCCCATCACAATGTGGGACTGAGGAAGTTTTCCCTCAAGTGTTGCCCAAGACCATACTCCCAAATTTGCTTGGTATCTGAATCACCCCTGAATTTAAGGGCCGTCTCCCATCTTTCTCATGATCAAGAGCATTAGGTGAAATTGGCAAAAGTATCTGCACCTTTGTAGAGAATTGAACAGGGCATGCATGTTTGAAACTGAACATTTCTGTTGACCAATCAGAAACACCTGCAAAACCCAAGAGGATAATCGGCCTCTAGGAAGACCAGCTTCTGAAAATGAACCAAGAAAGAATCCACCAAGTTCTATACCAGGGTATGGTGGCCAAACAATTTCATTTTCACACCTACTAGTTCAATGACAGAATGGATTTCTCCTTCCCTATCCAATACCGAAATACATTAATTCACATGCTTCTACCAACCTGGAGATACAGACTTCACACAGCAAACAAGAATGCCTCACCCCTTATGTTCATGAGGGATTTCATACATCATTCAAACGCTGCTGGACTACTGATTTCCGTACATGCCTGCACGAAGGTACAGCAGTCTAAGTGGTGTTATGGACCCAAAATGAGCCTGTCCTGTTTCTGCAGGAACAGTCAGGTGAGAGGATACACCTATTCACCTACTTGAAGTAATGACACATCAAAGCAAATAAGCTGCTCAGAATTAGGCGTTCTTATGACACCAGCTCATTTCCTATTCATAAAGTTATCCACTCATGCTTTACATTTTGTCTCCACACTGTCTGAAGCCGGAGCCACTACATGTTATCCTTCAAGTATCCAACACATTTGAGATGCCAAAACTGAACTTTTACTCCACTGCTTTTCAAGTTAAAACCAAGTTTCTGCTACAGGTTTATTGTTTACTGAAAGCTGGTTAGAGTCAGCCATCTCTTGCACTACATTTAGTGAGTATATTAAGACTATGAAAAGAAGGCCAAAAAGTATAGTTTCTAAGGAAGTGAGAAATTCCCATATAACAACACCCCCTGTTTATGGTGGAGCAGCTGAAAACAGGTGCTTTCAATCCAAATGCCCTCAGACTTGTTTCTACAGGGTATTAACTTAACCCTTAGCTCACTTCACACTGCTAATAGTTACTGCATTGGTACCACAGCTAATTCTGGCCCCTTCAATATCCAAGCATGTTGGGACAGTTTGACAATAAAATTACAGCAGTTTTTCCTCCCCTTTGCTTTATCGTAGCCATTTGTTCCACCATTGCTTTAATCTTCTCCAGCAATCTTTGAAGTATCAAATCTTAATCCAATGCCATAGTATCACTCTTACTAGTTTCTACCCATGTAGGATAAAGTCGCAACAATCATAGCATACTTGCATTGCTAGCTACTAGACATACCTCTGTTGAAGCAAAATACGCATTAATTTCAAAGGGACCCCCAAGTAAGACCTATAGGATTTGACCCCATAATGTGTTACACACAGGCTGCCTACTGAATTTTTCTAGTGCTTGCCATGCCAGATGAGAAAGTATACAGAAAACCATCCCTTGTTTATTCCTCATCTTACACTACTGGATGATCACATTTTCAGTACCCCTGTACCAAGTGTTAATTCATTACTGTTGAAGCTATACATATGGCTTCTGCCCCCTCCAAAAGGAAGCAGCCCAGGAACTCCAAAGAAGGGGATATGAAGCACAAAACAGAGTTTGACAGGGAGAAAGGGAAACACAAGCAAGATGTGCACATAGATTGAAGAAGAATGACCAAACAAACAATTAGTAGCTTATTTTATTTTTGGTTCTCATCTGTCTATACAATGGATGGATAGAAGCTGTTACTGTCTACATCAGTTAAGTATTTCATTTACATTATGCAACTACCTTCCTACAGCCAGTTCAGTGTACTTTTCTGCAAGATGAACAAGACCTTATGAGCATCCACATTTAATCTGGCTGACTGTTCTGCTACCTCTTTCCCCTTTATGCAGGGATGTCCCTGCATATTGGTGATGCAGTTGAGTGAGCAAACTCCTGGGTAGCCTTCTCTTGCACGGGCTGCCTAGATTTTCCCCAAAATACGCATCTACAAACAGTAAGTGCTGACACACGCACACTTGTTAGAATAGAAAAGGTGCTGTGTGGGCATAAAGTGAACCTGTGTTAGTTCAACTAAGGTGATTTTAACTATATGCATTTTTATTTTATATATGAAATAATAATAATAATAATAATAATAGGAAACGCACTGTACAGCTCTCAACACAAGGCCAAAGTGCACTTAAGTACATTTTTAGACCATCCTGGGGGAAAGTATCCCACTGCAAATGAGTCAGATTTGGCCTTAATGCATTAAAAGTCTTTTATAAGCCAAAAAAAACAAATCTTAATGGCTTTTCCCATTATTGGCAGGCACCAACTCAGGGGCTCAGATTTTGAAATGCACAAGTCCCAATCATCATCAAGCAGGTGACAAGGAAGCACCACAGGGGAAAGCAACCCATTCATCAGATTTGAACAAAATTCCAGTAAAGGATCAGTATCTCTATCAGGCTTTAATAGGAAATGACCAATATGTGGAAAGAGAAGCTTACTGGTTGCAAAGAAGGGTAAGCTGCCCTCTATCACTTAACTCTGTATAATGCAACACCCTCAGATATCCTTTCTTTGGGTGCTCATAATTCTCCTCTCTACCCCAATTTTCCCATCAATAAAACCAACAAATCTCCCTGCTGTTTCTCATAAAATAGTAACAGTGAAATGTAAGAACCCCACAAACAAGAGTTAAAACATTTGAAAAAGTATAACTTGTTCCAAATACAATCAACTATACTTCTCAATAGAACAGTATACAAACTGAAGAAGTAATTCCTATTTTAACTTCTGAAGACCACAAACCCAAAAGGAATCAACTGGTTACTAGACATGCCACAATTTTCCCACATTTTATCAAACATTAGAGGAGCAGAATGAGAGGGGTTTTAACGTTTAAGTAGCTGACAACCCATAAAATAATTCAAAAGAGGTGAAGTGTGGAATAATTATTCCAAATGGTACCAAATGAGGTAACTAATAATAAGAAAAAAAACTCTGCATTTGTCCTGTAAACTGAGCAATTCTTAGCAACTAGTAACAGATGGAAACGTCTTTACACCCATCCTATCAAGGACTTTTCAGAAAATAGGTCTAGTTATGCATCTGTGTAACACTGAGCATAATATGGATAATAGCTGTACACTGCAGAATCAAAGTTACATCAATTGAAGTTACTTAAGCTTCGGTTTTAAGCTTAAATCTGAACTGTACGGGTTTTTTAAGAACAAGTCAGAGGTAAATATTTATAGGACACAACTTGACAGTCACTTTTCTGCAAGCTTACCCTCCATTCTTAAATGTACAAAGGTTACTTTTAACTGGAAGAATTCTCCAATTTTTTTCCTATTGGTTTACTCAATACATTTGATAGCCCCATTTGTCTAGTTAGCTTCTTCCCTTTGTGCAAGTTTTCCAATTCACTAAGGAGTGCAAGTCACTTTTTAAGAACTGAAGTTAAACAACAAGATCTGGAAGAAGGATTGTACAAGTAGATGCCCACTGAATTGATAGCATCCACTATAATGACTAGACTCTCGTTGTATGGAGCTGGTATATTACAGATCCTTATTTTATTCCATACCATGTTAAAGAAAGTGGTCACTTCAGACAGTCAGATACTTCCCCACAATTTCTGAAGTACATGCAAGAAAAAAAGGTCACCTCACTGAACCTGGACCAATTTAAATGGTGTAATTTTGTTCTAAACACATTCTATTATGCATTCCAGTTTCCAGAAAGTGTTTTTAGAGCTACACGTATTTTAAAGACCAAAAACCTGAAAACTTAATCCCATTTTACCCTATTCCATCTAACCTAAACTGGTAAACAAGACACTTTCCCTTATAAATTCAGATTAAAATAGCGCCCTTTCAATTTTCTGAAAAAAGGAGGGAAACAAAACCTGGCAAATATAAAATCTATCAGAACATTTAAGCAGTTTCAGTTTTTTTTAAAAATGGCTTAATTATTTAACTCTGGGCTTGTGCCTCTTTACTGGCCATAAAAAGTCCAACAAACCGGCTGAAGTTAGTTCACCAGCCCTATTCATCCTCAAGCATTACTCTCCAAACTAAAGAGCACTTTTAAAACATGAAAATAAAATATATTTTTAAATTTAAAAAAGTCAATAAAAGCCATTTTTTTAATAATAAAAAATATTTTGTGGTGCTTCATGACTACATTCTTTCAGTCACGTTCTTGATCAGAGAAGGATCACCTATTCTGGAAATGGAAGGGGCTCCATCTCCTTCAGTGAGGTTACTTCTCTCAAGATTTAAGTAGGGTCCTGAACAGCCATATTTTACAGAGTTGGAATGATTTTATGCAAGAAGTCTCTTCTAATTGATCAAACAACAAAAACAGTGAAAAGACTTCCAAATAATAAATCTCTGTTTTAACATTTGTCTTCAACATACTAATTTTCTTTACAAAGTTGGGAATACCAAGGAACATTTCTCTCTGAAGATATCTGAAGCAATTAAGAGCCATTCCTTGCATTCATCCAACCATCTAGCCCACTTTTAACATTTATTCTTTTAGTTCTTCCTTCTTTCACATGAAGCATCTAGTTGTAAACCTGAACTGTTAAGTCAGTTTTCAGGAGCATACCCAGAGTGAAATATTGCATCTGGTTCTTTAAACCGCCTGCTCCGTTACAAAACCAAGATTATCAAGTTACAACCTTGTACACTAAAGTTCAATGTTTTTCTTGAGTTGTTTTTAAAAAAATCGCTTAAATACCAAATGATCCTTGCCATTGAGACTCACAGTATGTCTAGCACAACAAAGTGTCAATTTGGGTGTCTATGATAATGCTTTAGAAGACACAGGAAAAAAACCAAATCAAAACAAAAGAACCTAAATGATACTTCATAGGGCTGTATTTTTCCCTAGAGAAGGGGAAAAACATTTCCTGTTCCCAACCCCCACAGCTACAATTAGATGATACTGCTTCTTACCCCTCCAAAAGCTTCCAGCACAGCCGTCAATTTTAGCATTACTGAAGGCAAGGGTAACAAAAGAAGCTGACATGAGGGCTACAATCAGACACACATCTCCCTCATAGGGGCAAGGTGCCTACATCCACCTTTTACTAATTAGAGAAATGTTAGTCATCAGAGAGAAGAGTACAAATTTTGTATGGAATAGTGTTAGCCATCACTATAATACTCTAGGGATCCTTCTTCCATCTAAAGGATATGAAGACCAAGGACTGCAACAAATAGGGCAACCAACCAACATTCAGACACCACTCTGTTTCTGTAACAAGCAAAGTTGTATACCAGTGGATAAAGAGATATAAAAATTTAAACCGGTTCCAATTCCTAGCAAATAGACTACACTACTAGAAAGTTTCATTTAATGCCTAAAATTAAAACCACTTATTGAGAAGAAAAATGTAACAGCTATTCTAAGGCAACATGAACATTAGGAGAGTCGAGAATAACTTACTAGTTAAACTGAGTTAATTCAGGTTTGGCCAGCACCCTAGGAATTAATCTCTTCTCTCTCACAAGTATCTGCAGCATGAAAAAGTCTCAGAAAGTCACAAAGCCCTTTGATTTACATCACAGACAACGCACAACTCCAAATGTTCAACCAAGTCCCCAACACTCCTTCCTACAACACTTTTTTCTTGAAAGGGTGTCCCAAATCTAATCAGGCACAAACCAATTTATCACAGGAGACAGGAGGCAAATCACTACTAAGTATTGACACTGCTGTTTGCAAACATCAACTGGAAGCCTCAGACATGAAGATGTGTCAAATAATTGGGTATATTCACTCCAGATCTCTAGGTCAGTTAGCTACTGGTTAGCATTAGCTCACAACTTAATTCCACCAACCAAGAAAAAAAAATCGTGGTGGTAACTCATTAGCAATATGAGCTAAACAAACAGACAGAAACTCCAAGAATATAAATGTGAAGAAGCAATAAAGGAATCTTTCCCGTAACAGTTTTACAACACAACACACATATTGCAGTAGTTACTCTTAACCAAACCATAAATTGTTGGGGATATTTATGGATGTCTTTGATACTTTAATCTTGGCCTATAAATTATCTAGAAAATATATTTCACAACAGAAATTGGTTAAAACAGCTACTGATTTGGTCAGCTGACATGCATTTAAGGGTTCTTTAACTGAAAGTATAACATGACTAGTAGCACTGTATTTGATACAGCTTAAGGTGACATTAATGTGAGCATATGCCATCAGCTTTCAAAAAAATTGTATGCTTATTCTTGAGAATACTGATGAAACAGCATTTTCACTTAGGTCAGAGCTAAGGTTACTTCAGAGTATAGTGAGCATATTTAATCTGAAGAAAACATATCACTACCACTGTAAGATTTACTTTATCCTTTGATATTAATTTTTTTGCCTTTGAGCACTTTGGATTTATAAGCAATGGGACAGCGCCATAACAGTTAGCTAAAAGCTGTTTAAAAACAACGCTTTTTACCTCCAATACCTTCCAAATCTCATTAAATATGTTAAAAAAAAAAAATATCGAGGACGACAGTTCACCAGTTTAAGTCAGAAGCAACAATAGTCAGTTATTGCTCGTGCAGAACCTCACCTCAACATGCATCTGATGTTAAGCCCTTAATACAAGGATGTACACTGCTGTTCAGACTACAGCAAATAAAATGCCAGATTAAAAACCTAGAAAATCCAGCTTTCCTTTCCACACCCAATATATAAAACTTGCCCAACCAAAATAATTAGTCTAGGAGGCATTTGTGCTTACTGAACCCACCTGAAAAGCATGGTTTCCAAAAACTCTTGGCACTGTACACTGCTCATTACTAGGCCTCAGAGCACTTTATCAGTGAGAAAACCTTTAAAATTCTGTACAGCAGACTTTGAACCCAATCTCTGTCCTAATCTCATCTGAGGCACTGTGGTTTAGTGGATAACACAGATCAACCACCACAGGTGAGGATGTTACCCCCAATTATGCCACACGCTTCACGCTAGAAGATGATCATATGCACCCTCCCTTTGGTTATGGGAATACATTTCATGTAGGGTTCTGTAGGAAGTTTTGCTGGTTCAAGTACTTTTGCCTTTAAAGCTATCCCTGGTCAGTCCAGAATTAAGTGTTCCAATACCGTGGGTTTTTTGGTTCTTTCAGTTTCACTGCCATGATTCTTCAAGTAAGAATATCATTCATGATGTGAACATCTGCATGATTGTTGGGCAGACCAAAGGACACAAGGCAACATTAGTAAATACCATCATCATAATACCCAAAGAATTCAACTGCAAACCACAACCCCACTGGAGAGAGTGGCCTTTACTATTTAAAATAAATAAATAAATAAATAATTCTGTATCTCAAGCAGACTTGCTCAGCTGAATAATTTTCAAAAGCCCTGCTATCATCAGTAATGCTTAATGATAAAGACATATTTTGGGGGAACCAGTTGACATATCAAAGTTAGCTTAATAGCAGTACTTTGTTTGTCATCCTACTTTTTCCATCAGAACCTGAGAACAGAGTTCCAACAAACAGGCCTTGAACGAGATCTCGTCACCTGCAAAACATATGTATGTTCTGATCTTCAAGCCAAGAAAAGGAATGGGAATGGGAGGAATGGGAGCAAAACTATGCACGGACAATAGAGAGCTGTTAAAGTACAGAAATTAAACTTTCAGGTAAGGATAGGTTCGTGTTCCCTGACAAAAACACCACAGAAGATTCATCTGCCTCCAAAGAAATGCCTTCTTCTGCATTCAGGCCTAACCAGCTTTCCAAGCTAAAATTATAGGAAAGCTAAATTAAGTGGCAGCATTGCAACCATAACTGTTCAGAAAACACCAGCTTTGTCCATAATTTGGAAATTCAGAGCACTTCAGCCTAACAGGGATCTTCTTTGCCATTCACATACACAATGCATTTTAGAACCAGATACATGGCATTTTTCAATAGTAAGAATACCTACTGAAGAATGGGTATAGACCCCAAAAAGGCAGAATCAGTACCAGCTGAGATACAAGTTTCATATATAGGCCTTAAGAAGTGAGTATATTTGAAAGAGGAAGATGCTCATAAATGTTGACTTATTGCTCATTCCACATGTAACGGGTGCCATGTAAGAAGGCTAAGTTGAGAGCAGACAAAGGAGACAAACTGAACATTCAAGGCTGGGTGGAGCACAGGAAGCAGTGTAGGAAGAAATGCTAAATACACTGGCAGGAGAGACCTTGCATGAAGCTTATAAAAGGTAAGTAATATCTCCTATTTTCTTCACAGCATGGAAAATTAACAGGTTACTCTTGTACAAAAGGTATTACACAAAAAGAGAGAGATGAATCTTCCATATTTCCAAGGACCACAAATCAACCAAAGTTACAAGGAGATAAGTATTTTATTGGGTGACTACTACTTATCCTGGAGACATCTTAGAGAAGAGACATCTTTAATGAACACAAACCCTTCCTGATCCTACTTCCCTAGTAGACCAACTCGACCTTTAAATAAAATTGACATTTTCCAGCTGGTTGCAGTAAAATGGAAGCAAGTAAGTCTAGTTTACCTGATACCAAAGACTAAACACAAAACACTGAAAGAGAACCAAGAAAAGCACAAAACAAAAATGGTTCAGACAGCTCATCAGAACAATGTGGTGTTTTCTCTAGGACTAGATTCAGGTGGGAACAGCGCTCACCACATTAGGAAAAAGAAGTCATTCCTGATGATGATGATAAGATGACCTTTCTATGTTTAATGATCCTATTGTATTCCCCTAGCCCTTTGTTCCAATGCCTTTTCTACACATCTTTTAATCTGAGAACCAGTATTACCATCCCACCAGTATTACCACAGATGACTTGCTTGGTTACCGTGATTTGATAAGGCTGTACAAAACATTTGTGCCGTAAAAATCCCAACATGCCACTATACAACTGCACAACCCACCTTCAAGGCTATACACCTTATAAAGTTACCCTGCTGGGGGCACTAGCGAGTGTAGGGATGTGTCCTTTTATTTGGTGTGCTGCTAGAAACCAGCCTCACCTCCAAGTTATGTGAAGGAACAAATAGAGCACCAAGCTCCAATCTGTGGATTCACCAGGCGTTATTTCGGTTCACCTATGTAAACAGCCTTCCTTACATATGGTCATAATCCTTAATTTATACTTATTTCAATAAAATAACATCAACAAGTGAAAAATCCAAGTCAATACGTGAAAAGGAGAATTAGACAAAAATCCTTGCTTTGCAACAGTGACTGGTCACTTTTTTTTTTTTTTTTTACTGCCAGACAAACCAAGATCCACCCTGCAGGATTAAAAAAAAAAAAAAGCCAGAAAACAGAATACTAGATCTGTTTCATTTCAGAAGGCTCCTGCACCACTAGACTCTTCCCTAAAGAAGAGACTTCATTGTTACAGCAATTAGTATTCCCCCACCCCAGCAAAATGCAAGCAAAGAAAAAAAATGCTATGAAAGGGTAATCTAGCCATTTCGCAGCTTCTGCCTCCTTACTCCACCCAGTCTCTTCTTTGCTCAATGGCTGCACACAGCATCCATAAACATGGCCAAATCAGAAGGAAAAAAACACACACACACGCACACAAAAACAAAAGCCCTAAAAACTACGGATTTGCAACACGGCCTTTTGTCAGGAAAAAAAGATATTTTCTTTGTTTATCCCCTCCATATAAGTGTCCCTATTTTCCCCACTGAAAAGGCAAAGGAGATTTTGGCAGGAGACCCTCCCTCTACAAAAGCCTGCTTAATACTGCACAATCATCTGCGTCCGAAATGATAAATCACCGCTCACAGCATTTGCCCCCCACCCCCCCCTTGCGAAGAATAACCTTTACAAATATCATTTTGCCATCGGGTTATGAAACCTAAAAAACACCC
>NW_017729012.1:2685863-2686164 GCF_001723915.1 Gavialis gangeticus
AAACCCCCCCCCCCCCCCAAACAAAAAAAACCCGCACACACACAAGAGATGACTCAATCCAGTTAATCCACCTAAAACATTATCACTTTTTCAGGGGTTTTTTTGTTTTGTTTTTTGCAGGAAACCAGCATTGAACGAAAGCTTTCGGCGCCGCTCTGAAAACCAGCCCCCCCCCGCCCCCGTTCGGTAATTCGTGATGAATGGACCGACCAAGCCCCTGCTGCGGAGAAATTTTCACCCATGCTACCGTGGCAAAAGGAGGTGGAGGAGGAAGGTGGGGTGGGGTGGGGTGGGGGGAAGG
>NW_017729012.1:2691164-2691896 GCF_001723915.1 Gavialis gangeticus
GCTCACAAACACACATTCCTTGGGGCAGAAAATCATGCAAAATATCTCTCAAAATCTTGTTTAATAAATGTATTCAAATTGGATTTAATCTGAACTCTGCAGGTTGACAACTGGTTCAAGGACAATAAACACAAGGTGATGATGAAAAGCAATGTATTAAGTTGGATAAGGGCTCCAGTGGAGTAATGCTGAGATCACTTTTTTTTATTTTTAACACCATTTTAATTAACGTTAGGGCTGTATTAACGATATTTTTGCAAAAGATATGGAAGTGATTAGTGTTGTAAATACTAATGGAGAGAGAGGAGCATTACAGAGGGATTTATAAAGGGTAGGAATACTACAAGAGAGTGAAAAAAAATGAGGTCCAGCATGGAAATTACATCTCAGATTACACAAATATCTAATGTGTGCATAATATGAAACACGCTCTGCATGGGTGAGAGAAACCTAGGAAGCAGAGATGCTGAAGGGAACCAGGGAGTAATAGTGAACAGTAAATTACATGCAAGTTGGCAGTTCATAGAATCATAGAAAATTAGGGTTGGAAGGGACCTCAGGAGGTCATCTAGTCATAGGTTGCCATATAGGTTGCAACAAGGGCACAATGTTGGTTCATATTCAGCTTACTGTCTGCTGTAACCTCCAAGTCTTTTTCTGCAGAGCTACTGCTTAGCCAGTCAGTCTCCACCCTGTACCGGTGCATGGGATTGTTCCATCCTAAGTGCAGGA
>NW_017729012.1:2697179-2702981 GCF_001723915.1 Gavialis gangeticus
CCCAATCCTCCCTCACCCCCTAGCCCTACGCACCCCTCAGCCCTCCTCACCCCCAACCCTTTCTCACCCCTCAGGCCCATATCCCCTCAGCCCCCTTCTCACAACCCTCACCCCAATCCTTTCTCAGCCCCATACACCCCTTCTCACTGCCCCCAGCCCCACATCCCGCTTCTCACTCCCCTGGCCTTATACACCCTCAGCCCCACACAGCCTTTCCCAACTTTTCCCAGTCCCAGGTGCCAAAAAGCCTCCTGGCTGGCACCTCTTTCTCGCCAGCCGCAAGGCCCGTGTCCCTCGCATGGCATGTCCCATGTGCAGAACCCCATTTTGTACCCTGCCCGCCAGCCCTTCCCTGCTATGTCCTTCTGGAGAGGACCCTGCTCCCCAGTCCCTAGTCTGGATGCTTTCAAGCAGGCGAGGAGAAAGATGCATCTCCCAGCACTCCCAAGTTGTGGCCAGTCTACATATTGACATTAACTCTATTATTTCAATTCAATCTACAAGAGTGCCTGCTTGAAATGCCGGGCACCATTGACATTAATTAGAAATTCAAGGCAAAACTAATGAGAGGCCAAACGGAAGTCTGCAACGATACAAAGCTATTGGCAGCATGCAAATATACCAGGTCAGGACTGTCAACCCCTCGCCGTTATCAGTTGGTCAGTGTCAGCCTTCCTTTAATGGCTTCTTGGCATACCTAGAAGGACAACAGAATTGGGCTTTATGGACCAAAAGGGGTCCCAATATTGGGAGTATACCCAACCAGCCAATATCTCTTTTTTTATACTGTGGGGAAACCACCTCAGATGCTTCTAGTGCCTTAAGCACTATGGCATATAAAGTGAAGCAGTATCACAGGTAGGAAGGTCCTGGACCATTAAAGGCTTTATAGGTTGAAAGCAATACCTTATATGTCACTTAAAAGCCAACGAGCAGCTAGAACAAATCCCAAAGCAGTGGTGCCATGGAGATTTACGTGTGTGTGTATTTAGTAATGTGTGCACCAAGATGCACACTTCTGCTCACAAACACACATTCCTTGGGGCAGAAAATCATGCAAAATATCTCTCAAAATCTTGTTTAATAAATGTATTCAAATTGGATTTAATCTGAACTCTGCAGGTTGACAACTGGTTCAAGGACAATAAACACAAGGTGATGATGAAAAGCAATGTATTAAGTTGGATAAGGGCTCCAGTGGAGTAATGCTGAGATCACTTTTTTTTATTTTTAACACCATTTTAATTAACGTTAGGGCTGTATTAACGATATTTTTGCAAAAGATATGGAAGTGATTAGTGTTGTAAATACTAATGGAGAGAGAGGAGCATTACAGAGGGATTTATAAAGGGTAGGAATACTACAAGAGAGTGAAAAAAAATGAGGTCCAGCATGGAAATTACATCTCAGATTACACAAATATCTAATGTGTGCATAATATGAAACACGCTCTGCATGGGTGAGAGAAACCTAGGAAGCAGAGATGCTGAAGGGAACCAGGGAGTAATAGTGAACAGTAAATTACATGCAAGTTGGCAGTTCATAGAATCATAGAAAATTAGGGTTGGAAGGGACCTCAGGAGGTCATCTAGTCATAGGTTGCCATATAGGTTGCAACAAGGGCACAATGTTGGTTCATATTCAGCTTACTGTCTGCTGTAACCTCCAAGTCTTTTTCTGCAGAGCTACTGCTTAGCCAGTCAGTCTCCACCCTGTACCGGTGCATGGGATTGTTCCATCCTAAGTGCAGGACTTTGCACTTGTCCTTACTGAACCTCTTGAGATTTCTTTTGGTCTAATCCTCCAATTTGTCTAGGTCTCTCTGAATCCTAGCGCTGTCCTCCAACATATCTACTACTCCCCCCAGCTTGCTGTCATCTGCAAACTTGCTGAGGGTGCACTCTGCCATCTTCCAGGTCATTGATTGAAATATTGAACAAAACTGAGCCCAGGACTGACCCCTGGGGCACTCAACTTGATACTGGCTGCCAACTAGACATTGAGCCATTAACTACTACCCTCTGAGCTGGATGATCCAGCCAGTTTTCTATCCACTTTACCTATTCATCCAACCCATACTTCCTTATCTTGCTTGCAAGAATGTCATGGGAGACAGTATCAAAAGCCTTGCTAAAGTCAAGGTATGACACTTCCCCCCCCCATCCACATCCCATGATAGCAGGCAGTCAGGTTGGTCAGGCATGACTTGCTCTTGGTGAATCCATGCTGACTGTTCCTAATCACCTTCTCCTCCAAGGGCATTTATAGACGTGCTCTGGGAGGCAGGGTGGGGGGTAGCTCTTTAATTATCGAACCAGACTAATTAAAAGCACCTGAGCATCACATGTATCAGTGACCCCATGCTGAAAAATGGTGGCAGGGAGTTTTGAACTAAAGCTCATCAAACCAGCTTTAGTTCAAAACACATGATCCTGGAGGCTGCTGGAGTGTATTAATTTGTGCTCAAGTCGGAGCAGCCTTGCTGCACATCTGTAGGAGCCCCAAGTGCTTAGAAATGGATTCCTTGAGGACCTGCTTCATGATTTTCCAGGAACTGGCATGAGACTGACTGGTCTGTAGTTCCCTGGATCTTTCTTCTTCCCTTTCTTAAGGATGGATACTGTATTTGCCCTTTTCCAGTTGTCCAGGACCTCTCACAATCATCATAAGTTTTCAAAGATGATGGCCAGCGGCTCTGCAGTCACATCAGCCAACATCCTCAGCACCCTTGGGTCCTGTCTAGCCCCCTGTACTTGCACACTTCCAGCTTTTCTAAATAGTCCCTAACTTGTTCTTTTGCCTGTGTAGTCTGCTCACCTTCTCCACAAACTGTGCTGCCCAGTGCAGTAGTCTGGGAACTGACCTTACCTGTGACGGCTGAAGTGAAAATGGCACTGAGTACTTCAGCCTTTTATGCATCTTGTGTCACTAGCTTGCCCCCCAAGTTTGGCAAAGGACTCACACTTTCCCTGATTCTCTTCTTGTTGCTGACATGGTTGTAAAAACCCTTCTGGTTACCCTTTATGTCCCTTGCTGGCTGCAATTCCAGTTGTACTTTGGCCTTCCTGATTTGACCCCTGCATGCCCTCCATATACTCCTCCCTAGTTGTTTGTCCAAGTTTCTGCTTCTTATAAGCTTCTTTTTTGTGTTTTAACTCACTGAAGAGTTCCCTGCTAAGTCAATCTGGTCTTTTGCCATACTTGCTAGTCTTCCTGCACATCAGCAAGGTTTGTTCCTGTGCCCTCAGTAAGATTTCCTTAAAGTACAGGCAGGTCTCCTGGACTCCTCTCCCCTTCAGACTGGCTTCACAGGAGATCCTGCCCATGAGTTCCCTGAGTGAGCTGAAGTCTGCTTTTCTGAAGTCCAGAGTCCATACTCTGCTGGTCTACTTCCTTCCTTTCCTCTGAATCACGAACTCAGTCATCTCGTAGTCATGGCTGCCCAAATTGCCATCCACGACTACACTCCCCACCAATTCTACCCTGTTTGTGGGCAGCAGGTCAAGAAGAGCATAGCCCCCAGTTGGCCTCTCCAGCACTTGCACCAGGAAGTTATCCCCAACACTCTCCAAAACCTTCCTGGATTACCTGTGCACAGTACTTCCTGGATCACCTGTGCACTGCAGTTCAGTGTAGTAGCAGCCTCACAAATAGAGAAAACTGGAGGTAGCTGCTGCTGCTGCTTGCTTAACCATATTGGTATGACTGACTGCCAAGAAATAAATACTAGACCTAAGCCATCATTGTTCTTTTCTGTTGGGTATTGAATTTGATCTTACCACAAAGAGGCAGATTTGCATGGTGTGTCTAATTCTGGCTTATGTCTGCTAAATCATATTACCATGATGATGATATAATATTTTATTATATATTATCATGTTATTGTTTTGCTAAGTCAGTAGATCCCATAGAAGCATGTACATCATCCATGACCCTTACTTCATTGTGATCTGAGATCTAGGGACTTGGCAAGTCTCAGTCCATCCTGTTGATCCACACTCATAACACCCTAGAGTAGTATAGACCAGTAATACTGTAATACTTTGCATTTAAATAGGTCTTTCATCCAAGGATCTCAAAGGCCTTTAGAAATCCTAGTTAGCTATGTCTCACAACACCCATGTGAAGTAAGTTTTAGGATACTTAGGTTTTACATGGGAAAACAAGATATAAATATCCAGTGTTTTGGACACTAATCTACAGCAGTAGTGGCCTTAGACCCTATGAAAACTAATAGCAGTAGTGGCCTTAGACCCTATGAAAACTAAGTGCTTGTTCCCTGCTCTGCTACTTACAACACACTTTTCCCAGAATTTATACCCCAGGAGCTAAGTTCTATACTTATCTACTTCTGCACAGTCCCCTTTGACTGCATTGGCTTGCCTGGACATCAGAGACAGCAGATTCTCACCCAGGTGCTTAACAACCTATCCTGAATGGAGTAAATGACAGATGAGCAGTAATAGGTGGAACCAGCAGAGCCACTTGCTTATGCCATATCAGGCTGAAAAGTAGGAAGAGCCCTGCTGTTACAGGAAATGTTTGCATATGTCACTATTGGTTTAGATATGTGACCAGTGTCACCCCTACTGTTGACAGGCAGAACTCCATAATTATATCCATCTAAAGCAAGGCTGAATTTGATCAAGAGAGTTTTCTAAAATTGGTGCAGAAGAAATAAATCATTATGATTGCATGCAATATTGATGATAAACTTTGAGAGGCTTAAGGGATATGCAGACATTTTCATAATCACGTTGACCTCTAAATATTTTGACCCACTGCTATTATTAGAAGTAATGTGTGAGATTGCTAGTAACTGAAATTACTTTAAGACATCATTTTGTTTACTATGCACACTTAATAGGTCTCTGTAGGCATGTCTACACATGCACATTTACTGCTCAGTAACCAAAGTTACTGCACAGTTTGGGCATGCACGTACACATGCATGCCTGTACTGTACAGTGAATATAGTGACTTATGCTGACTTGAGTGTAAATTTGATGCCTGCATCATGCAAGTATCAGATTTACACCCAGTTATTTACTGTGCAGTAACACATGTGTAGACACCTTACTACGCAGTAACACTGTGTATGTGGACTGACTTGGAACTAACTTTAGTCCCAATCAGTCTATACACAGCATTAATGCACTTTAATGCCTGTACGTGTAGATGCCAACCTATTCCCACTTACTGCACAGTAATTTACTGTACAGTAAATTTAAGCTGTCATAAATGCACATGTAGACACATCCTGTGCTAGTCAGTTTTGCTTATCCTATCATTTCCCCTTTTACTTATGTTGATCTTTCATGTAACAAATAGGGAAAAGAACATTATTTAAACAAATAAGGAAATGTGACTGGAAAACTGTAGAAGTATCAGGAACACTGGGGAAATATAGAATATGAAAGTGCTTTTAAGTTATTTTTAAAAAATCATTACATGAGGCATCCTTTAAACCTTATAAGCCCCTATTCTTTACACCCAGAGCAACTGGTAAGATAACCATTTCCAAAAGCACCTGTAAGGATTCAAAACATACCAAAAGCATAAAGTCATTCAACTTAAAAGCCTTGATTAACAATGAGCCGGGTGGATGAATGAATTAAACTGGCCTTTGAGGGAGGAGGCAAGAGTACAAATTCTAATTTAGAGCAACAGGGAAAGTATAGTTATTAGCACACAAATATTAGGAAATGTCAAAACTAAGTTCTCCCATGTAACCTTAATTTGATTCTACTGCAAATATTCCAAACCATAAGGCTGCTTCCAGATGAGTGTGGCTATGCAGTA
>NW_017729012.1:2707981-2708699 GCF_001723915.1 Gavialis gangeticus
TATTGGCTCAATACTACCATATTTGCCTTTTTTGTTCATCACAAATCTCAAATAGTATTAATTAGTATTAAACAGTTGTACATAACTGTCAATCCTTCTGTTTAAGAGATGCAGGATTGTAGTAGTAGGAGAATTTCAGGTTGGATTTTAGATGCATAAGGAAAATTTAACAAGAGATTGCCTTTGTTGTGCTGCTTAAAGTCCCTTCTCCAAGTCCCTCATTCACTCAAATATCAAATGTACTCACTGAATAAAGCAACATTTAAAACATTATGCTTGAGGCCAGACGAGCTGCACACAGACATACCTTAACACCTATGTGGAGCCCATTGACCATATTACAAGAGTGGGATTTTGGTTAAAATGTATTGTTTTCAATATAAAAGGGGCAGTTAGAAAAGCTATTAAAAACAAATGTCCATGTTTTTGTTAGTTTGCAATACCTGGTATTTTTCATATGAAAGAATTTTAAGTGCAATTTACTTTTCACTGACTATAGTGTTTGTTTTTGCATTTTCTGCTTGGGCAATGAAAATGGACCAGTCTTTTTGGACTTGATTCTTGTTTATACTAAGAATCCTGTACACAGCTCTCTTACAGCCAAGGTGCTTTGAAGCAATACCGATAAAATTTACTCCTACATCTTTATGCTGCTAAATTATTGTAAACGGGCCACAGTGTGAAGGAGCTCTTTTGTTTCTAACTGCTTCACTTTCTT
>NW_017729012.1:2713699-2719659 GCF_001723915.1 Gavialis gangeticus
AGAAATCAGGCTGCTAAATTATTGTAAACGGGCCACAGTGTGAAGGAGCTCTTTTGTTTCTAACTGCTTCACTTTCTTGTCCTCACGTATTTCCAAGATGCTGCAAAGCTTAGATCTGAAACATAGAAGGGGTTGTTGCTAGCCACAAGGAAACCACCTGCAATTGCTCTTAATTTTATTGTTAATTTAGGAAAATATTGAATATATGTTTTTGTAAAACTTTTACTTGAACATAATATTTGTGCCTAAAGTACATTAGATCATCTCTTTATAAACTAGGATTTCCATGGTAGCAGACAAATTATAGCAGCATCTATAAAGTAATGTACATTAAATACTTCATCAGGCATCCTATATTTTAGGGAAAGTATTTGTACAAGCAGCCTAGACTTCAAGAGCCAATTTCAGATTGGATATAAATGGTGCAGCTTTGCTGCTGAGAGTTTCACCTGCTTACTTCTGACAAAAATTGGCCTATATCTATAATTCCATTCTTTCTGCTCGCTCTCTCTCTTTCTGCATTTTTACACTTCTTGTGATCAAAGTATCTGAGTATCTTGCGAAGAAAAAAAATAGCTACTGAAACACTGAATGCAATATTTGCCATTAAAATTATACCTTCCTCTGCCCACTGAGATACTCTAGGGACTAGCCAACAAGGATAAAGCTTGTAATGGAATAAGACTGAAAATGTCCCCAATGTTTAGTGTTGTTCAGACATGCACAGAAAAATGTGTGTGCGCAACTGAATCGGTCTTGCTGTAAATTTTGAATCATAATAAACATTGGGTGTTGCTTCATATTAACCTCTTAAATTGCTGATAACTGTGTAATTTTGTGCTTTTAATATTTATACATGCTAAGTACTAGTAAATCTTCATATCTTGGAAGAGTCCCAGAGTCATTGGGTTAGTTAGTGCAGTGTGCTTACAGCATAAGGACAGATCTGGAATTTGCTTACTGCCTTCAACTCCCGTTGTAAAAAGAAGGGCATTCAGCACTTTGCAGAATCAGACTTATTATCCATATAAATGCCCGTTGTTCGATTATTGTGCTCCTGGGCCACATCCTGAAGTTGTTACTCAGGGCCTGTTCATTGCTCCCACAGAAAATCTCTTGGTGCATGAGTGATTCTTTGCATCTTTGCCACACTCTAAAGGACTTCCTTGATTTCTAAGTCTTCCATTCCCTCATTTTATATGCATGATCTTTCCAGCCAAGAATGTTCACAAAGAATTCAGGAACACAACTTATTTAGCAGCACAAGCCACTCCTGTCCTTATCTAGCCAATCCTGGCTGACCAATATAGAGGGTCAAACTAGAACTCAGGTCTCCCAAGCTAATGCTAAGCCAACCTAAAAAATAAACAATTTTAAGAAAAATCACCATTTATTTCTATTTATTTATTATCATTTCTTTCTTTCAGTTATACAGACTGAAGAGAAATCCAATAAAAATTAAACAAAATGAAGCCTAAATAAAATAGTCCCTATGCTACTATGTACTCTTAATAGTACCTGTGGTCTGAGCATATCAAAAGACTTTCCAAACAGCGACTTATCCCTCACAGCCTCCCTGTGAGTTGAGTAGTACTGTACCTGGAGAAACTGAGGTAGAGAAGTTATTAGCTTGTCTACAGCCATAGAGAGAGTCAATGCCAAAACTGAGAAAGGAATCCAGGAAGTCTGGGTATTCTGGTCTACTAACCCTGTCTTTATACCACATGACATGGGTGTTCACATGCAAAATGCCATTAGAGACAAGGAACCAGTTTTTTCACCCTGTATGTATTTGTAGAATGGTCAGGTGAAGAAACTGGAGGAAGTTTTCTTTAAAGCAACATCTTCATGTATTCTTATGGAAACCCTGAATGCCTAGATTCCACACCATTATTAAACAAGAAGCACAACCATATCATAATTAACTAACCTAGAAGCACAAGTTGGCTTGATCACAATTAGGTTAGCACCTGCCTTGCGTGGTGAATTGATCATACTCCATTATCTGATAATCCACTAATGGCTTTTCAGTAACAAGCCAGGTCTTCCTGCTGTCCGGTGATATAATCATGTTAATAATACGAAAGAACTGATATACAAAGGCATCCCTGGAAGAGCAGGTTGTCCTAGTGAGCATATTCATTAAGAAAGACTAGTAACAGAAACATGCCAGGAGTGAAGAATTGGTTCTGTATTTTAAGGCTAACCTGGCATACTAAAAAAAAATTTCTGAAGTACAGAGTAAGACACTAAACAGAATTTAAACCACAAATCTGTAACCAAAGAGATTCTCCAGAGATGGTGCATGTAGATAGAAAAATCCTATATATTTCTATATATATAGGATTTATATGCTTGGCATGAGAAAACCTACTTTAGGATCCTCAAATGAGATTTTCCAAAGAAAATAAAGTATTGCAGGGAGACATTAATAACCTTTTTTGATTATTTAAAATACAACTATACTTTATTGATTCATTTCAATATGAGTTTTAAAACTGCCATTAGGCACAGGTGTCTGTACTGTACAGGGTTAGTTTATTTGTCCAAACCAGAAAGACTTTTTGCAACAGCATTTTAATGGGCTGAACCTTGGAGGGTCACCAACAAAACGGAGTTTTTGTCAGTAACAATACCTTGTTTGCCACAAGTGTTTCTTGATCCCATTGTTAAAACAGATCTGCCCATTACATTAATTGCAACCCATGAACAGGTACTTTGAAAAAAGAGTGATTGAAATTTAGGATCAGAGCAAACATAGTATGCCAAAGTCATTTTGTTCACATGTCTCTAATTATGTAATTTGCAAAGAACATTGGAGCTAAAATGGTAAACCTGGTTTGGATTTTTTGAAAGGCATAAGTATATATCAAGTATTGTTTGATGTACACTTCCAGTAATAATTTAGCAACTTTTATCCAGAATCCTTGCTTCTACTGTTGTGTTCTAAACATAGGTCACACTTCTATTAAATCATGTGTTATCAGCTCCTAACTCAGGCCTTCTCTTCCTTGTAATTAACATTATCTGACCTTGGATGAGTCAAAAGTCCCAAATCCAAATACAGCTGAACTTTGGAAAACTTTGGAACTGGATGCAAATGTTTTGCTTGGTCGCTACCATGAATCTCAATATCTTCTAAATCAGGGGCATCAAATGTACAGCTCACGGACTTGATCTAGTCCATGGAGCCTCTTTATCTGTCCTGGCAGGCGACCAGAGGTTGGGGAGCATGGCCTGCTGTAGAATTTGGGCTCTTTTGGCCCCACTGGCCGTGGCTGCCAGCAGCTTGGCATGCTGCCACCACTCCCAACCCATCACTGTGGACTTAAATTCCTCACCACCACCACTGGTGTACGTGCTGCTGCTTCAGTGGCCACAGCAGCCAGCCCTGTTCCCCAAGCTGGATCCAACCCACGAGGAGCCCCACAGTCCAGATCTGACCCAGGGCCCAAGGTGAGTTTGGCACCCCAGTCTGAGTTAGAGTCAAAATCCCAATTTGGGGCTATGCCTCTCTCTAGCTTGTAGTTTCTTTTCCTGCTGTGCCTGTAGTCAGTGGTCACTATAGCACAGCTATGCTTTAGACTGATCTCCTTCATTTTACTTTATATCATTCAAGGCTTACACAGCCATATCTGTCATACTAGCAGTTTAGTTTTATATGGTTTTAAATGACTGCATCAATTAATTAATCTGAAGATCTAGTTCTAAATTAGAATAAGGTCCTTGGGATTGTTTTTGAAGGCATTCATTCTGCTAAACAAAAAGTAGGTTGTTGCCTCCAAAAGCTCACATCTCTCTGAACTAGTTTGTGTCTAAGGTGCCCCCTTGCTCCACCTTCTGCCTAAATAACAAGTAACATTAAACATGTCTTCCAGTGGTACTCTATATAGTGATTATTTTAAAATATTATGGATCAACAAAAGTTATATTTATTGTTATAACAGTTTATGTATGAGCTATACCCCAGATGTGTATTGGGGTGTGCAACTGTAACCTATTAGTGAGTGTGACAAGTCACCCTCTGTGCCCACTCTGCAGAGGATATGAGCCATTACAGAACCTAGCTACAGAGCCTTGGCTCTTTAGTTTAAGATATAGCATCTGCAGGTCCCTGGTTCAATATCCGGGTGTCAGATGAGAGTCACTAATTGCACAAGTGAATGACATCCATGATTCAAAGCATAGCGGGCCTCAGATCCAAGCTTTTTTTAAGCAGAGAGAGGTATATAACCCATTAGTGAGTATGTGTTACAAGTCCCTCTTTGTTACTCAATTTACAGAGACCATAAGTTGTTATAGCCCCCAGCTAGAGAGCACTGTCACTATCTCAAGTTATAGTAGCTTACACTTTTAGCGTTGGAGATACTTTATTCAGTTCTGCATGATGGCCAAAAGGCAATCATCACAAGCAGAATACAGTGGTTAAAATATTTGTGACTGTACAACAGGATGGCTACATCATTCACGGTGCCTATCAGGGTTACCCATGTTATGCCTTGACTGACAGTCATCTCAGAATAATTTTATGTCCTCCTACTTTTAGTTTTGAAAAATATTTACATTGGAAATAACAAATTAATAGATAGAGATTTGGGGAAATGCTATTTTCACTAGAAAAATCAATTCCACATCACTTGTCACTTCCTGCACTACTCATAGCAGTCCATAGAAAAGTCCAGGATTATTTTTATCAGAAATATTGTTTAGATTTGGACAAAGATGGTGTGGTTCAAAAAGTGGATTGAATCACAGGACTCCTGTTTTGTTTTGTTTTGTTTTGTTTTGTTTTTGGGGGGGGGGCTGATATTTTCATCAATTCTCTGTTGAATTCTGAGTGATTATACTTCCTCTTACTGCTGAACAGCGAAAAAAGGGCCTTGTGGTGAGTCAGACATGTTGCCCATTTATATTCCTCTTCTCTTGGTGAGATAACAGGCAAGTTAGGAGTCTGTACAAAGATGCCTGACCTGAGAGCTTAACAGGTGCCTTGCTCTAGGTTGTGAATAAATTCTGGTGACACAAATATTGTCATAACTAGCTGTCCGTGTACATACACAGGGAAAATTAACTTCTACCAATGTCTTACCATTCAATTTAATGAGTCAATGAGCATGTCTACCTGTGTCATTACCTCTGTCACCAACATATATCACACAAAGTGAGAATTTCCTCATCTCTTCACTTACCAGTAAATAATGGGTTCTCTTGTGATATAAAGCAGGCCTTTCTCCTGAGTTTGTTCAAAGTTTCTAATTTTCTTCCTTGCCCTCTATATGAAAAGACATATAAAAGTTTTCACGCATATTTTATGGAAATTCATATTGCTTGGAAATTAGCTTAATGAAAAAAATGTTGAGGAAATAACTAGTTTTACAACCAAAACAGAAGGAAAGTATAATATGTACTTGTGCCCAATGCAAAAGCTATCTAATTCAGAAGCACTAATGTTTTTATATTTACATGTATCTTCAGATTTAAAAAATGCAGCTATGGGTACCGATTTAGTATTCTGGACAGCTGTCCCAGACGTTGGAAATCACAGCATAAGCAAAAAGACAAGCCACAAATTTACAAGCCTCCTCACAGCATTAACAGTGGAGGACAGACAGTGGGCTTTGTAGCGTTCTGACAGATTGGCAAATCTGGTTCTGGTGGACCAGGTAGAGGAGCAAGTTCTGAAACTGAAGACCTGGCAAACGGACCTATTCTTGTACAGAGTGATTACACAGCCCAGTGGATTTCTTTTTTAATAAAATTAGTCCATTTCCAAGTACTTGACAGATGTGAAATGACAGGGTGTTCAAATAGGCATGCATTTAGTACCAATACTTCACATTGTTGTATTTATTTGATGGGAAGCAGTTCCATTTATTCCATTCCATTAGAACCAAAATTAGTGAGCCCCAGATATACTATAAAAGGTTCATATTAGCAAAAAAAAAATTGTTCTTTCTTCC
>NW_017729012.1:2724659-2732577 GCF_001723915.1 Gavialis gangeticus
TACTCTCCATAGCCCTGGGGCTTTGCTATTTTTATGTTCACCCCAATCTGTCTCCCCCCGACTAACCATCCCCACAACTGGACAGCCCTATCACCATGACCCCACAGACCTACCAGCCTTACCCCCCCCCGATTCACTGGTCTAAGCATCTTGTAAGCATGATTTTCTTGTGGGTTTTTTTTTAATCGTGGTGATTCAGAACCTGCAAAATTTCCTAGGGCCAAAGGATGAAGGTTCAGAAACAAATACCATTTTATCAGCTTATCAGTTCTGTTTCATTGGTCCTGCACTGGCAAAGGATTTCATATGAACCTTGCTAGTCACCTTTGAGGAACATGTTTATCAGGTGTCCATAAAACTGGTTCACTTGGTGAGTCACCATTCATTTGCTGGCTCCTTTATACTTCAGTGCTGTTACAGTATTTTTTCTGCTACACTGCAGCATTCAACCTTCTTTGGCACTAATAGTGTGGCATGTCACCCTTAAAATTGTTGGAAGCATCTTTTTGGTGACTTTGTGAGACCTAGAATGAAATAGAATGCCCTTGATAAAGCTTTTATTGTTATAATATAAACTGTAGATGTTTATTGCCATATATTAAAGCATTCACTATATCCTAAGTAAACTTAGTGCTCTCCATAAACAGTTTTTATAGAGGTAAAATGCCGGTATGGCATGATGTGAACTATTTGAAGTTCTTTTTGCATCGTGTTTCAAGAGTCGTAACAATTTTAAGCCAATATTTAGATTTTTGGGAGAAAAATATTGCAAAGATTGGGCAGGGGGAGTTCTAACAGGAAATTTTTCACTTAATATTTCTGCCAGTTGTAAGCATGTCCAGTGGTGGGGTATAATCAGGCTCATTACAGCATAGTACTTTTCAGTATCCAGATTTACATAATGTTTGCATGAGTTATATTTAAACTTTCTGCTTCCAAATTTAAGAGTTCATATACTTATCTCCAAGAAATAGTCCCTCAAAATCAAAGTCAATTTATTTTACTTAAAAGAAGGAACTGATCTGAGGAAATTGAAAACAAACTCCTTTTGCTGCTATTGTTTGTATTGCTTATTAACACAGTAGTCAGGATAGTTGCAATAATTAACTCTCCTTGCTTTTATCAGTCAGAGCTGGTTCTACCTGTTGATCAACACTCAATTGATTTGAAAAATTAAAGTCACTCTTGGCATGTATAGATAATGAACTTTTAGCTGGCACATGGATCAGCTATATTAGTTCAGTAAGTAAAATGCTTACCAATGGACTACCAGACAAATAAAACTTTTTATCATAAGGACAAGAAACAGCATGCTTTTTACATAATCTTTCCTTGAAGTACCCTGCTTGTAAACATCCTCCAACAGAAAAAGTGTAATTTAAACTTCCACTTTCACTTATTCCTATAAATTTAGACACACTCAGAGCGAAGCATTTATTATCTTCCCATTTTAAGCCATGATGTGGGGAGATAATCTCATGCTTTTGAAGGTAGTCTACATTGTTGAGTGATGTCATATAATCTCTGATTCTGGTACCTAAATAAATAAAAAATACTCCACTGCCTATTCCCAAAATTGTTCCTGCTGTCCTTATTCTTCTTGCTTTTAGGAATTCATGGTAATACTTTCTAAGAACATTAAAATTAAGTTAAATAGAACCTAGACCTGATTTTTTTAAGTAGTTAAGCATACAGTTGTGTATGAAAAATGTACATGCAATTATGTTAATAATTTAAGGATGCAAATACTGTAGTTCCAGATGCAAATTAGTTAACTGTAGTTTCACACAGCTGATTAGGGTCATGTGTGTGCTCAGGTATCTGATTTGCATAAAATATCACTGAAATGCAGACTCAGTTGGCCAGCTAATATATTTAAAATTGAACATATAATGCCTAGTGGTTTGTCAATCCTAGGATTATATCCCACAACATATGACAGTAGCCTTGGCTTTCAAATAATAGTTAGAAAGCCACCCACATGCTGAAGTATAGGTTTTCCTCATGCTTCAGTGTCACTTTTTCAGTCATACCCACGTTTAACAAACACATGAATTACAGGACTTGTTAGAGTGAGATGAAACAAAACAGCTTGGCTAGATTGTTAAAAACAGAGATGAAAGGATGTATCATGAATTGTTTGTTATAAGAAAAACGCTACTGTAATAATTGCAGCTTCAGGAGTAACATTTTTGTAGGAAAAAGGTCCAAAGCTTATTAGTTGGAGGTAGTAGAATAAAGAGAGCACAGAATAACATCAGAGCAGTCTTAAACCAATGTTTTATTTTCCCAGATTTGGGTTGGAGTGTCTTCTGGGGGCTATTTTTTAGACCTTTTTCATACTGATTGAAGTGGTCACAGTAGTTCTATATTTAATGATTCCAGATTTTAAAAGAGGGCTTAGATATACTTTTATGCTGAGTGTATCAATGGGCATGTGCTGCTGAGTCTAAGGCATAATTAAAAACAATGCAGATGTGTTGTATGTTTGTTGTTTTTTAATTCACATTGCTAATTGTAATTGTGTGTGTATTGCTGCAGCTGCCATCCAGAGCCCCTTATAAATTAATTTCAATGGGTTCTTTTTCTCATGAAACAATAAAGCAATGCAGGCAAAATTAATTTAAAACGCCTCAGTTTCATGTACCTATTAGCCAGAAAGGGCAAGTTTCTCATTACACTCAGCCTGATAAGAAAAGATGTGTCATATTATTGTTCATAATATTTTCAATATTTATTACTTCTATTGTTTACATATAACCTAGAAGAATCTGGACTTTTAAACTAACATTTTCTTTCCTCTCAGTCACTTTCAGGCTTATGTAGTTGTTGGTTATTCCAGGATTGCAAGAATCTTGCTGTTAGCCTTCACATTCTAAAGCAGGCCCTGTTGTGCCAGACACTGTACAAACACAAAGATTATAGTCGTCCAAACATTCCCTGTAGTGCCTTGAACCAAGGTAAAATAACATTGTTTTAATTAGTGCAGGAGAACCAGAAAATGAAATTGACTAGAAATGAAACTAATTAATTTAGTTTCCATTGTTATACCTGACTGAACTGGAAACATTACAAGAATTCTGTATTTTAAGGTGAAGATACCTTGTTTATATAGAAATAATTTATATTTTGGGACAATACTGCCCAAAGGAAAACTATAGCTGATAGTTGCAGGATAGCAGACAATAATTCAATTTCCAAATTCTTAACACTGCTTTCTTTACTCAGAAGGGGTGCAGAAGGAGTGCAGCACTGACCTGGAATAAAGACTGAATTGCTCCGTACCTTTTCCTGAGAGAACAGTGCTTTTTGCAGCTGAAGTCATTAATAAGGTAACAGAAAATATATATTGCAAGTACCAAGACCTTTACGAATCTTGATCAGTAGCTCACCAAGGGGCAATTTCTAACCTTTCTGATGTCCCAGTTTTTCTAAACCAGAATATTCCTTGCTTAAGAATAGACAATAACCAAAAGGCCTCCTCGTAGACCCCCTTTATGCAATATACAGATCTTTCACAAACACACACTCTTCCCTTTAACATATGGATAATTTTAGTTATGTAGTAAAATATGCAGAATCATATAGAATAATCATAGTTAGTATTTTAAGAGTCTCTGTCTTGGGGAAACAGTGTGGTACATATCATGTTGGCTTATCTCTTTAAGAAGGTTTTAGAATATACTCCAGAAGAACTGGACCTGAACTAAACTTACAGACTGGAACCCTCATAAGCACTGTCCCCATCAAAGTTTACATAGTTCTTTTCTGCCTCTCATGTGAGAGTGTTGGACTAACCAGCAGCTGTGACACCTGTTTAAAATATATGGGAGACATTGGTCATTATCTCCTTTTTTAATACGTTTTAGATCAGTTTTTTCTTCCTTCCAATCAAGATGTAGCATGTGGGGAAATACTGAAGGTTGCTGTCTGCCAAGAGCTAAGTGATTCACAATATGTTCTGATTCCTACGCACAGGAATATACTATACATAACCCATGCACAGATACCCATACACCTTAATGAAATGATATATTTGGCAGTTCTTGAAACTGAGTCTTCCTGAATATTAATATGTTCATTAGCTATGCTGCTATTTGAATATCATGCTACCTACAAATTACACGCTTCAGTAAATTTTTGGTTCTTCTTCGTAGTCTATCCAGTAGACAAATAGGAGTAAGCTTCAATAGCCTTTTATACAAACATTTGAATCTCTGAAGAACAGCACTAATTATTATAATATTGCCAAAATATGTGCTAAGGGAGGGACTCTCAGAGACACCAAGCATCATTGTAGGTGCTTTTCATCAAATTAACTGAAGGTTGCAAATGGAGAAAAAATTCTGAGTGCTTTAAACATTTGCTGCTGCAGAAAATCTACAGAGTAAAAAGTCAGTAGGGAAGGGAGATTGCTCATCTCAGTAATTTACCATCAGAACGATAACAGCAATGGGAATATGGGGGCTTATTACAAATAAAAGAAGGGTACGGAGGCAACTGATTTGGCTGCCTGGGAGAGACTATGATACAGATAAAAATGATAAAGTCTATTAGAGAAATGTTTCTCCTAAGGCAACAGGGGGAATTATTGGCTTATGTTTATTGTAATTCTCTCATCTGCCACGTATAGTTTCCCAGCATTAGATTTAATGTATAAGAAAACATCTTATAGGCGAGTAAATTGGGGAAAAAACAAGGATCTCTGCTGAATTCCTCTGAAAATCCAGACGTAGTGGTGTTATTTTCCTAGGTTCATAAATCATCTGAGACTTTATTGAAAATGGGCTCATAACTTGAGTGGCATTGTAAGAACAGATAGTATTTTACTCCCCTGGTATGTCACTTTATGGTCTAGCACTTTAAATGGATAGAAAAAAGCATTTAGACTTTCTCAGGAAGTGACAGTATTTACTAAACTTTCTAGATCTACTTTTATATCTATTGAGGTGATAAAACCCACTGTACCTTATGGATTCAGTAATTCCAGGGCAGATGCTATAGGTGACCATGGGAATAAAATGACCCCATTCTAATTTATAGTATACCAATAACCATGTTGCTTCTTAGTGCAAAGGGATAATCAATCCCTTCTAGTTAAAACAAACTCCTTTGCTACCAAACTAAATAACCATAGGAAGAAGAAGCAACCCTATTGAATATCTCCAGAGGGGGTGTGAAATGAGTGTCATTTCATATCTTTAAGGTTGGGTGTATAGTTTAATGTTGAAAATGTGAAATAATAGGATAAATGTAAACCCAGATTCTATGCCTTGATCAGCCAACAGCTCATTATGTTCCTTGGTACCTCATTTTCCCCACCCATAAAAAGGCTTATATTATTAATTTCCTTTGATAAATATGCTTCTTTTTATGTGTTGGTAAAAGGGGCCATAGATAAAGGTATATTAGCCAAGTGTTGGAAAAAAATACCTCAATTTAGAAATCTGACAAAACTGCCATTGAATTCAACTATGAAAGGTGGAAAGCATTAATTGGTCTCTAATTCAGTTATTTTATAGTAGGATGTCACAATGCATTCACACTCTACTGACTCAAATGCTTCCTCACCATTGAATCATCCAGTGCCATTGTATGTCCTTAGTAGAGTTTCCCACAATCAATAACCTTATTTCAGTATATGTTATTACAAAGAGGTTCTCTGAAATATTCAACATTTTAGCCATGATAGAAGAACCTTTTACTCAAAACCTTTTTGAGTGGGGCTCAAGATGAAATTCTCCTTCCATCTCTTCTGCTCGCACGCTGCACGGTGACCTCTAGGTAAAGTACATGACATATCTGTATATTGGTCGTGTGGAAAGTTTAAACAGAGATTGAACCACCATAGACTGAGGAGATCTACCATGCAGACCAGAGAGCAGAATCTGACCATAAATTGTGTGGGTTTATCTAATATCCAGTATTGCTCTTGGACATGAATGCAAAATTTTCATTAACTTAAGTAGAAATTGTACTGATGCAGTTAGGATTAGTGGCAGGCAATAACAAAGATGCTTTATATTGCATAGTTTCAATTCACAAATATTCAAGAAACAATTAGACAGAGTTTCATGGTCACAGCTGAGAACCAAGCAGTCTGATCCCTAGAATTCTAACCCCACATTGCATCAGTACTTCCTGTAATTTAAACAGTATGATACACAGCTCTAACTGGAAACAGTAGACAGTAAACTTGTAAGCATCACAGGGGTTCTGTATAGCTTCCTTTATTACTATTTGTAAAACATACAAAAGCCCATAGTTGGAAGTTGTCCTAAAAGTAATGAGAGTTCAACTTAGAAATGAGCAGAAATTATAATTGAAAGGCAGGTTTAATGATTCTTAAAAATGAGAATAAGCTCCTCTTGGGTTCATTTACAGAATCCCAGTAGAATTCCGTTTGGCCTGGAGAATTTTTTCTGTCCCCATTTTCAGGCTTCATCATGTTATCTGTAGTCACTTCTTTATCTTGTATGGCAGCTTTTTCATTATTAAGGAGACTTTATGAAAGATAGATCAAATTACAACATTTTTGTCATTTAAAGCACAAGACAATACAAAATTTTTCCGAAGCTTTCTGGTGTGTTACAAAGTATAAGGTTTATTGATGTAAAATGTATTGATCAAGGGTATCCAATCTATGTTGCTAAAATGTTGTATTTATTGAGCTGGTCTTGTCTTTATTTTTTAAAGAAACAATCTGTCCGTTTAAGGAGTTGTTCAGAAAATAGAAAGAGCCTGACATGTCAAAAGAGAATGAGATTTATGCAAATAAGAAGAGCATGTATCATCTCTTCTGGTTGCAAAGTCATTTCTCCCAATATAGGTATTGTTTAGGATTCTCGAGATATGGTTGGATTATTTTAAAGATTTGTGATATTGAGCAGGGGAATGTGGAGAATTCATCAAAGAAATGATGTGGAACAAAACCAAAAGAAATGCCTTTTGTTTTGTATAGAGTTGGAAACACTACTTTAATAAAGACATGAACATAGAGGCAACTGACTGACATGATGTGCAAAAATCACCTAGTCTAACATCAAGACATCAGCTAGGAAGAAATGTAATTTTGGTCAGAATGTGCAGGGGAGCAGTTTGTTGTGCTCTGGGCACATACCTGCTTACAGGGCACATGTGCAGGGGAGCAGTTTGTTGTGTATCTGGGCACATACCTGCTTACAGTGACAGCAGATTCACAATCAGTTGTGTGAGAGTGGAGCTCTCCTCTGTGCAGAAGGCACAAGCACAAGCCCTGTACAATCTCTACAGTTCCATCTTGAGACTTTGATTCTGAAGCAAAATGTTCATAATTGCCATTGACCATTCATCCCAGAGTGATTCACAAAAGCACACTAAGAAGAAGCCTGAAGACACTATATAGGTTACAAAAAACAGTAAAAGCAAATCTTTTTTTTCACCTACTATGCCCTCCCTGGCTTTGACATTGGTAAGAAGCAGGGATCCTGGTTTTCTCTGATAAAAAATATCCCAAATTTCTGGTTTTAAAAAAAGTAACCCAAAATCCACATTTTCCATGATTAAAATGAAACACCACTATATCTATCTATCTACACATTCATTCATTCATTCATACATACATACATACATACATACATACATATATATATATATATATATATATATATATAGAGTGGTGTTTCATTCTGATCGCAGAAAAACACAGATGGGGGATAGGGTGGTTCAGAGACTGTGATTTTTAAACAGAGAAACCCAGGATCCCTGATCAAGACTATCAAACATCCCTATAATGAAGTAATTTTGTATTTAACACCAAACCATTTGTTTCTTTCAGAATGTGCTATGTTACTTTTATTTATGCAAGAATCTGCTGGGTAGAACTGCATTCAGCCTTAGTATGTTGGTTACAATTGTTGTTTATAAACCAAAATTGAAA
>NW_017729012.1:2737577-2739989 GCF_001723915.1 Gavialis gangeticus
TTTTTGTTTTTAATCAGAGAAAACCAGGATCCCTGGTGAAAAGTAATTTAAATGTTGAAGGCCTGATCCTGCACCATGAAAATCAGTAGCAGTTTTGCCACTTACTGTAACATGAGTAGGATTGGGCCCTCCATGAGAGATTCTCTCTTAAGTGTCCAAAGCTGAATGCAGAAAAATGCCTTTAGGCAATCCCAGCAAAGATTCAGTTTTAATTCCCTTGAGAGGATAAGACTAGGCCCCATAACCTGCAATGACCATGTTTTCTTGTTAGACAACTAGAAGTGAAGTCTTGGTTGCCTGCAGATGGGGGGCAAACAAAAATAAAAACATTTGCAGCCTGATATTCAGATATTTCTGGCTTCAGGACCTGCCATCTGTTCCTTACAGCATGTCACCCACTAAATCTTCACATGTGCCTTTACAACCCCACAGGTTTTCAAGACTGAACATGTGGAGCTCATGAAACCTTTTCCTATAAGATAGTCTTCCATGCCCCAAATTAGTTATGTGTCTATCCTCTGTAGATTCTTAGGTATCTAGAAATCTAAGGTATTTCAGTTTTCTCTGTAGCATACTCATTTCTGTAACAACTAAGTGCTAATTTAAAGGAGTAACAAAAATGTGAAGAAAGAGGATTTCCAGGGATCATGTTAGTTCTCATATGCCTTAATATTTCCTGGCTGATTTAAATAGTTATCCTGAAGTAGCACTGCACATTTTAATGAGTTGCTTTAATCCTTATATTCTACAAAAAACCTTGATAGCATTATCTGACAATAGTTATAATACTGTATGTATTATGTCATACAGCTGTATTCTTGGACTAGTAGACCTGTTAAATTAAACAAACTATTAAAGTGATTTCAGGTTCAGTGTGTGCTTATTACTAATGCAGTAACTGCCAGGGAATATCAAAGGCAAGAAACCAATACTAATGGGGGGTCTGGGCAAACACAAAAACAAAACACAGAGGGGGAGGGTACTGGGTTTGACCCTGTTAGGTGCTGAACACCAACAACTCTTCTATTGACTTCAATGGGGGTGTCTACATGAGATGCTTCACTATTCAGTAGACTAATCTACTGCGCAATAAGGCATCACCATGTAACTTTGTGAACAGGTACTGTGCAGTAAATTAGGCTAATATGTGATTTTCTACTACCTGTAAACACAGGTAGTAGATTAACTGTGCATTAGCTACTGCACAGTAGCGTACATGTAGTGGCTGCTGGCAGCAAATTATTGCTCCCAGTCAGCCCAGACAGCAGGAGGCAGGGGAACCATCCCTTCCCTGAGCAGCTGCCTCTGAGCCCTGTACCCCAATCAGCAGATCAGGACACAGGGCTGGGAAACTGTCCACTCCCCTAGCAGCTGTTTCCAAGCCCTGCACCCTGATTGACAGCTTTTTTTTTTTTTGGTCTGTTTTTTTGCACCGGTCCTGGAAGCACTGCAATACCAGGTCAATGCATGGAGTGGATGGAACAAGTTCTAGTTCCACCACCCAATACCAAAAAAATCTGCTCAATATAGACCTCCTATGGAGGACATATTAGAGACAATCACCTGCCCTGGGGAGCCCGCCTACGTGGTCACGGTGCTTCCCCTGCCAGGGAAACAGCTGCTCAGGGGAGGGGACAGTTTCCCAGCCCTGTGCCTTGATGCGCTGATTGGGGCATGGGGCTGGGAGGCAGCTGCCCTGGAGTCAGGACAGCTCCTCCTGCCTCCCAGGGCCCCGACTTGACCCTGGTGTCCCCTGCCATCCAGGGGCTGGCACCCGGGGGGAGCCTGGACCTCTCCTTGGCTGCTGTAGGGGGTCAGAGCAAGGCAGGAGTAGCCTTGTGCTGAATTACTCCTGTCAAGAGCAAATTTGCTCCCAACAAGCACACGTGTACAAGCACAAGCTTTCTCCTGGGGGAAAGCTTACAGAGTATTAATAGCACGTGTAGACACGCCCAGTGAGTAGCAAGCACTGTAGAGATGCTCAGCACCTTTCAGGGTCAGTGTTATTAGCAGAACAGCAGCTACCGTTCTGTAACATTACTGTAATTGTGTTAAATGCTAAGATTTTTAATCCCTCCCTGCCCCATAGTTGCTGCCATCATTGTCCACAGCAGCCTGTTAGATTAAAGCAACGAGAATCCTACTGACGAGTAAGCTGGAGGAAATAAAACACCAATAGTGCTAAATGTCATGCTTGGAAATGACAATCACACTTGTTCAGCAGCCCTTTACCAGCTGAAGATTAAAAAATAATGTGGGTCCTTGCCAAGGGGATGCATCGTCAGTCAGAAAAATAGGAAGAGCTCTCCTAGCAAAAAGAGCTGAGCCAGCTGAATACATTGGAAGGATCTCTGTGCCAATAAGCTGTTACCTAATAATTTGGCAGTTCAATCTCTGGGAGATATAGAGTCA
>NW_017729012.1:2744989-2753254 GCF_001723915.1 Gavialis gangeticus
AGATGAATACATTGGAAGGATCTCTGTGCCAATAAGCTGTTACCTAATAATTTGGCAGTTCAATCTCTGGGAGATATAGAGTCACAGAGCACACAAGAGCAATGGATAGCTTTCAGCTTGGCATTCTGACATCTGAAAGAGAGACTTAAATAAAATCACAAAGTCCAAAAAGACCATAAAGCCAAAATGGAGAAGTGGAGCCAAATAAGCCTGCTTCCTATACCCCAGAAGCCTCTAGAGTAAAAGCTGGTCAATCAGGGCTCCACAAATCTGGGGCAGGGAAATTAGTACTGCCAGCAGCCACATGATGTTGAATGGTCCTTTCTGAAACTGGTGAGAAGAAATGCCATCAGAAAAAAACCGCAGGAAGAAATGGTAATAGGAAAAAAATTAGCAGCAGTATTCCACTGTCTCCCCCTTGTGGTAAAGGCATACAACACAGATTGGCTGGAGAAGCCAGTAGTATGCTTGCTCAAGGGAGTCTTGTTGCCAGAAAGGAAAAAGTAGCTGCTCTGTGCATCTAGACCTCTCTTCCTAGCAAATCCTTTTGAGGTTTGTATTTTAGACCAGAAATTTCTTAACTCCCTTCCAGATCCTCCAATGAAGTGAAAATCTTCTGTGAATTTCGCAAAGCAAATTCTGTTCTAAGCTTGTATGTTGTATTCATTTTGCACGCTCATTCAATAGGCCCAAATTCTCTGGTCCAAAAAACTGCTAAGTACAAGATCAGGGAAGGGGGCTTTACACTCCTATAGCCCTTGAGCTAATTGAGGTTCAGGCCACTTGACTACTGCTGTGCTATCCATGAAGTTGAGCCTATATCTATGAAATAAGCATAGGCAAAAATAAAAAGGAGACTTAAAATGGCAAATCAGTGAAGGAATTCAGTTTTCCTTTCTATGTAATGCATACCATGTAGTGTATGCTTCTAATAATATACATCAATACAAAATGTATGTAAAACATAAGTAACAATAAATTGTTTATCTATCCACACAAATATATTATCAATCAGAATATGAACTGAATAAGTAATAAATACCCAGGAAATTGAACTAAATTAATTTCTTGTATAAAAAGACCTTCTCAGGATTAACCACCTCTGTTAGTTCAAGATGATGTTACTGTGCTATTTTTTAATACACATTTTTAGCTACTAATATCTTTTAGCTGTTAAGCTAAGCCCCATTGAAAATTTCCCCTGGTGCTAGAATTATTTAAGTTGAATTACTTTGATCTGCAATGTACCCCTTACCAGCATTTTAAACTTTTGTAATATCAAAAGGCAAAGGTCATACCCCTGCACATGCATTGACCTGCACCAGTTTACACTAGGTAAAGATCTAAACCCCTAGAACACTATGAAACTATGAAACACAAAATGTCTCTATTTGGGCAGGATACAGCTTGCACTAAACAAGGGGAAGTCTCTCGTTGCCTTCAGTGGAAGTTGAAGCATACCCTGTAAGGGAAAAATTAAACTCTGGCTAATATTAATGCAATTACACCAGGAATGAATATGACCTTATACATTTCAATCAGTGATTTAACTTTTGTATAAAGATTGCAATTAATGGAGTACATTATTTTCATACCTAAGTTAATGAACATACAAGCTTGACACGAGCTATTAATTATATTATGAGACAAAGTTTAAAAAAAAATCACAGGACTTCTTCATAACATTCTTGTAACTGGAAACAAAAATAATTTAAAGGTTAAAAAAATTATTGAACTGAAACATCTGGTGAGAAAGTTATAAAAGATGTTAAATATCCTGAACAAGTTGCTGCTGCTTCATACAAATATATATGCCAGAATCACAGCTAGGTTTTATGAAAATAAATCTGTTGTGATCTAGTGTGGAGCTAGTCCAATCTGTTGTGATCTAATGTGGAGCTGTCAAAAGAATGGAACTTTTATGGCCAGTCACTTAAATGGTCATTTATAGTGATGTAAAGGGACTTGGGATCACTGAGAATTCAGATCCATATGTTTTGTGACAATTACTAAACAGTCCTCCCTCTTTTTCACTTGTTGCACTCTATAGTGAATATATGATGTAATTGTTGTAAGAAGTAATTATAGAGTTCTAGCCTTTGGTGATGTTTGTAAGATGTTAGTATCATTTGGATCAATTAACCAAATTAAGAAAAATGTCCTTTGTTCCAGTATAATAATTTACATATACAGACCCTCAGTTACAGATAACTTGATAAATGGTATTAATTAATGAATACTGATAAATGATCCATTAGCTGTTATATTTACACTCACATTTACAGTATTATTAACACCAGTATTAAGTTATTGGATTTTTTACTTAATGTATGACATGGGGCATTGTGACTAGAATGTATTCAGTCTGTGTTGAATTATTTGGGAAAAATAACAATTACTGTTGATCAACTAAAGGTACAGATATTAGATCTGTTTTTAAAACTCAGGGACAGTAGATATGGTGCTGTCAGTCATTCAGTATTTAAGATGTTCAGTGTGCTTCATGATAGCAGATGTTATAATATTGAATTAGGCACCTCAAAGAAAAATGAGCTCTGTGAGGCTCTCCTTGTACCATGATAGAGCATGGGTTGGGGTATTTGTATAGTTCTTATGTAAGTTGTTAACTAATCCTGGTGGGTCCTAACGTATGCATGGAAAGCCTGATCTGGAAACTACTATTAACTTCAGTGAGCTTTGTACCAGTTGCAGGAAGCCAATAAAACGTTTCCAACCTGGCAGGCAGCTGTTCAAGGGAGGCAAAGGTGAGCTCCCCAGCCCACTGTTCACTAGGGAACTGCTAAATATGGTATACCTCTCCTTGCCACCTACTTCTGAACCCAAAGAAACAATGGAAGGTGTTACTGTTATTGACATCCCTTAGATTTTTCTCCAGAGGAAATTATAGTGTATGGCTCTGGGTCCACACTAACCCTCCCCTGACTCAGACTAACACAGCTAATCACCCCCCTGCAATATTTGGTGTGTTTCATTTGAAAAGTAAGTTTCTATTCCTTATGAGTACAGAAGGAACCTGAAAACACAATTTAAGCAGACCTAAAAACACAAAAGCAAGAAGGAAGTAAAAAGGACCTAATGTTTAGTGTTTAAAATATATATACTAATTCATGGTTTTTGAGCCAATCATTACATTTGGTAGCCTGACATATAATTTTAATTGTCTTGCATTGGCAATACTGGAGAAGTCTTACTATCCAAGGCTTTCATGCCTGGAATCTGATTTTCCACTGCATTGCACTTTGCAGTCATTTATATCTGTGTAAAATGAGTGTAAAAATCTGCTAAATCAGAATCTTGGCCTTTGGCACTTACATTCCACAAACGTATCCGCGACGCCAAGTGGGAAGGCACGGCAGTGTCCTGCCCTCTGAGCCCAGTTCTGGGCACTCTTTACATCAGTTTACTCCATTAGCTTTGATGGAGTTGCTCCAGATTTACGTAGGCATTTTGTGTTTGAAAGGAATGTACATCATATGAATATCATCATTTACAAACTGCTAGCAGGCACTGCAAGTGATACAAATAGTTTTAGTTACTACAGTGGTGAGCACTGCAGGCTAGAGGAAGAACAGGGAGGAATGGGGGAAGGGAGCTGAAAGAAGCTAAAGAAATTAGAGGAAGAGGAGCTGATTTCAGTCTCATTTAGTAATTAAGGAAACAGTCTGCCTTATCCTTGGTGGCTGGCAGGCAGAGGAAAGTAAGGAGGGGGAGGAAGCTAAGGTGGGATGTTTTCTTGGGAAGGTACAGGCTAGGACAAGATAGCTGAGTGAGAGCTAAAGAGAAAGTCTGCTGTCAGTATTAACAATAAAGTAGTGTCTTATTATCAGGTTGACAGTCATCTAGTCAAATATTCCATAGTCTTTTCCTTAGCCAGGTGGCCAGTTCCCTGCTTAGCCAGCCAAGTGAGTTGATCATCAGCTAGAAGCCAGACAGAGTGCCAGGTGGCCAGATCCATCACTTAGTATCCAATTAACAATGACACTGGTTTAAAGCCAACTTGAAAATGAGCTACAAAACAGGGAGAAGCACCATCTCCAAATACCCAGTCCACTCCCTGTGTCATGCCGTGTTTGTCCACTTGCCTTTAATTTTCCTCTAAAGGGCCCATTTCTGACTGTCCTTTGAGTTTCTTCAATTTGCATCCCTTATCTCATTCTCTCCTGCCTTTGTGTTCTTCCCCTTCCTCTTCTTGAGACCCTTTCTTCTTAAACAACAAATTGTCATATTTATGCCAGTGCATGGTGGCAATATCTAGCTCAGACAGAAGCTACCCGACTTACCTAATTGACATAAGGGTCACTGAAGAATCTGATTCTTTTCCCATTGAAATCTGTTGATAACTCTCCCATTGGCTGAAATGGGGGACAAATATAGTTTATAACCAAGTTTTACAATATGCTGAATTACTTTAGGAGGAGAAAAGAATTTAGGGAATAGGATACCTTTCAACTCTAGGTTGGCAGTTCAGTTGCATCCCAGATTTGCAGTGACAAGTTCTTCTCAACTGGTGATGGTCCTGTAGCCCCTTTGAATGAATGGGGTAGCCTCAGTCCAAGTATTCACATTAAAAAAAAAAAAAAACAGTAAACATCCACCAACACTCCTGACCCTCATTTTGGTATCCTCAGGACAGGAGCTGGAAATTGAATGTGCTTGGAGTTAAACTTGTTTCTCTCCAGCTGTGGTGGTCCCATCAGGTTAAGGCAAATTGGTAAGGGAAGCTGCTGTCTGTGCTCTGTTAATGAACAAAGGGCTTTGGTCTTCAGGACCATCAGTTCAGTATCTTACGTGAGCGCTAGCATTCCCCTGATGGAAAAAAATAGATGAAAAAAGGATGTAGAAACCCAGCATTCTTCAGAGCGCTTTTAGCGTCTGAAAACAGTATGTTCTATCTTCACAGCGCAAGGCTGACAGTTATAGCAAGATAAACACTCATGAATGAAGAAATCTGACTGGCCAAGAGTAAGACCATAGTTTATAAGGATCCATCTATATATAGCCTGAAAGACGTAACAGTAGCTGAACTGCAGTACCCAGTGACTCATGAGCAACTCAGGAATTATCAAGCAAGAGGTCCAGAAATCTATTAGATTGTCTAAAATCCTTGCAAAGAACAGCTGTGGCCATTGTTTGGCATGCAAGACCCCAGGACTCTGTGGTGGTCTCTAGATAGCCAGGATATGCAGACAAAAAGTTATGAACGTTTAAAACTCTGTTCTAGGAAGTAGTTGTTGGTTCATTACAGAAGGCAATTAGCTAAATACTATGGACAAATGGTCTGGTGTAGTGATTCTCAACCAGGATGCTATGACAAACCCCTACACTTGAGTTACAAGATGAACCCAGAGATTTCATATAGGAATCCATAGTATCACAAACATTCTGACTTGTTGTGGGCTTTCTGGAGTTCTTGGCAAGAGAAGAATTGCTGTATTATTTGTAGTTAAAAAACGAGCTAAAATCAAGAGCTGGCATTTTCTGAGGCCTGCCTTGAGTCCTCCAAGGGGTACCTTTAGTCAAAAAAGGTTGGGAACCACTGGTCTAATGAGAGAGAGGTTGATGAACTGGTCTGATCACTGAGACAAAAATTATTTATGTTTAGGTCAAGTCACTCCTCAACAGCTCTGTGCCTTTGTATCCTCCACTGTAAACAGGAATAACCATACTTGTGAATCTCACAGGTGTATTTTGTGACTTAATTCATTATTGATTATAAAACATCCTGAGACCTTTACATGGAGGGGTCACTAACTCCTGAATTACAATCCCGGGTCCAGTTCTGATGTCCTGCGTGACTTTGGAAAAGCTTTCCTACCTCAGTTTTTCTATATGCAAAATGGAGCTAATGACATTTAATTATCTGCTTGAGGGAGTGTTGTGACACTTAATTACTGTTTGTGAAGAGCTCCGAAGAAATGACTAAGTATCAGTATCATTAAAGGGTGTCCTATAGTTTCTGAATGAAATGCAAAGCCTGTATCTTGTCTAGAGAGAGTTAACCAGCAGATGCAAGAGCAACACACTAGGTCACTCTTGGCTCTGCAGTCTGTATTCTCTCCACATTCAGTGGCTGCATTTGTACAGCCGTGCCGTCTCTCGTGGATACGCATGCTTCATTGGCTTCTTACGAAAGGCCGCAGTCTACCGATTGCCGAGCACGATACCCAGCCCCTTGCATCATCCACTCTCCTCCCTCGTCTCTGTCCCCAGCACAGCTGTGATAGTAACAATTATGCCAGGAGGAGTGTATCCGTCTGTGGTACTGCTACCCATTTGATCCCTTTCAAGCAATCACATGAAGGTGTGGTTTCTGCCTTGCTTACGTGTCTGTGTTTTTAAAAATCCTTTAGTTGTGTCTCTTCTCTGCAGTCTGTGCGCCCCTGAATGACTCCGTGCTGCACTATGTATAGCAGCGCCTGCATCACAGGCTGACAACTTGTGGTTTGCAAACATTATGCAGCTTTTTAAAGACACACGAACAGCTTGAGGGCAGGGCCTAGAAGAGATCAGATATATCACCAGACACACCGTGCCCTATTCTACTCCCAAGTGCCCATGCTTCAACTCTCGCTCCTCCCCATCTCTGATTGGCTCTTTCTTGGGCTTGGGATGAGGAAGGGAGGCATTCTTTTCTGTATCCAACTTATATTACACAAAAAAGATCTATGAGATCATTGAATTTTTTCCTCCTATAATTTTCCTCCTACAATCCTATACAATTTATAGAGGACTTATCAGGTGTTAAACTGATAACTGTATTAAAATCAAGTACTATATGTTCACTAAAATAGAGCGATATTAAAATGACCCTGTATCATACAGGCATCCGTCTAAACTTGATCCTGCAAAGCTGAGGGTGCCCAGCACATTACACAGGATTGAGTCCTCATGGAAACTGTTTCCTGAAATAGGTTTAACACACCCTTGCTAGCACACACATTTTAATACACTATTCAAATGCAGCTTTTTCCTACTCCAGATAGGGCACCCGTTTAGCCAAAGATATTTCTCCCTTTTGTCCATTTTTTAAGGGAAAAAATATTTTTAAGGGCTTTTATTTTCCTTTTGTTTTATTATGGCTATTTTTAAACTCTCCCCCATTTTGGGGGTGGGAGAAAGTGGCTTCTGTCATTTTACTATCATGAGTTTCTGAAGATTATATTAGTAATATCTATTGATCAGATCAGTGCATAGTTAAGGAAAGTCTAGTGGTTAGCATCTCTTCAGAATAAAGTGCTGGATTAAGTTTTGCTGCTTAAATAATTTAATTGGAGATGCCTCTGGTAAATCAATATCTATAGCTATCATTTAGGCCAGGCTCATCACTGCGATGCCTGAGCATCTGCAAATGGAGAGTTTTGTTTTGTTCATCTGGATTTTGAGAGATCTGCCCAAGCCCTTCATCTGACAAACAATATACAAAACAGGAATGGGATTAAAATTAGTTGACAGTGGGAGCATCTACATGAGACACTTACTGCACATTAGCTTAATAACACTGCACAGTAGGATGTCATGGCAAAACCTGTGCTAATAGCCTACTGCACAGTGTTATTAGGCTAACGCACAGTAAGTGTCACTAAATAACTGTATGCCAGCACTACTGTGCAGTAAATGTAGGTACTGCGCATTTAGTTAGTACTTTATAAATGAAGTACTAAACTAATTGCACAATATCTAATGCTCATTACTGAACATGTAGATGTGCCCAATGTCTAGGACAGAGAGAGGTAGTTAGTGTGAAGTCTGTTCAAAGGCAGGGTAGAGTTGCACTTTTATAGACTAACTAAATGAGATATATAGAGAGTGCAATCTTTTGTGAACCCAAATTCACTTCATCAGGTGTCTAGTGTAGAAGCATTTAAGTCATTAGGGGGCTATTTTTCTAGTAATATGTCTGGCAGAAATGAATACCAAATGGAAAGCAATTAGAGGCACATGGGACAGAGTGCTGGAAGGAGCCTAGTGGTCATCGAGTCTAGTCCCTTACTATTGCAGGTAACAAAATCAGAGAATCCCCTTAATAAAATTATCCATCTCCATGTTTAAACAAAATAGGGCTTTTTGCTACTTCTTGCTCCTCATTGAAGGCCATTTGTGAACCTCAATCCTCTGATGTTAGCCCAGGGGTGGGCTAACAGGAACAGGATGCGTTTTAATACGGACAAGTGCAGGGTGCTGCACTTGGGCAGTAGGAACCAGCAGCACACTTACACAATGGGGAACTCCCTACTTGAGAGCACG
>NW_017729012.1:2753534-2793509 GCF_001723915.1 Gavialis gangeticus
ACTCACTAGGGGGGACCAGAAGGGTTTGGGGGAGACGCTGTTTCCCCTAGCGCCCGCTGGCATAACAAGGAGTAATGGGCACAAGTTGATGGAGAGGAGGTATAGATTGGACATCCGCAAAAACTACTTCACAGTTAGGGCGGCTAGGAGCTGGAACCAACTTCCAAGGGAAGTGGTGCTGGCCCCTACCCTGGGGGTCTTTAAGAAGAGGCTGGATGCCTACCTGGCTGGACTCATTTGAGTCCTGTTTCTTGTTTTGGGGTTTTGTTGTTCTCCCGCCCTGGCGGGGGGTCGGGCTAGAAGATCTATTAGGTCCCTTCCGACCCTAAATCTAAATCTATGAAACTATGTTTAGAAACCTGCTTTTTGTTTGGGGAGCTGATTTTGCAAGGTGCTGAGAGCATCCTGCATAGACAATGGGAGTTCACGGTGGTTAGCATCTCTTCAGAATAAAGGGTGCAAGACTTGTCAGGGGCAAAAAGCAGCTGTTCCCTTGTGTGGTGGGAGGCTTCTACCAATGTTCAGTGTTCATGTTAATCTCAAAGTATTAAGCCCACCACGTTAAGCCCATGCATTACTAGGGGTGTATCCAGCAATTTGAAATTTCTTCACACACCAGCCCATCCATTGCCCCCCTGACAGCAGCATATCCATTATCTCCCATGATAGACATGCCATTGCACACAATATGATCACTAACACAGCGGGCGCAGTTATAGATCTCTGGCAGTGTGTTAATAAAAAGCCTGATGAAATACAGAAAGCCCCTGCCAGTCACCATCAGCAATGTGGCCCCAAGGAAATGAAAAATTGCTCGCCTGCCTACACCCATGTGCATTATAGATTAGAATGTGGCTTTAGGTATTTTGGTGCTTGAAGCTTGCCTTTACGATTATTTTCCCCCATGATAATGAAGTGGAACCAAATGATCTGCTTTCCAATATGCCAAAAGGCTGATTAAATAGGGAGCTGGCAAGGAGTTTTAGATCCAACATTTAGCTTTGTTTTTTAAAAGGGAGGAGGGAGAGGTGGAGATTACAAAGCCTGAAATGAATATAAATAGATTTATGATAAAAATCATGATGACCTTAGTTTATACTTTGTTCTGTAGAGCTGGAAAAGGCAATGGCATGTATTAGGGTAATTCAGGATGGACAGAATATGGAGCTGACCTGGCTGTTTTCATGTGCCAAAGTCCTTTTGATGTACTTTACTGTGTTACTACTAAGACGGGTGAGGAAATTGTTAGTAGTAATACTGTCACTATGTAGCATTTTTCATCTTCTGCGTTCTTTGTTAGCATTAAATAAATAACTCTCATGTTATGTCGGAGAAGTCTCAAGAGTTTGCAACATTACCGAATTAAAATTTTTCAATCTATAAATATTTATTAATGAATCCTTATAACACATCTGTGATGTAGGTAACTTTCCTTCATATAAGTAAGTAATAAATATGTGTATGATAGGATAATACATTGCTGTGAGGAGTTTCCAGTAGGTACTGATCTTGTAGTCACTTCCGTTTAGGAGGGCTCCTGTGTCCTCATGGATCTCCATTGACCTCACTGATTTAGTTGCCTGTGTAGAGTCTCCCATTATAAAGACTGAATAGAAACAAGGACAGGGAGGAGATGGAAAAAAACCCCAACACTGTGATCTTACATGTCCAGGAGCAGACTGGACTTCTCATTGGTGATGACAAATAGAAAAGAAAACGCTTATAGTTGGGATATTTATGAAGGGCTTCAAAAGTGAATTGCACCACTGGTCAGAATATGGTGATCTATCATGGGTAGGGACTAGATTGGGGAAGGATTTTCCCCTCCTGGGATGAGGTAGGGGAGAGGGAACGTAGGTAAAGACAGTAATTAGTTAAAAAGTCCATGAAGCTTGACAGTATCATTGTAAGTGACTTTGGGTCTCCTAATTTGTATTTGTAGCAATACAAACAGTACAATAGTTTGCTTAGCCTGTCAAACTATTTAGGGCAAGAACTGTATCTTCTCATATAGCACCTAAGGCTGCAGGGCCCCAGTCCAGGGTGGGGCCCTGGGCTCAATTGCGACATTAACATTTAAATAATGGCTATAACAATAATACTAGTAGAATTGATTAATTCTCTTAAGCTCTATATGAGAAGGGCAAGTGTAATTATGTCTGTCACATACATTGATTTATAAAGGGCAATCCTAAATTGGGCAGCATGGGGGACAGTAAATATGGAGCTGTCAGGGGGGCAATGGATGGGCTGGTGTGTGAAGAAATTTAAAATTGCTAGATATACTCCTGGCAATGTATGGGCTTAATGAGTAAAAATGTCCTTTTAGACAGTTGGGTAAGACAAGGCCCAAAGGTTATAACATGACTCAGAATATCTGCCTCTTGCTATCGACTCCCCTGTTCTAACCTCCTGGCTCCTACCTTACTAGTGTGCAGCCTTTCTGAAAGAATCTGGCAGAGGATCAGGCAGTGCATAATGGAAAAGCTGTTCTATGTGCAAATGACAAACCCCAAAGCATTTTGCATTTATTTCTGCTACATTTTGGGACATGGCCTGGATGATCTAATAAGCCTTTCTGTTCTGTATTCTTTCCAGCAGGATTGTTTTGTGAACATACCACCTTTAGGCATTACTGCTGAAAAGCATTTGAAAACAGAAGCTTAACAGGATCATTATTGTGTAGTTTGATGCCATAACCTATATTTATAGTAAACAGAGCCAGACTCTCAGCTAGTGCAAATGAGCATTGTTCCGGTGACTGCTCACTTACTGTAAGTGTGCCTCTGGCTCATGAAATCTAAAATCTGAAATTAGGTGAATATATGCTGGAAAGACCTCTAATAAATTTGGAAACTTCAAGTCTTTATTTTATACTTACCCTTTTATTTCCATCTCAATTTGTAAGGCATGCTAGGAATTCCAGAAAAAAGTAATTTCTAAACATGTTTGTTTACAGTGAGATTGCACAAAACCATCATCTTTACGACCTTTTTCTCTGCCTAATATACTAGGAAATGCTGAAATTTTCTTGAGTTACTAGTTGATCCCATTGATTAATGTGTTTGCTTTTTCATCTGTTGAGAATAGGGACTTAGTGCACAGTGGGCACATCTACACAAGACATTTACTGCGCAGTAGCCTAATAACACTGTGCAGTAGCATGCCGGTCAAAACCCATGCTAATACGCTACTGTGCAGTGTTATTAGGCTACTGCACAGAAAGCCATCACAAAAAAGGTACACTGGCACTACTGTGCAGTAACTGTAGTTACTACACATTTAGTTAGTACTTCCTTAAGCAAGTACTAAATTAAATGTGCCGTAACTACTGCACATTAATGATCATGTAGACCAGTGGTCTCCAACCTTTTTAAGTAGGAGATCACCTTTGGCATTTAAAAGCAACCCAAGATCTACCATGCGCCACCACCACCCCAACCCCCAGCCCAGCAGGTCAGTCCACGTTGGAAGGGAAGAGGGAAGGGGGGGCAGATTGAGGCAGAAAAAATTATTTGAGGGCACGCCTCCCTAGCAGGTAAGTCCCACTTGGCTAGGACCCCAACTCAACTTACCCCTGCTCCTGCCTCTGTAGCACTGTCCCTCACCGCAGGGGCCTCAATCTAGTCCCCACCCCTTCCCTCTTCCACAGACTGACCTGCTGAGTTGGGGCATGCGTGCACATGGGCACTCAGCCCCCCACCCCAGCCATGGATCGACTCCAAGAGGCTCCGAGATCTATCGCAAGAGGCTCCAAGATCTATTGCAAGAGGCTCCAAGATCTACCTATAGCTCGAGATCCACTGGTTGGTGAACACTGATGTAGACATGCCCAGTGAAATGTGGCTAGTGTTTTCACTTTTGTCCTTTAGTGGACACCATATAAAACCACCACGTAATTTGCCACAAGTGACTGCCTCTACTCAGGAAAGCTGCAGCCAGAGAATAACAAAATGGTGTTATGGTTTGAGATGCAAGTGAGGAAGTTTGCAGATCATCTGACCTTACTTTTCCCGGCTATGGATAGTGCTATCAATCTCTCATCCCATTAGCACTGAACAGAGACAGATTTGACCCTGAGTACCTGTCTATGTATAGGTAACTATTACTTTTTTACATGTAAAATGCAGTATTATCATTTGCCAAGGGCCTCTAGGGCCTATAGTACTAAATAATAATAATAATAATAATAATAATAATAATAATGTTGTTATTATTGTTATTTACATTATGAGTAATAATATATCTAAATCAAGGGCCACATCCAGAACTGATATAAATTAGTCGAGGAACATTGGAGTCAGTGGAGTTATGCCATTTTATCTAAGCTGTCTCCAAATCCCTGATTCTTGTCACCTGATTTACCTTACTGGACTTAGCCACTGATTAATATATGTTGCTCATCAGTGTATCATCCCCCATGTTCTTTGCAAACTGTCCCAATTTAAGACTGACCTTTATAAATCAATCATCCAACAAACAGGTACAAGGACAGGAGAACTGAGTTTGCTTATCTGGCGTCTAAATATCCAGATTTCAAGCAGCAGATACAGATACATTTGTCTAGAAGAGCAAGGTAGGTCAGCCTTAGGAGGAAGCCTTCATTTAAATGATGTCAAGGCCAGATTCTTTATTGTCTTGTACACTGTACAGTCATTTAAACCAGAATGGAGTAAGCATAAATGCCAACAGATAAGAATACTAGTGTTTTACATCTACTTCATAAATGGTGCACATTATTACACAAGACAGTGGGGGCCTTAAATTTAGCAGTGTGTACTAGGCATGTATGCTTTGCATATCAATTGCTATGTATGACAAATGTCGCAAATATTTTTATTTGAGAGAAAATAAACAGTGTAAATCAGAAACCAGCATCCCAATATGGATAATGTATCTAATTCTGGAGAGATTTGAAATGTGTAAAAACTGCTGTAATCAGTAGTGAGAAGGGGGAAAAGCCCAAAGAAATTATTTCTGAAGCTAAATCTGAAGAAAACCCTCCAAATCAAGCTGTTACTACATCTGACATGTTTTACTCCTCATTTTGCAAACAGCCCATTCTGGTGGCTTTGTTTGAATGCTAGGGGTGAAATTCCATCCCCATTAAAGTCAATGGGAGTTTTGCCATTAACCTTAGTGAAACCAGGATTTCAGGAAGGGATTTTTGTCATAATAATGCTGTCAGATTTTCATTGTGATCTTTCAAAAAAAGAGCCCACATTCTGTGACTGGGGGAGAAATGTTTATATTGCAGAATAAACAAGAAGATTGTACATCTTACCTACTGCCTTGCTGAGATTTTTGTTGACATCCAGGCTAGCCACATTTTCAGGCATACCTAGGAATATTCTCCATGGCATGAGGGTTAGAGAGAAGGATCTGAGTGGCACTTGCCAGAAAATCCTACAATGAGATAAATAGGTTGTTAATTAAAGGACTTCATTTAGGATCTTAAGAAGTATTCAAGAGTTGTGATTTCTTTCGCCTTGGATTGTTTGTATATATCTTTTGCTCCAGAGGTTTTAGCATTTAATCATAATAGGTAACTCTTGAATCTCCTCAAAGTACTGTACAAACATTAATTAAGCCTCACTACTAATTACTTTCCCTCTGTGAGGGTAGTAAGCATTACTCCCATTTTACAGATTAGAAAAATTAAGCAAATAGCAAGACCAGCATTTTGAAGAATGCCTCTTAGTTTGGGTGCCTATATTTTTGGGTACTCCGTTTTAGGCATCTAGAACAGGGGAGATGCTGGAAAGATACGGAGAGCTGCTGACCACTTTTGGTTCCTGTTGGCTTCACTTGGAGTTGCAAGTTCCCACTACATCTGCTATCTGACCTCAGATATCTAAAATTGGGCCCCTGAAAACTGAAACATCTAAATTAAGTAGAAAAGTTTGGCATAGGTGACTTGCTCTGAGCCACACAATAATATCAACAGAGTTGGGATTAGAACTTCTGGGCTCTTCACCATTTTGAGTTGAGACTTAAAGTAGAAGATCCTCTGCTGATATAAATTGTCATAGCCTCATTGACTTCAGTGACATAATCCTTGTTCTATGGCCATTGATATAATTCTGTATCCAGTTCCAGCCATCAGGAAACCACATATATCTGGAAAAAGTTGAAAACTCCTGCTCATCTTTTCTCTAAAACCATATCTTTAGTCTCACTGAAATTGTGTTAGTGTGCATGTAGATTCATTTAGGATTCATCTGTCTAGTTAAAAAAAGCAGAACACTCACTTTATGGCTGAATAATATCACTATTCCCACCATGAGAATTCCAACACCTTTTCTTCTCTCTCTTCGTTTGGCATTTTTTGGAAAATGAAGCAGGAAAAAGTTGTAGATACTGGATTGTCAAATCAGGATGCTACTGTAAATTCACTGTCCTTTTAAGGGTAGAAGAAATCTCTCTCTATATTTGATAAGAGCCCCTGACATATCAAAAGAATCACTGCAAGCTATGTGCCATTTTGCTTAGCACTGAAAAGTTGTTGTCTGAAGCACTTCAGAGTTGCAGAGCTGTACCTGGAGGTCGGCAGTCTTAGCACCGCAGAACCATCCACTTGAACTTGTGTGTGTTTACATATCCTGCTCCTGAGTTGCCATGCAACCTGGCAAAGGACATTGTTGTATGCTGACTTCAATAGAACTTGAACATATTTGCTTTCAGGTTTAAATGGAGCAAAATTTCAGCACTGCTATCATTTTGTGCTTGTATTTAGACCTGACCTATACACAGTTTTTGTACAGATTTAACTATTTTGGTTAGGGTTGAGTTTGTTTTACAGAAAAATTATACCAGTACAACCCCTAATGTTCATGCAACTATACCAGAGTAAGTTATGCCTTGTCATGTTCACTCCCTATGCCAGGCATGGGCAAAATGCGGCCTGCGGGCCAGATGCGGCCCACCAGGCCATTCTATCCAGCCTATGGGGCCCCTAAAAAATTTAGAAAATTAATATTTATCTGCCCCTGGCTGCCTATCATACAGCCCTCGATGGCTTGCCAAAACTTAGTAAGCGACCCTCTGCCCGAAATAATTGCCTGTCCCTGCCTATATCAACAAGATTGTATTTGCACTTATGAGATTGTGATTGTTTAATAATTCTGGTGTCATTAAAGTAATATACCGTGCGTGCAAATAAGCCAGGTATTGCTTGTGTCTAAGTAAGGATTACAGAACTGGGTCCATGCTAGTCGAGTTATCTTACAAATCATTGTAAAGTAAATTGGGTATCCTCTGTTCATTAAAACAATTTCAGGTATCAAAGTGAACTTGCAGACTTAATTTATTCAGCCCTAATACTAACTGTCTTTGCAATATAATGCAGTTAAAGAGAAACTCCCTCACATCTTGAGAAAAATTTCCCCGGATTTTCTAAGAAAAGAATTTCCTTTGATAATCCTTCTGTCTTACTGATTTTTATTCCCCCTGTTGCAGATGAAACATATTGGTAGGGAAGGCATTAATTTCTGAGGCATCTTCACTTTCCTTCTCCTCCTTCATGAACTGATACCACAGTAACTCCCTGCTACTGCATCCTATCTAACTTCCAACTGCAGTTGAACTCCTTTGTACTTCAATACTGAACCTTTATCAAGAACTTTTTGCACCTAGGCATGGAGGTAATCGATCCATGCTCAGCTGCTGCAGAAGATCTGTTTGATACGCATTCTCTCCTGAAGCATGAGGGGCACTGAACTGCAATTGGTGGCCAGCCACCATGGAGCAAATTGAAGCAGACGATAAGCTGGTTGTCATAGTGGCAATTCACAGACAGAATATATCACCAAAATGAAGTCTGAAAGGTGACCTTGCAGTGTTTTTTTTTTCCACCCTGAGAGTCCATTTTAGAAGCTTTATTTTTGAAGGTATTTGTCTTTGATGTAAGAAACTTCAAATGGATAGGTTTGGTATAATGCTAATTGGACAACCAGGTGTTTCAGTGTTTGAAATTTGAGCAGCATGTTGAATAATCAGGCTTCTGTTGTACTGTTACTTGGATAATTTAAATACCACATAGGGCTTCATATCACCAGGAAAATAGGCCTGATTCTCCTTGCTTACCCCTATAGAGTTCTGTTGACTTCATCCATGCTAACACAGATGCAAGGGCATGCTTTGATCGGTTAGCTGGGTCATTTTAGGTATAAAATGAGAATAATTAACCAGCCTAACTGTAAGAGCAGTAAGACAGTGGGACAAACTGCCTTAAGAAGTTCTGGAATACCCTTTAAGAAGAGGTCTTCAAGAAGAGGCTGGATAGGCATCTGCCTTAGATGGTTTTGGAATAGTGAATCTTGTGTCTGAGCAGGGGGTGAGACTAGTTGGCCCTGGAGGTACTTTCCAATCATAGAGTTGTATGACTAAATCCTTGTTTCTCTTTTTGCTAAGGAAGTAAAGTGAAAAAGTATAGGTATCTCAAGTAGATATGTCAATGAAATCCACAGCCTTTGTGTACCTGGGGAAGCAATTGTTTTAAAAACAAGCAACCAACTTGTAAATTTACTGTGATTTTGTTTAAGAAAGAAGTGCCAAGTTTTTGACTAGTTCTTAGCAACTCTTTTGTAGCTGTTTAGATACACCTCTTTTCTATTAATGCTTTTGGGCCAGATTCTAGCGACCCTGCTTACGCATGTTTGTGACTAATGTTATTGGAAACAATGGCACTGGCTTCCCACTATACCTCGAGACCGCACAGCCTAGCCCTTTGTTTATATAATGACTTAGGATTTATTATATCTTTAACTTCTAGGAGCTAATTTGTCTTTTCTAATTTCACGGAGTGTTGCTCTGCCTTCTTCCCATGACACATACTGGCTTTATTTTGTGCAAATCAACAGACCTTCAGATAGAGGTTTATCATCAGCTAGCTCTCTTGCCTCAGTGGGGCATTCAGTTTGTTCAATATTGAATAGATTCTGGATCTGTGTTGACAATTTAGTATCTTCTCCAAGGAAGAAGAATCCCTGCTCTAGGCAGCCTGGCTAACAGCCAGTTATTTCTCCACTGTTGCAAATTAAGTAGTGCTCCATCATTACCTGGAGTAGAACTGTGACCTGCCTGGCAGACTTCCAGTTTTGTACAGTCTACTTGTGGTTTCCCTATCTCTTGTAACCTAGATGGGTTGGTGAAACAGATGTTTTCATTGGACCAAGTTCTTCACTGACTTTTACCTTGTTTCGTCCTTTGCCTTTGTACTGGGTGGGTGTAAAATCTTACCAGTCTAATGTGGTAACGTTCTGCAACCACTGTGTGCGGCAGTGAATAAATGCAGTGTGTAGCAGCTTTTGGAGACCCCAGTCTAATGCCTATTAATTCTACCTGCAAAGATGCTGCTTTATTTATTTATTTTTTCATTCTTTGCTTTGATATTTTGGGCACGTTGACATCTCAGGCAGTAAACTCTAGAGTCTCCTTACACTTTTTTGCCACTCCATTTCCTCAACCAGCAGTCTCCAAACTTTTTTGATTGCACACCCCTATCAGTAAAAAAATTTTGAGCACACCCCCCAATATATGTATATTTATAGAAATAGAAGTAGAAATTCTAATATTTTCTTCTCGCACCCCAATGGATCGTCTTGCACACCCTCTGGGGTGCACACACCCCACTTTGGAGACCACTGTCCTAAACCACCAGTGTTTCTTTGCAGATCCCAGTTTGCAATATTGTATCTCTCTCTAGCACTGGCTACTTCTGATGCGTTGTGATGTCTCTGACTATGCGTATGGCTAAAGTTATAGGTCATTGGCAGTGAGAATACACCTAGATTTAAAGCATGACCTGCATTGGCCAAGCTAAAGGACCATGATCAAAACTGTAACCAACAAATAAAACTTTTTAAGTAGTCCAGCCACTGGAGGGGGACAATGAGTAATAATAAGTAAGGGGAAGATAACATTCTTGGTCCCTATTTCAGAAACAGCACCATGGTGATTGCTGTGTTACTAGAAAACGCTTTTCAGGATCTGAGAAAGAGTACACATGTGAGCTCCTCCCAGAACAGCTTATAATACAAGAAATAAAACTATCAGCAAAACAGTGAAATTGCTGGCACCCAAACTGCTACCAAATTCAGCAATAATAAGACTTTAAAAAGAAGGAATGTAAACTCAGGAAGGTATTGAAATGGAAATGTGATGTTCAAGTGAGTAATGTACCACCATTGCATGTTAGAAAATGGTTTTATTCATCAGTGCATCCAGTCATCTTTAAATATTTTCTAATGCCAAACAAATGTAATTTGGTTTTTGTGTGAGCAGACTAACAGTGACACCCAGTGGCTGATCAGCCTAATCATGACAATAGTTAAGTCTTGGAGCATCCAAAGAGGGTACACCTATTTACAATTTAGAGAAGATGTAGTTCGTGGTAATATGCTCTTGCAAGATTTTTGCAATGTCACCTTTGCATTTTCTTCCTTTAGAAATATGGTGGTGAAATTCATAACCTGCTCCCGCCGTATCTGAAAGAGATGATGCTTTGTTCAACGTATGGTTACTTCCTTTCAGATTTCTTTAACAGCAAATTTGATTCACTTGTATGCCAACAGATTTCTCTTTGGTTTAAATGCCCATGCAGTTGGCAACTGTGTAACTTTTGAATTGAGTATTGTAGCCACTGAACCTACAATTAGTTGGTTCTGCCTGTACAGGCATACCTCGTTTTATTGCGCTTCGCTTTATTGCGCTTCACAGATATTGCGTTTTTTACAAATTGAGGCAAGACCCTCCACCAGCAAAAAGATTACGACTCGCTGAAGGCTCAGATGATGGTTAGCATTTTTTAGCAATAAAGTATTTTTTAATTAAGGTATGTACATTGTTTTTTCATAATGCTATTGCACACTTAATAGACTACAGTATAGTGTAAACATAACTTTTATATGCACTGGGAAACCAAAAAATTCCTGTGACTCGCTTTATTGCGATATTCACTTTATTGCAGTGGTCTGGAACCGAACCCACAATATCTCCGAGGTATGCCTGTACTAATAGGTACTAATGAATATTATTTTTAGGACACAATGAACATACATTTTAACATATGTATACATTTTTAAATGATAAAGTGAGGCATATTACATATCTCCATATCCTAATTAAGCAAAGGTGATAGTGTCATTCATAAGGAGAATTTATCAGAATGGGAATAAGATAGATATATTTGAGTTAGTGGTTTAGCTTAGCTTCAATGAAGTCAATCGTGCTATACTGCAGCATTAGACCAGAGCCCATATATCTTGGACTCCTGTTTCTTTTCAGGATAGTTATTTATGAAGCATCAATTAAGACTGAGTTACATTTTCTAATTAGCTTTTGGAGGACAGGTTAAGTTAAAGCTAATTAATGCCATTTAATAATTGGAATGGTGTGGCAAAACACCCATAAACTACTGTGGAAATATTTCTCTTATGGTTCAAAGAGTGTGAAATCCTAGAAATGGTGGGAGAAATATTCAAGCCAGATAACATGGTGCTAGACACCAGTTATAAGCCCAACTTTAGTATGCAGAATATCACCAGAAACCCTGCTACATTCTGAGACCTATTGAGGCACTATAATAGCAACTACTCTGAATATTATGGGCATCATAAAATTGAGTTGGTTAAGATGTAAAATGTTGTTTCATATTTTTTCAACAATCCCTCAAGATCTTAGAGGGGAAATTACACCAAAATAAAGTGTCATAATCACAATTAGAAATAAAAAAGACAGAAAGCTGCTAAGAATGTCACAGTGATATACAAACAGCATTTGACAGAGGCATAGCTGGGATGCTCTGTGCCTGGGCAGCTGTGAGACACTGGTGCCTGTGGTGCCAATCTCAGTAACACAATCAGCTGCCTCTACCATCACATCTGTTTCTGCACCTCCCACAAACACTGCAGACTGGTCACCTCCCTCCCCTTGGATATGCTGCTGATAAGACTATGTGCTTACTGGTTAGCCCAGGCAATAAGACTGAAATTTAAACAATTATTGCGATGGGCGAAGACCACAGTGGTAGCTGCATTGCAGGTGGACAATCTGTTGCCATCTGTATGTGATCTCATTCTGAGTTTGAAATGCAGATGCAGATGCAGGGCCAGAGTTAGGCATCTATCGGGGCAGCTGTCCTGCCACCTTATTATGACCTTCATTATAGATTTTTAACTCAAAATCCACTGCAAGTTTGAGAGAATCTTAATGGTGCATCATTCATAGATGGGGACATATCAAACTGTTGTTAGGCCTACTCATAATTACAGAAGCATATTTTGCCATAGATGTACACATAATAGTAATATTGTATTCCAGCTACTAAACAAGCTATTTCATAGAAATCTGACACAAAAACTATACTGTCTTCCATAAGAAGTCTTCTGATACTAAATGCACAAATAGCCTGATAAAATAAATGGTTGCTTCCCGCGTGAACAGAACTAATTTTAGACAGGAGTACCTAATGTATCTGTCAGCACTTCAGAATGAATGACTACAGTTTAAAATAGATTTATTATCTTTTCACTTGTGTTGGGTCTTCCATCTGCAAGAGAGATGAAGTCAGGTTCCACCAAATACTCTTTGTAAGGTGATTTCAATATATGTTGAAAATGGTTTCACAATGTCTGTTAAGCATAACTAATTGCGTTGTCACAAGTATAAATGTTTCCAACCTTAGTTACAATTCCAATAAGCACCTTGTAAATTTATTTTGACTTGATTGTCTTCTTTTGTTTGGGTAACTTAACATATAAAAAAAAATCAGAATTATTCTAATTCCTAGTCAAGCAAATAAAATACCATTTTGTAGTGTAATTTCCTTGCTGCTAAGCAAAGATCCTACATATAAATTGTATGCTAGCCGAAAATTTTGTTTTACAATAAAAATAATGTCTACATACATACTGCCTGCTTTGGGTTTGTAATGTATATCAATAAGTTGCAATTACATTGCAATTACACTTTTTGCAAATGTCTTTGTCAGACAGTGGGCCCAATTCTCCTCTCACAAACAACCTGGTATTTCTGTTGGAGTCAGTGAAATGACTGAAATGAGTGTAACTGTGGCTTTGTCTACAGTAAAGAAATGTGGCAGACTAACTACTGGGAAGTTCCTTAGCTTGCCTGTGGCACCCCTTGAGTCCAAACACAAAACAATTCCCAACAGGCCAGATTTTCACCTTAGTGCATTTCTTTACCTTAGCTCGTTATTTGCCATCTCACTTATCTTTCTTTGTTAGCCTCCACTTAGTGCACTTTTTTCTCCCCAAACCATTTCCCTCTACCTTGCCCCCCACCTCCATTCTGTTATGTAATTTCTAAGCAAATCTCACCAGAAAAGTATTGGATTTTTTAAATATGTGCATTTGCAAATAGTGCTCCATTTAAAAAGCCAGAATATTCTTTTAGCAAATTGAGCACCACGTGTTATAAGCACTGAGGGACCTCCAGATTTAGCACACAGCCAGTCTATTGTACAAAGCCTAGAATGCATACATGCCACATATATCCTTGAAGAGCAAAATGATGCTGCTGTGTTTGCGTTCACATAAAATATTCACAGATCTCTGAATGGGTTAACAGTGCTTAATTAGCAGCCAGTAAAGTCAGAAAAACTCAGTTTATTATTTCTCCTGAGTACCCAGTATGTTTCGCTTTACTGTGTACAGTAATACATTTATATTAAGACTTTACACTGTCAAGGTTCACGGGTCAAGATTAATCATTTGTGACCTTGGAACACAACTCTTCTGTTGATAAAGCAAAAGCTGAGTAAGGGAGTCTTAAGACAAGAGTCCATACATTTATATATAGCTGGATCTGATTGAATGGTTAAAATGTAATTGAACAGCAAAGATAACATTCCTTTATGGAGAGAAGAATTAAAAACCTTAGGGAAACGAGAGGTGAAATATGAGTAATTTTTCAGGGTAGGTGACATTATGAATTAATCTCTAGCAGGACTGAGGATGATTTCCACTATGCTATTCACCTATTAGAATTCTTTTTCAAGAGCATCTGTATTTTCTGAAAATATTCAGTAACTTTATTTTTTTTTTAAATCAAAGGATTATTGGATGCGTTGGTAGGGAAACAGTCTCATTGACCACAGCATTCATTTTTACTTCTTCATGACATTTCTAGTTTGAAACCAAACATATTCTAAACTCCGTATTATTCATTCACTAGCAAAAAAATGACAATACAGCTTGAGTGGGTAATTACAGCCATTTCAGCAGTATTAATAAAGAAGCTAAGATGCCTGAAAACTAAGGGGCAGCTTCTCAGCTGCATCTGGTTCTTCATTTGAACCCTGAGACAGACAAAGGCTGGTGGGGAACGGATTGCAGCACTTAAGCCCTGAACCCCCATCCTCAGGACAAGTTAGAGCTACAGGGGAACTGCTCAGACTTATACCCCCCCCAGTGATCTCATACCAGTCCTGGGTGAAGCTGAGCTCTGCTCTTCCATGCTCCCTCCCTGCCCTACATCCATCCACTCCAAGCACACCTTCCCCCCAAACATCCCATCCAGTGGTAAGAATGGCACCTCTGCCAGTTTTGCACCAGCGCAGTTCTATTGCACCAGAGGAATTCTCCACTGGCTATTTCTGGATGTTTTTAAATACATTTTATGCTTCCTTATGGGCTTAACAGACTGGAGAATCTTGACCCAATAGTCTGCATGCTTTTGTTATGAAACTAAAAACAAAAAGCCCTTATGTTACCATGCATAGCATTGGCATGAGAATGCCTCTGGGTTGGCTGCAGTGCTTCTAGTCAAATTGTTTTAGTCAGCTGCCTTTACAATCATTTTAAAATCAGCCACTCCGTACTTGAGGAAACCGTAACCTATTTCCATAGATACAGGAGACATTCAAAAAGGGAAGAGTATTTTTGCTTAACTGCAGAGTATTCTTTATCCTTCTGTATCCTAAACATTACAGATTACAGCAAATTTATATGTGGGTAGAAAATGTGTGACTGTCACCATAAAACAGATCTTTTCAAACAACAAACTTTTTTCCATGTTGTAGTCTACTTTTATGAGCTTCTGTGCCCAGACTGACCATTATTTCATATTTTGCAGGTTTGTGTCTCCTATCACCTTTTTATATTAAAACACATAATTCACTGTTGCCAACTCTGACAATTTTGTCACAGTCCCATGATATTTGGCCTTTCTTTTAGCTCCTGGAGGCATGTGATTAGTCAACAATCTCCCTTTTTATTTATTTTGTTGGTTTTAATGTAAATTTCTAACCCTCATGGTTGCATATGAAAGCTTGAAAAGATGACCCAAGTGAATCTTACAGGCTCAAAGGCAAGGAGGCAACTAAGAGCCCCACATTTATTATTTTTTAATAAACGTGCTCTTTTAAAATCTATAACCTGATCTTTTGCATCCTGATTCATAATTTCTGAATGGATGGAGTCAATAACAATGAATCTGATTTATATGTAATCCTATATGCTTGTTAGATTTGTGCTTTGTCTTGGACAATGAAATTCTGAAGAGTCCTTTCATATTTGTTTCTAGTTGGTTTCAGTTGCTGATTCTTATGCAGTAACACAAAACTGTAAGATTTGATTTGCCAATTTTTACTTTTCTGGGGACTGTTGAAATTCACACTGATTTCATTGTCTTTAACCCCCACCCCCCTTGAATCATTCCAATTTGTATTAGGTTTTGTAATTTTCCATTTTGAAGCACTCAATTTTCACCTATATCTGTCTGACAGTGTCCCTTTAAGCAATGCCCCTCAGTTATTATGAGGATAATGAGGTGGAACAATTTATTAGTCTGTCATCACTGAACAAATGAGTTACATTTATTTTGAAGCCCTGATGTAGTGATCATAGGTTAACCATTTTTTAAAATCCCTTAGGCATTTCTGTGCAGGTGTAAAAAAAATAAACTAGATCCTTAGTGGATTCTGATATCAAGGAAAAATGTGGCGAAATCCTGATCCTATCAAATTTCATAGGGCCAAGAATTTCCCTGATGCCTGCTCCCACTCTTGCAGTTTACTGCTTTTATGCAGAGCTGTGCTGATTTCAGTGGGACACATGCAGACACAGCAACAAACTGTGGAACCATGGCCTGAAATGACATGCATCATTTACCAAACTAGACCTCAGATGGCAAAAAATACTTTCAAACAGTGGTCTCATCCTTATCTATGCTTTCAATGGTTTAGAAGGACTTGACTCTGTAAATGATAATTTTATATCTTTTTTCTGTATTCTATCTGCATAGCATGTTGTAAATACCAGAAAAGTAAACACATGGCACTGTCATGCCGCTGTCCTGGTGCTGCTGCCCAGTTTGAAAGGGATTCTGATATAGGATCAGATTCTGCCTGGTGTGCTTCTGATATAGGATCAATCCTGTATAATCCTTACACATGCATACAATGACAAGAACTTGCAGATCTGTTTTTTTTGATTGGCTTACTCTCCAATTAAGCCACCTTCTCAGTTTAATATGCATTTAATCAAATTGACTGGAGCTGACTGATTCCTTGAGTGTTAAATTATTTTTTACTCTCTTGTGTGATAAACTACCAAGGGGAGTTAGAGTAGAAGTGAAGGAAAGCATGAGGAGAACCATGTCTGAGGAAAGACAGCTTTTACTATGCAATTGCACATGACTTCATATGTTTACGCTGCGCCATTTGAGGAATAAAAATCACATAAGCCAATATATTTTGCTGAAGCAAATTCACTGTCCATCTGTCTTTTTCAAACCTCCTTCCCACAATTTTCTGGGCTGCTGCCTGTTCTAAAGCTTTCTTGTAAACACAAAATTCATGCAAATATTTTTTTTTCTAATCAAATGGGTTGAGTTAATTGATTCAGTCTTTGCAGGTTAGTCTAACCTGCGTAGACTGAACTGGCAAGCGAATAGACTTTCACTTTTGATTCTGGAAATGCAACCCCATGCTTGCAGTGGCTCAGGCTAGGAGCTGGGGGGCACTACAGTGAGCCCTCCCTTCCCTTCAGATTAGACAGAAGCTGAGCTGAGAGGGGGCATGGCCAGGCCCCAGCAGACTGAAAATGACTGGGGAGAGGTTTAAATCCCCACCCTGGTGTGCAGGGACCCCAGCCAAGGTCTAACCACATTTTCCCCACTGCTTGTGGCTCAGCATAGCCTGGGACCCTCGGAGCCCCACTCCCAGCCAGGGGGTGATCCTGCTGGGCCTTCAAGTTGCCACAGCCAGGGTTTTGCTTGGGGTAGCCCAGGAACAAAATTCAGATTAAGGGGGAGGGAGAGGAGCAGAACAGCCCCAAGCCCAGGTGGGGACACATACAGAGGGATCATGATAGCAGTGGCTCCATCCTGGATGTGAGCCCCACCAAGCAGAGGGACCCAGGCTGGAGACTGGGGAAGGGCCTCCAGTGTGTCAACGGTAACCCAGGTCACAGCTGAGCTGTGCTGAGCATGCAGTTGGGGCTGCTGGGCAGGAGCTGCTTCCCCTTCTACCCACTGGAGAGTGGCACCCAAGCCAGCCCTGGTCCCCTGCAACAGCGCTCATGGCCCAGACTCACCCCCTCAGCCCCGAGTGCTACTACCTGTTTCCCCTGGGCCACTGAGCACTGAGCTGGGCATTTCTTGCTCACTCTTCTTCTACCTGGTGGCGGTGGTACAGCACAGCCCTGTGTAACATGTGCCAGGTGTGGGCACTAGCCCTATGGCTTCCCTGCCACCACCGCTGTCAGGGGGACCCACTCTGATTGTACTGGTAGGCGCTGCCAAACTACGGTTGGCTGCCAGGCGGGCAGACAGTTTTGGCAGGGAAGCCATATGGGTAGTGCCTGGCACCGGGTACATGGGGCCATGCTGCACCTACAGCTTCCCCACTGCCATCTGGGGCATGGCCAAACACTAGCCTGGCATGGCCCCCTAAGGCAAAGGGGAAAGCAAGGGGGTTTATTCCCCTCTGTCCCCACTCCCACCCCTGCTCTGGCTAGATAGAGCAGAAGGGCAGAGCCAGCCCTGCTCTCTGGAACAGACAGCACAGCACAGCCTGGGCTGCAAAGCATGCTGGGAGACTCTGATTTAACTTAAACAAGGAAGGGGTCTGCGACAGAAGTTCCATAAACTGGTTTGACCTCAATCAGTTAAGTCTGATACTACATTCAACCAGGTTCATCTTAAACCAGTTTCAGCCATTTTGAAACTGGCTTACGTGCACTGAACCTCTGTTCTGTTACAGGTTTAAACCAGTTTCTGATCACTTAAACCAGTTTGTGTGTAACTTCTGTCCCTAGCCTCAGTTGCTATTCTTTCCATTGCATTCCCAGTTTGTTTGGTTGTACTGTGTTGTCTGCAGCTTTGCTACTCTTCTTTGACTTGGAAAATGGAAGACTGAAAAGACTTTGCTATAGTTGAATTACACCCTTTCCCTATACTAGAAGAGCTCAAATATTCTGCAGTTCCTCTGAACTCTCTACTCCAGTAGCTTTGAAAAGACGGCACAGCTAGCAGCCCTCACACCCCGGAAACTCTGACCCCAAGAATGTTCTGTAGGCCCATTTCCCTCCCACAAGCTGTCATCTGTCTGGTCCACCTGGATGCAGCAGTCCATCTCAGCAGGGCTTCTTCAGATACCATTTCCAAGTCTGACCTAGATCCAGTACAGCTGCTCCCTGCCACAACTAAGCAACAGCCGGTTTCACAGTTTGATGTGACAGTACCATACAATTAGTGCTTTCCTCACCTGACTATCAGCAATGGTAGTAGTCTTGCAGTTCAAACTGCTACTCAACATTTTGGCTGCCTCCGACTGTTACCTCTTACTGTGACCACAATAAACACAGGCTAGGATTCCATCAAGACTCTTTATTATGGATGCCTGTGCATTAAAATATTCTCCCCGATTCAAATTTAATTCAAACATCTCTGCAGACTTCCCCCATTGAAAAGTGACAAATTCTCTCTAAATCCCTTCTAGGCTCAGCCATGAATCTTGAAACATCTGATAATCTCCTCTTCTCTGGACTGGATTCCTGTGGTGATAGTAGTAGTTATTTGTCCAGACTTATCACAGGCTGCACAGTGCCTTGAGTTTTGGAAAGAAGCCATAGAGGATAATTTGCAAATTTGCCTTATAATTCTGCTGTGAGTTCTTCATTTTCTCTTCCATTGACTTGCTTCCTCATAAAGAGAAGTCTCTAAGTATTTGTTCTCTGTTTTATAGTTCCTCACAGTTTCGTTAGGGGAGTCTTGCCCTCGACATGGGCTGGCCAAGCCTTTTGTATAAAAAGTTGTTTGGGAGGAAGTTGAGAAGGATCTATTTCCAGCAATCACCTTCAAAGTCACTTAAGATACATTCATATGCCAACAGCCACATGGTAGAAAAAATTGCTTTATCTTCATTCTTCCCTTTTAACTTAACTGCTGCATAGAAGAAATTCTCCAAACCAGTGAAATTCCTGAGACAATTGAGGAACAATAGTATCATTGGATATTTGGGCTGGCTCCAAGCTCCTACTGAGCTGTTATTCTTCCATTAAATGTTTATTGCTCATCAGAACAAAAGTAAAACTGAAGAATACTCTCATTCTTTCTTAGAAATCAATCAATTTTACCATCTTATCAGGCAAAATGTTTTGGTTCATGGGGGAAAAACAGAAAAACCATACGGAAACTTCAGCTATTTGTTTGCTCCGTCAGACTGTATTCATCTGTTGGGGATATTTTATCATGGCTGAGAACCCAGGAACCCAGGTTAGATCAGACCAGTGGTTCATCTAGTCCACTACTCCAACTTTAAGATGCTTATGGGGAAGGTTTAGGAAATGTTGAAGAATGTGCTTATAAATAAACTGCCCATTGGGAAAGATTCTTCTTAATGTCCATTTGGTAGCAGTTGACTAAAGGCCTAATACTTGAGGAGTTGTATCCATTCCAAATTGTTTTTAAAATTCTTACTAGCTAAGTTTCTAATACCCTTACTTTCCATATAAATATTCAATCTTTTATAATCCTCTGAGGGTTTCAAATTTTTCAATTACTGTTACATTTTAATTTGTTCAAAATAAATGCGATTACCTATATCAAGGTACAGAAACTAGAACTTATTTTTGGAGCAGAAAGTCTTACATTAGCATTTTATTTTACTGAATGTTTTAATTCTGTAATAACATAGGGATAATGTTAATTTAAGTGGAAGGATTAACGTAGAGACCAATTTTGAGTGCTAATTTGAGATACACAGAGTGTATCTACACATTCATTAAAGTGTCATAGTTATGGCGCATTAAGCTTAGTACTTAGTTAACCAAGTACTAAATCAATGCGCAGTAACTTGCTGTACTCCACAGTAGCGCCAGTGCATGACTATTTAGTGATGCTTACTGCACAGTGGCCTAATACTACTGTGCAGTAACATATTAGCATTGTTTTTGCCCAGCACGCTACTGAGCAGTGTCATTAGGCTACTGCGCAGTTAGCATCTCATGTAGAAAAGCCCACAGAATCGAATTTTTCAGAATCTTTATCATCGTGTGGCACATTCTGTATTCATAACACCACGCCCTCCAATCCCCGTTTCAGTGCAAGTACTCTATCAGATCTTAGGGTCGTCAGCCAAGCACTGGAAAATGAAGAACACACAAAATTTGGTTTAAGCATCTTGACTGAAATTATGTAGGAACTCTGTTGCAGAGACAAAGATAGAACAAAGTTTTTAAGGATATCTGTGAACTTCTTTCATCACAGGATTATTCTTTCTGTTCCTGAAGCCCCTCACCTCCTTCACTTCATAACTCCAGCTTTTGCAACAGATGAAGCAGATGTCCTGTAGATAGGAATCTCATTTGCTGCACAAGTTTGATTCATCCCCAGATCAGTTCCATCCCATGCACTGAATGAGGGGAAAAAAGTATGTGATTGTGTAGTTAAAGACTGTATCTTAATGTATATGCACAAAGGGGCAAATAAGGTGCATAAACAACTGGTCTGAGGCTGACATCTGGCACAGGGAATTTAAGCCTGATTGGTTAAGTTTTGACAAAGTTACAAACCACTGAAAACGTGGTCTTCCAATGGGAAGCATTGGGCAACCTTAAGAAGAGGTGGCGCTACCAACCTTAACTCTCATATACACCTTGTCCCAGGGGGACAATCACCAGGGGACAGGAGACCCTTCCCACAGCAGGACTCAGGACAGGGACAGCCTGTCCCTACAAGAAAAGGCCTGAAATGAGGGCAAACTTACCAGTTGCAGGTCAGGAAGAGGCAGACAAGTTGCACCAGCATGAAATGTGCTGCACTTATTTCTGGCTGGAGTTGCACAGGCAGGTGATGTCATCCCAGGACACTGCCTGACTGAAGTAAAAGCTGGAACTGGGAGGAATGCCAGGGAGGCACTATGGGGAGAGGAGGGCAAAGGTGCTTCCCACACCAGGCACAAATGGTGCCAGCGTGCAACACGGGATGGGGAGCCAGACCCACAGGAGGGGTCCTCAGCAGGAGAGAGGATCTGGGACAACACCGGGGGACTGCTGGGGCCACTGGCATTGTGTCTGTGAGTGGGGAATGGGTCACAACCCTATGCAAGCAGCTGGGCATAATCAAGACATGGCAGGAGATCAGGGGCAGCTCAAAATGCCCTGAGGACACAGCGATTGGGAAGAACCAACTGTAGCCCAGTCAACAAGAGAAGCGGTGAGTGATGACACCGGAGAGCAAGCCACACTGACACCAAGTGGCCATCCTGGAGGCTGGTGCATGGATGGGGTGTAGGGGAGGCGGAGCCCCATGGATACCCACCTAGAGGTACAGCCAATCTGAGGGAGTCCACAGGAAGGGAGCCCAACACTGAAGGTACTATCAAAGTTGTGACAGGAAAGTCTCTGGGTTTCCCCGCGGACCCCTTCAGAGACTTCTGGAACTCACGCAGCAGCCAACACCAGGTGCACGCAGCCAAGGCAGCATGTGAGCCTATCCTCGAGACCAGGCAGGCACATACCTGTAGACAAACAGATATAGTTTGCCTTACTCTAAAAGGTTTTTTTAGAATTTCGAAAGCAATAACCACGATTCTAAAGATATCTAAGGTTTAGCTCATTCTAGGTGCTACTGTTAAATTCCTGACAAAATGAAATAACTTATCAGTCCAGAGTGATTTAACTAGAATTAAAAAAATATGCATAACAAAGTTTATTATCATATTACAAGTTATAGGTGAGAGCATCAGATGGCATACCCCAGCCAAACCAAGCAAAGTAACAGTTACATCCTCATGTTGGGTATCACAGTGTTTGTTCCATTAAAATGTAAGATTTTGATTTATGCAGCTTAAATGAAGAGAACAACCTATCATGTATAGAGCAGCAAGAGAAAGTCTGTGTGATGATATTGCTGACACCAGTATTGTACTGTGATTAAAATATGGCTTTTGATTAGTAAACAGATGGGTTTTGATCTGCTTCACAAGCCCGAATAAATTTGTTGCCAATTCTTGAAGCGATTTGTGTTCTTGGAATCAAGCTACCAAACAATAACAGATGTGAGTACATTGAGCTGTCAAGAGTTTAATGAAGTAAAACTGAGATCACTAACCAGTTTTAGAGACGGGTTAAGGGGATCCCTTTTTGAAAGCTAATTATTTAGGACAGCACACCTGTCATGAGGCTGCAGAAGATACCAAAAATTAACCATTTGTCTCGCATGAATTCTCACTCTGCCACATGTTGTTGAAATGATAGACAGAGCTGTAGTTCAAAATTAATTAAGCTTTCAACCCTAGAATTTAACTGTGAGGACATCTCTGAGTTACGGTTATTAAAATCAGTTAAAAACTTCACCATGGCCAACCTCTTCTAATTAAGAAACATTTTCTATTAATGCTTAATCTGGTAAGGATTTCTTCATAAGCTGGAACACTGATAGTTAAATTCAACATAGTAGATGCAGATATTATTACCAAATTATGGGTTTATCCTGGAAAAAACGTGATCCTGCAGTGAAGACATTGGACTGGGAGTCAGATCTGGGTTAAATTCCTTCCAGCTTAGTTAATGTCTAATCTTGACCAAGTTATTTAAACTCTGCATGTCTCATCTGTCTCCCTTTTTTTATCTGTAATATCAGAATAATAACAGTTCCTTTGTTGTCTTGTATATTTAGGTTGTAAACTCTTGGCAAAGCGTTGCTTAATACCTGTTTGGAAATGCCCAGCCCAATAGGCTTTTGATCTCAAAGGGGTGTCGTCTTCTGTAGGTGATGTAGATAATTTCATATGCATCTGTTGGGCGTGTTACTGTTCGCTGAACTGACTAATTCTGTAGCTAAATTCCCTGCAGTTTCTGTTTTTTGTTTTCTGTCACAAATAAAAAAAATTAATTTACCAAATAAGGACTATAAAGAAACCCAGTTCCTCTCCTTATATTCATAATCAGGGTTTAAACTATAAAGAGACTGGGTAGATAAGCTCAGATGTTACCTTTGAGCATCTTTGCCATTTCTTAGAATGCTCAGATTATTATCTGCTTCCCATTGCCACTTAGTCTTTTATATACAATCTGACCTTTGTAGCTTGAGCAATGCATGTGACCTTTTACTAGCTGTTGTATTCATCACCTTCCAATGGATCAATCTGCAGTCATGTTACATACATCCACAGCCCAAGGTATTTCTCTTTCTACAGTGCCTGAATTCCACACTCACCCATTGTTCAGTGGTAGTTCCTGCATCTTTCCAGCTGATGCCCATCACACTGCATCCATATCGCCTTTTCTTTTGTGCCTTTTCCAAGAACCAGCTCTCTGCAACACAAAGCACCAACTGGTCACTGCAAATTTAGTTTCACTTCACATGATGCATTAGACAGCCTTAGTCAATTTGGTGGGGGGTGGGAAGCACTTCTTTGCAAAATGATGGCTTCAGGTTAAGTATTTATTTTATCTTTCCAGTCTGATCATCTTAGGTTAATCACACCATCTTTATTAGCCTTATTGTTGTTGTAAAATAGCCATTGTGGGAAACCAATAAGTGGTAGATTAAAATTGGCAGTTGTGAATACTGTACTGTAGTTCTTTCCAATGAGAGGTGTTTTCCATGATTGTGCATAAGAAATATGATCTTGATTTGTTTTTTTGTTTCTCAAGCTTGAAGCCATCTGGAAGCGTGCATATCATAAATGTGAATGTGGAACTATATTTGTTTTTAAATATCAAAATTCTGCAAATGGTAAATATCACTTAAATCTGTAAAAATGGTTTCCTAATTTGTGGTGGATTTGTTTCCTTCAAGTTTCTGTAGTATTAGCAGGGGATAATATCACTGGCATTGATGCCAAGCATAAATTTACTTTGAATGTTCCCTTTCATGACAGATTTTTTTTCTTCCCTGACTTTTCCGGGGATCAATATTTATATGCTGTACATAATAGAATCTGAAGGATGTCAGTGGTGAAACCATCCCATTTCTCTCTCTCTGGATAGGTCCCCACAAGTGGGAACGTGCGTTTCCCTGGGGCAAACTGCAGCAGCACATAGGACTATTTGGGATTTCTCAGGGTCAAAAACAAAACAAAACACCCCATGCTGCAAATTAGCAGTGCAGGGAATGCCTGCATATGTGGCATGTGCAGCACCACAGATGCATCTGCAGTATCGCATACCACATGTCCATGCCCATCTGCATGCACCCTCCGTCTCCAACTGAGTTCTTAGTTTGCCCCTTTTTGATCACTTTTGAGAATTACCCCTCACTCTCTTCCTTCCAAGCCTATCAAGGCAGTGTAATTAGTTTCCAGGGAGTGATTAATTAGTTGTGTATGGGGAATAGTGTCATGCATCAAAAATTAAAGTGTATGCCCATTTTAAGTATGTAAATAGCTCTACCAAAGTTATGGGACTATTCCTGTGTTTAAATTACTTGCTATATTGGGGTTTTGCAGTGCAAAAGTTATATTGAAGAAATAAGTTTTGCATTAATGCCTCAAACTTACAAAAACGCAGGCATAATGTTACTCAAGCAGTCCCACAGAGTTCAGCATGCTTTTCCATGTGCTAGTTTTCACAGGAGCAGGGCCTACATCCTGAAAGTGCTTTTGTTCACTGGTCATTCTGTTTTTTTGCAAGACTGAGTTCCACAGTGGGAGCCCAGCTCCTGTGAACGTTTCTTTCCTTTCACTCAGCATCTCCCAGCTGGTCAGCAGATTCATTATTCTAGTGCAGTGCTTCTATAGGAGGCAGGTAGGGCCAATACGTAAAAGACTGAGGGTCAGGATAGGGACTTGGAGTGTATTCACAAGCCTGGCTACTTATTAACATTTTCTAGAGATTAGGAAAAAATAAAGTGCGCGCGTGTGTGCATGCGCACATATACATGTGCAAACTACATGAGATGGGACAGCTCTGGAGCTCTTAATGCTATAGTGATTTACATTGATTTTGAAAGTTTTATTCCATACACGTTGAATTTTTTTTTCTGGGCACTTTTCACATAATGTAAATATAGTACTTGGGAATCAGATCAGGTCCTAGGTGCAGTGTTCATAGCAGGGCTTATAATAATAGTTCTAGCATTACCTACTGGACTGAGATATTGGACTGAGAGTCATTTTATATGAATAGTACTAATGAAATATAGAGCCCCATCTCAAAAAACCATAGAACTGATGCTAAGTGCAGAGACTTTTAAAACAGATTTTTTTAGTTGCCAACTGATTTCTAAACAGAAAAAAACAGTATTTTGTACAATCCCCCCCAGTCTAACACAAAGGATGTGCATTTCTGCTGCCAGGGTTCCTTTACTGAAAAGCAAGTTTACAAGTCTTAGAAGGCTGATGCATTTTTTCAAAAGATTGGGATAAATGTGTAAACTGCCTCTGTAGGTGTTTTCTCGTATTTGTCATCCTACTGGCATCTATTTTATTTTCCTCCTAGGAATTATTCCTAACTTCCCAGAGATAAATCTTTGAATACTTGCCAATTATCCCTTTTCTCATAAGTATGTAAAAATCTACATAGAGAGCTAAATCCCTATAGCTCTAGCACAAAAATAATATTTGAAGTCTGCATATTAGAAGGATGGATAGCTGTTGTTTCTTTCACCCCAGAAAATCTCCTCTGCCGTACTTCGTTTGTCTTGTTCTTTGTTAAATATACATCTACTATATTTGCTTGAATCAAACGAGTTACTTCCCACAGTTTAGGCTCCTAGGTACTGAACTGCTTTAGTTTAACAAAAATCTTGGGGCTTAGAATGGGGTATTTCAGTGAAATGTAATGCCCTGAAATATGCAAACCATCAGAAAAGGTGATCTGGTAGCATTTTCTGGCCTTAAATGTCATGAAGCCCTATGAAGGTATGAATAATTTTCTATTTCTTTCTGAGAAAATAGTGAGAAGGTATAAAGCCTGCCAGCATTACTTAACTGCAGGTACACAAGTAGTCCTATTAACTTCCACTAGAATGCTCTCATAATTAAACTAGAGTATGAATTGGGGCCCATTGTCATAAACGATTATCTTGTGGTTGATTAAAGATCATACAGAATTATTTGCTTTTCTCTTGATTGAATGATTTCTTGCCATGCAGTTTTGTAGTATTTCAGTAGTTTTAAAGCTGAAATACTATTTTATAGACTGCAGAATATCATTGTTTTTAATTATAATTTTTTTCCCACAGCACAAACTAAATCCTACATCATCTTAAATGAATAGCTTTACTGACTTCAGTTGCCTCATTTAAATTAATAGGGCCAGTAAATGCATATGCTTAAGTGTATGTAGGATCAGGTCTTACATTTGCATAATTTTGACATTTTTAGGTCAAAAGTGTGTAGCTAATTCATACTTGCTGTTCAGTGGTCGCTGTCATCCAGGTAGATGGGAGCAGAGATTTAAAGCCAAACTGGAGTATTGCTAGAAGTCTCTGAAGAATTGTAGGCATTTGTCCATCTGAAAGTCATCACAACCAGTAGAAAAACTGGATGTAATTGGTCTCACTTTGACACAAGTGACATATTCCTCCTGTTTAGAGAGATCAGGCACTAAAACAGCTTCTGTATTACACAGAACAAGAGGGAAGGAGCTTGGCAAAGCTAAAACTTGTGAAGAAGAGTGCATTGTAGCTACCTGTGTTACACCATGTTTGACTTTATTCTCCATTTACACTTAATTAATAAAAGTTTTGCCATGAAAGATTAACTCAATACTCCTACATACACAGACAGGGAGAAAGGTATTCTTCAGTCTTTTCGTTTTATTTAAAAAACAAAAACAGCCACCCTTAAGGAACAACAGTTGGATTCTAATGTGTTCCCAAGATCCCATCTCTTCTACTAAGTCGTAGATGGGTGTATCTACACAAGACGCTACATTGCTGTAGTAACGAGCTATGGTGACGTAGCATTGGTGGGCATGAACTGTGACACCATTGCTACTGCACAGTAGCAAAGAGTTGCTGCGCAGTAGCTCATTGCTAGTGCCCAGTAGGGTCAGAAAAAGTCCCATGTGGCATCAGGACTGCACAGTGCAGGCATGTAACTGCCCATCATTTAGTGTTGGCAGGTACTAAATGACTGGGCAGTAACAACTGCACAGTCGGGCACATGTGTAGATATGCCCAAAATGGTTTAATTTTTTTCCAGCATCTTACTTTTTCCCTCCGAAAGGGAAGTGTTCCATATAGTTAATCAAGCAGAGAAGACGACACAGAAGTAGAGTAGAAGACGCTTGTGCTTCTCAAGAATGCATTGCAAAGTTTTGTTTTTCTTTTGTTAAATCCTGTAAAATGGAGTGTCAGAAGAGGCTCTTTTTATCTCTGTAAGGCTACTAATCGTGATTGGTTTTATGCTCTCCTGTCACAAACCAAGTGCTTCCAATATAATTATTAACTGAACTATATTCCAGCATCACTTAAGGGCAGTGACAGCAAGTATGGCCCCAGTGTCCTAGGTTCTGTCCAAACTCAAAGCAAGAGACAATCCCCGCTTTGGAGAGCTACCAATTTAAGCAGAAAAGAAAAGCAAAAGGCATAAGATAAAAAAAAGTGAGAAGTGATTTTTCTAGGTCACACTGCAGATGCAGGAATCAAACAAAGGTCTGAAGCTTGGTATGCCTACACTTTCCAATGCAGTGCTTTGTAGACTAGAGATACCCAAGTACCTGTTGAAGCAGGTTAAAATTAGCTCAGGCAGAGGACCTCGCTAACAATGCTGCGTTGCTTCCGATACCCAAGCTAGCTCTGTTACTTCTGCATGGTATTGAATCATGGAGTACAGACAATCTCCTTTGTCTGCATTAGGAAGCGTTTGTCATTATGTAATGGTAAAGGCTCTTACTGTCAGTGCAGGTTATACAAAAACAGTGCTTTTGCCAGTACTTTATATCAGGTCCTCAAACAAAAGAAGCCATTGCAAAGAAGCACTCTTTTGCTGTGTAACTACATCTCTACTAGGGTTGCTGCCAGTATAAAAATAATGTAAAAACCATGTAACCTAACTGTACTGGCAAGAGCTCAGTCCTACTGCAGTGCTTTATTCTGTAGACCACACTATTCTGAACTCAAAATTCGCAGTAATAACAGCGACCACCTCGTTTGCCCTTTGTGTTAGCTGCAGGCTACACTCCAGGCCTTGGCTTAAGGTGCATTATTGTTTAGGGCTGTGACTTTCTTCCAGTATTTTTAACAACAAAAAGCCTTAGAGTAAATCCAGTTATATCAGCATAGAAGTGTTTGTGACAATATCTCTCAACTGGTCTATCCTATCAAGTTTCACCAACATAGCTTCGTTGGGTAGGAGACCCAGAAGAGTATAGGTATGCCAGCAAAAGCCTCTGTAGGTGCAAATTATACCAACCAAAGAATCTTTGTGCTAGTACAGCTTATGCTGTTTCAGGCAGTATTTATTAACAATACTAGCATGGGACTCTTTTTGCTGATTTACGTCACATCCTCACAGAGGGGCTTTGCCAGGTTGGCTGTTCTGGCAGAACCACAGTGGCAAGGTCTTTGCAGTGTGGATAGGCCCACATTTCACATGCAGAGCTAGTATAAAATACACCATTCAGAGTGCTTTTTTGCAGGTATAAACTGTACTTATGCTAGGATGTTTTTTGCCAGCATAACTATCCTGGCAAGCATTTTAAGCTTGGACTTTAATCCAAGGTAAACACGCATAGACTTTAATCTGCCATGTTTTCTACTTATTTTAAATTTGTAGCAGGTATGAGTGCACAAAGGGGGCAATCTGCAAGGAAGCAGTTCAGCATTTGGGGAGAGGCAATAACTTTGGGATCAGCATCCCCAATGTTGTGTTGTACCTGGCTTGGGCCCTTATCATGTAATCAGATCCCCACAAGCACATTAGGACTTGGCACCATGATAGACTGACAGCATTTTAAGAAACTAGTTCTGAATGGTTTTTATTCTTTTCGTTCCTTGTCATTTACCAGCAATGACGAGAACTTAAAATTAGGAATGTCTTAACATAAGCGGCTGGCCAGAAACTGGCTTCTAGGGCTATGTCTTGGTTCAGAATCAATCATTAATTGCATTAAGTTACCTTAACCTAGTGGGATTTGAAAATCATACTAAGTGTTAGCAGTCATATTGTAGCTCAAGTGACATAGATCACTTACAGAGTGAGGTGCACTCTTCCCCTGCAAAACCTTTGTAAAGAGAAGGTGTTAACGTCAGCCACCTGTCTCTCCAGCTGTCAAGATCTTGACTTAGGTGATTAAAGATGTACAGGCTTCTAAATTATGCACATGATCATGCATTTTCAAGACCCAACTGAACTCAGTTAAGCAAATATTCGTATGATGTGCTTGCCTGTTAAGCCTTTTGTAAACCAAGCCAGGCTAGACAACATGACCTGTTATGAAAGAATAATGTTTTCCCTTGATTAGTATCTTCTTAATTGTTTTGGCCACTTTTTTTGTAAGTATTGTTTCAGGGCAAGGTGTTTATCCAAGGAGAGCATATATTTACAGCATAAAGTGTGAGGTGCATTCAGGGGAAGTGATTATTCGGTATCTGTTAGGACATGTCATGATCCAATGCAGGGGAGTTATGAGGAACTCCCCCATGACCATATATGTAGGGACCTACTTCTTTCACAGTTTTGCTGATTGTAGAAGCCACAAAATCCAGGATGGTCTTCAAAAATCTGCCAAATAAAAATAAATAAATAAATAAATAACCATAATAAAAATCAAGTGCTGTCTCCCCAGCAGTCCTCACTGCCAGGAAGGGAAGCTGCCCTCTTGTCCCTTCTCCAGCCACAGGGGCCTCTTTGCCAAATCGGCACCAAGGGACAGGGCCAGTGATATGACCAAGGAATTAAAGCTTTAGGCTGCGATCAACCCACAAGAATTTGTATGCCTCCCTATGAGGGAGGTAGACCCCTACCTATATGGGGCTTCTCCAGTATTGTGCCTTTACATGGAGATGAGAACAATAACTGAATGTCCATCATTCTTTACACCATGATTGTGCTGTGAGCCCCTTGCACTGATAGGGAAAAACAGGACCTTTGGCTTGTACGGGCTCTTTACTCCTTCGTTTAGTTTGCATTAACTGACAGGATCCGCTCCTATTTTTTAGGGGCATATACCATAAAAAGAAATAAATTGGGCAAATACAACATATGCAGTGATGCATCATGTATGAGACTTGAACAAGCTCACTTTGTCACTAGTACCAACTATACACAGCCACAGTGTTTTGTCAACAGTAATTTTCTTGTTTATCTGAGATAAAAATGTATTTTTATTTAGCACAGCTTTAAAAGTTAAATGGTTAATAATACATTTTAGGGGTCAGCTTTTCTAAAACAAGATCTTGAACATGTTGGCCTCTGTTGCCCTCAGGTATCTGGACCCAAATTTGTAAATCTTGCCCTTATTTTTCAATTCATTATTATGTATCTTATTACATGGGTAAAACCTGGTGATGTTTTAAAATGATCCATGCTCAAAAGTTAAAATAGTGATTTCTGCACATTTAATGGTTATTTTGGAAAGATTATTGGCCAACTAAGAGGGTGAGATATGTCATTTCAAATATTTATGACAGAGTTCCTTGTAAGACAGGAAGATACAAACCAGTCCAGGAAAAAGAGTTTTCTTCTCTTGCTGGATTGTTTTAATTTAAGGCTAGATATAAGCAGAACAGCCTAGTGAATATTCAGTAGGGCTTCTTCTGCTTTTGCAGAGTCTATAAAGGGAAGCAGTAAGAAAGAAATTTAAAAGGTTGCCCTGTGCATGTGATTAGAGTAAAATGCAATAACATGCTCCATAGGTGCAAAAACAAACCAAATAATAGTTGAGCAATTATAATTTAATTTAAACTGTTAAGAGCATTGGCACAAGTGTTGTGGGTTTTTTTAAGGGGGATTCCTGCCAGGGATTCATCAGCAGGTGTAAAGGGATGGATGTGTGTGGCTGTTTTCAGCCACTTATCAATGCACTGCCTTCCAGATTTCACACCTACTCCAAAACCCAGCAAAGTTAATGGGAATCAGATCAGGTCCTAGCTGCAATGTTCATAGCAGGGCTTATAATTATTAGTTCTAGCATTACCTACTGCAGCTTCTTGGAAATAAAACGTGCAGATCAGCAAGGAGTAAAGGATCAGGCTGCACATTTGTATTTATATACGTTGTATAGCTCCTTCCATCAAAGCATCTCAGAGGGCTTTACATACATCAATGAATTGTGTTTTGTGCCATCTCACTGAGGAATTATCCTCTTTCACAGATGAGAAAACTAAGGGAGAAAGAAAAGGAAAAGTTTCTTTTTAATAAGAAGCTGCATGGTACAATACTGTGCAAATATTACATTTGAAATCTACAACTCTTGCTGATTTCTTTCCATCCTTTTTGCCCTGTTTATTGTGAACAGTATGAAAGAACGCTGCTTGCTGAAGGCTTAAAACTGTTCATGTACTGAAGTACTCATCAGCCTACTGTTAATAATACATTCCCAAGCGTTCCATTAGATGCACTTAACCTGCTGCAGGAAAAAGCAGTGATTTCTGATTCGTAGTAACCCAGCAACAGTTTCTTAGCACTGGCTCAGCTGATGGGAGTGCAGAGCAGCAGCTTTCCAGGGGAGGTGGGAGCAAGGGCGTTTCTCTGTTGGGGAAAAAAAGATGCACCTCATGTAGCTTGAGAATCCAGGCAGGCTGAAGAGTAAGCCAAGAATGGGAGCCAGCTAAGCAGAAATATTGGCCTACATTTTTTTCTTCCTCTTTAGCGTAAGGCATGCTAGTTTCTATGGCAACTTCTGTTTTCTGTGCTGTAAGGCCTACTGACTCATTTCTGTAGGAGCTGCACGCCGGAAAAAAAAAATTTTGTTTTCTTTTCTTGCCAAGTCAAGTGGCTCCTTTTCTGTATCCCATTGCTCCCGAGTTTGTCTGAGCAACAAAACAATTGTTATTTGATGCTGGCCTGATTTTTCTGCAAAAAAAATCAGTTTAGGTTAACAACAAGAGACAGCTACATGTAAAAATACCCTCATCTTCTTGAATTGCAGTCAAGAGGCTTTAATTTGCCCTAGCTTCAAATAGGTAAAACATTGGGATGCGTTAGGCAAATGGTTCTCGAGATAAGCAACCTTCCTGGCATAATATTGCTTTTTCCCCTTGAGGAAGACAGCTGCAAAAGCAGCAGCAGCTATTGGACCCGTGTGACTTGCCCATCGTGTGTGTTGTACAAGCTGCAGTGTCTCTAACAAAGAGACAAATCAAAATATGCAGAGAATACATTTGATAATGTTGACTGGAACATTGCACGCAAACATCACTGTTGCCTGCTGGGATTTGTGCACATGCAGCCCTCCATTATGCCTTGAAAATGTAACCCCAGAAGGGATGGCTTAGTGCTTAGTACATGGCTCTGTCTAATATAGAAGCCAGTTGAGTCTTGCTTTAGGCCTGTGGGGCCTTTGCAAAGATGACTGCGTTGGGTAAGAAAGATGACCATGTGATGATTCTTTCAGAACAGCTCTTGTATCCAGGAAGGAATAGCAGAAACTTTTTAAAGTGATGAGGTGACATTTTGGGATTATATTATAGACAGTGGTAAGTTTAGCAAAAAGGAGTCAAGAAAAGCCAGGACCCAAGTGGCCTGCTGCCTACATAGGTCTGTCTGGAAGAATGGAGGCCCTTTTTATAATATGCTCTGCAGATAGCAGGAAGGGTGCACCTACAGGGTCCAAGGCAGGACAGTGCTATATACACACCTCTATATCTATCATTATCTATAGATGTATGCCATTTGAAAAAAATCCACCCATGTTACCTAGATTTGTAATTGTGTTACAAATGCGTTAGCCTTGATTTTGATGAATGGGTATATCCCAAACTCATTTTCCAGAGCATAGCATTTTGTAGTATTCTAGAGTGTTGTATTTAAATGAGTGCTTTATTTTTTGTGGTACCAGTCAAAACCATAAGCTTTCTGTATACATCGTCAACTGGTGATAAATTAGCCTAGTTGTCCAAATCTGGCTTCATGATTTATTGGGAAACTTGTGTAGGCACCTAGGCTTGGATTTTCAAAGCAGCCAAAGGGAAATTGGCACCCAGAAATTTAAATCCCACGGGAACAGGGTGTCTGACTTAAATTCCATTGAAAATCTCAGCCTTAATTTATCAGAGGGCACAGGGAGTGTGTCCTACCATGGATTCTATTGAAGGATCCCCCCCCCCCAGTCACAAACCCATGGTACACTTCAGGGGTAGGCAACTCCTGGCACACAAAGGCATGTGCACCTCCGGGCAGATGGCAGGAGAGCTGCAGGGGGCCTGTTCTTTGTTGTGACTGGGCATTGGGCAACCCCAGCCCCTTTCTGCCTTCTGCCTTGAGGTGTGTGCTCACCCACCACCAGCAATGAGCTGGGCCAGTGCTCTGCAGACCCTGGTGCAACTTTTTACAGCCTCCTTGCCACCTGCTACAAGCAGCCCAAGCTCCATGGGGAGCAGCAGATGCTTGCCCAGAGCCTGGGCCTGCACTGGGGTTCGCAGAGCCCCAGCCAGCAATGAACCAGGCAGTGGGTACTCTCACACCTCAGCGCAGACAGCAGGGAGGGGGCCACAGCTGCACTGCCACAACAAGGATCAGGCCCCTCACAGCTCTGCCACCATCCACTCCTAGCACGCCAACATCTTAGAAGTTGAGGTTGCAGGTATTTTTGGCACTCTGCCCAAAAATGTCACCAACCCTGGCATACATTAAACAGAGATTACCTTTATATTATTTAATATTAAAATACAACCTTCTTACTAGCTTCCCAAGGTCACAGCAGACATCCAGTAGAAGCTAGAGGAATGAAATCCAGACCTAGATTTTGCCTGTAATTCACCGTGTGATCTTGGACAACCAGTTTACCCTTGTAAACCCTAGTTTCTTCATTTATAAAACAGGAATATATTCTCATGTTCTATACAATGCTTTGAGATCCTTGAATAAGAGTGCTTCAGAAGCACAAAGTATTAATTATTTAAGTGCCAGTAGAGGTGTAGGGAAATGCAGATGAATTTAAGATCTACTATTGCCTGTTTATTTATGTATTAGCTAGTATTTAGAGGCACAGTGATGCAGCCCTCAGTAAAGTGTGACGGCTGGTGTTAGCAGATAGTGCACTTCAGCTGCTGTACTTTTGCTGTTCATGGCACAAAGACTAAGCAGCGATGGCCAGATATGGTGGGGATTCAAGCAATATTGGTACTCCTAGCAAGTAAGAATATTTTAAGGGACTTATGTCAGCATTTTACATAGAGATCCTCATTAATTATACTGTGAGGGGGTGGGGAAGGGTAAGGAGGTAGCCAGCACTCAAAGCTGACATATATGTTGTCAGCCAAGCATGCATTCTAGAAAATTATAAGAATGTGCATAACCTAAAAAGAGGCAAAGGCTTACTATTCTTGCCTCATGTCATAGTTTTCAGTTATGTGGTTTTGTAGGGAAACTTAATCTGAAATCACTCAAATTGGTCTTCTGGTTGTTGCATTAAGCTGGATTACCCAGCACAAAGCATTGATTTTTAGATTTAAAAATGCTGAATAATTTATGTGCACATTGCCTGCTCTACTAGATTGTGGCAGTTTGATTCTGGTGTTTCTTTTCGAAACAGATCCAGAAAATGACTGGTTTTAGATGCTGGCAAAGTTTTAATTCACCTGTTTTGTTAGCAACTTGATTAAGGAGAGCGAACACGTCTCTTCTTAGGCTGTCCCATTTTATTGAGTTTATCTTAAACCTACCAATCACACAGTCCTGCTGGGTGATTTGTGCATGATTGTTAAAGCTGGCAGTATTTAAACCCGTCTTGTAGTCTTTCCATTTTAATAATCAGCGCACATTGCAACAGTGGAATGCGCATTACAAGCATGTGTCCATCTACATGGGGGAAGGGAATTATATTTTTATTATGCATGTTGGAATTAAATGATAAATCCAGTCTCCCCCCCCCCAAGTGTCTGTCAAATGAAACTGGTCTGAGGCATTCAGAAATTCTTGTTTAGGAATCAATACTGTTGAAAAATAAAGTGAGGAACAAGAGGTGTTTCATCTAAGTTGGTTCAATACAAGACATTACCAATAAACCTTGCTTCTCACATATTACCTGGATCAACACAAGTACCACTTCCAAAAAAACCAAACAGCATTTTAGATTAATACTTGTATTGTCTAAATCAGAGGTTCGCACTTAAGAATTTAATTGATCTCCAGTTCTGAAGCACAAAGTTGGCATTTTGAGGCTGGGGAAATGTAGCTTTAAGACTTTTTTTTTTTTTAAATATATAATCCCTTTTCAGACCACTAGAAGCATGGCCAGAATGTGTTGATTATGCTCTCATGCTAGGTCAGCTTTGCTTAAGACTCAAAAGCAAAAGACATCCATTAAGTGTTTTTTTTGCTGAGTCCTCAATTTAAATGAACTTGCAAGGAACAGCAAATATTTTTTCCACCCATTTTTCCCTACACTAGCTTTTGCATCCCTTAGAAGTCAGTTTCCCCAGAGAGACCAGTCTGATGTCTGAGAAACACTGGTCTGAACAAGTCCAAATGCAGCTATTCAGCAACAGGACAATAATCTCACTCAAGTACACCAACTTCCATCCATCAAACAATTGACCCCATAAGTGATAGGATTGGAGGAAAAAATTCTGTAATTGTAGTAACACAATGCCAGATAGCACACTGTTCTTCACACTGCCCTTTACCTAAGACCCTATTATCCTTACACAATAGGCTATTGACACAATGTCAGATGTTGACATTTATAGCAGCATTATTGACAGTGATTGTTCCATGTTGTAAATAGATGGGCTGCTTATAGCTTTTCATCTGTATCATACCTGTTTATCATTAGCTTTATACACAGGCTTAAGGCTCACTTATGCTGTCTCCAGTTCAAGGAATGCATTATGCAGGCAGCAGTCACAACACCATAGTTAAGGATTTAGAGAGATATTATTCAGCCTCTTTGTTACATATGAGGACTATAGACTATCCTCTCCAAACAAATAGCACTTGCTCTTGACTATTACCAGCTTGCTTGGAAAAGCACTTATTGCTTTCCATGCATAGATGTGATGCTCCATCTTAGCCTGTGTAATAGAGATGGCATCCATCATGAGATGGGGTCCCCAGGGATGGCCATAAACACCCCTCAGGCTCCATAGGGATGCTAGTCTTGCCCAGTAAGCACCCTTTTCCTCACCTGGCCCATCTTGCTGGTAATATAGGGAAGCTGCCCTCAAGTTTGGAAACAGTCACAATGGACCCTACTGATCCCTGTAGATTCTTGAGCCCTTTTTTGGGTCCTGCTCAAAGTGGATGCCTCATAGGACACCCTCAGCCTTATGGGCTAGATGCAAGACTCCAAAGCCACCTCTTTACCACACCCCAAGCCTCACAGAAGTTATGTAGACATTGACTTCTGATGTTGAGGCCTCAGATTAGTCCAGCCCATTACTGCACCCCCTCTGGCAGTGGGCTCTCTGTAGCCCCCATCATTGCACCCACTCTGGTACTGGGGTCCCCACACTGTGGTAGGCCCCCCAGTGAGGCCTCCTTCACCCCCAATTGCCTCAGCCCAGTCCACCAATTTATAAACAGCAACCAATGAATGAGCCCCTGGGCTATAACATAATACAAGCAGTTCAGGGTGTGCTCTGACCCTTTAAAAGAGTCAAACTCCCCTCCACCCCCAGCACTAAGTACCTTGCAGGCCAGGGTCCCTGGCAAGCTCCTAGAGCCCCTTAATCCTACCAGAAGCAAGGCAAACAGTCAAGCATCTCCAGTCAGCTTTCTCTATGAGCACTCCTTTCCCTTTGGCTGCTGACAGAGAACCAACTCTCTAGTCCCAGCCCTGGGGTTTATATGTGCCCAGGGCCCTGCCTTTTCTGGTCAGCTGACCAGGTGCAGGTGCAGGCTAATTCCCTCATTAGCCTGCTGCCACAGTAACCTGCACCTGGTGGGTTCCTGCCTGACTGCTAGGGCCCTCTCCCTAGGTAGTTTCTGCCCTTAAAGAGCAGGCATCTTAGAGCAGCACCAGATGGAGTTTTCCACTTGATACACCCAGCAGCACCTCAATTTTTCATATGTCTTTTGCTTTTTAATTAGCAGCTATTATTAAGGGGATTTTTTTGTTCTGATAAGTTGAGGAATTTTCAGTATTTATTCATTAAACTCAAGGACTAATATTATGTCAACGTTTCATTCAAAGACTGAAATACAGATTCATCGGCCACAGATAGGAACTATTACTCCACCTCATGATAATAAATGATTTCCGATTAGCTGGTCATTCTAGAAATGCAGTTTGCAGAATTGAATTAACATAACTGTACAGGAGTGCTGACACTATACAAGCTTTGCTTCTAAACCATTATCTTGCCACTGCTGTTTCTGTTATCTTTAGTTCTAAAACTAATTATTGCCTGGTAAATATTATACAGTATTTTTATAACAATCTATATTTATAACATTTGAGGCTTTGGAAAGACTCCTTTTAAAATCAATTTATGATGTTTTCCCAGCTGTGTTGGAGATAAACATTTGATCTCCCCTGACAGCCTGTGCTATTACTACAGCTTACCTTGGCCTAAATCACTTGTAGTTGCTGTAGTGAGAGACTGGATAGAAGTCTAAATAGGAGGTTTCTATTACAGCACAAAACTGCTCCGTTGAAAATATCTAGAGTTCTAATTCTTTACTAAAATTATCCTAAAGGGGAGAGCTTCACATTTTTAAGGTGAAAAGGCAGGTGTCAAAGTCATCAGGTTGCAGTAGAGTCTGGGTCCATCTAGTGGTTGCAGTAAAAACTTTCCTTAGTTGTCTTGCTTGGTAAGGAATTCAAACAAGTAATGGGGATGGCAAATCTGTAATTAGCTTTCAGACATTCATTTTCAATAGCAGTGAAATTTTCCCGTGATGACCCTCACCTTGCATATCTCAGTAATGGATACAACTGAACTGGCTGGAATAGAAGGAAAACCCCCGTTGAATCAACAAAGTTGAGATGCTCTAATGTTTATTTTTCTCCTGCCCTGAGTTTTTAAAGTGCTGAGATGTGGCAAGCATGTGACTTTCTTAATGCTGAAAACAGAAATTGCTGAAGAAGGACAGGAATCTCTTAGAAAATCTGACTGAGCAAAAGGGAATGGATGTCCCTGGCTTTGTACTTTGGGAAGCCCACACCTCTGGAAATCTGCCTTTATATGCATATCTATCTTATATAACCCCATTATCATAGTACCCATAGTTGCAGCAAGGCTCAGATGTATACCTCTGGAGCTGCACAAGATACCTTAACTGCTCTGCTTCTGCATCCCTTCAGTGTTTTGGACTTGTGCCAAAGGCTGCCACAGGTTGACTAAGAGGTAACCGTTATTTGGTCATTTGGCTGGGCAGTCAGATGAAGAGGGATGTGATTCTAGCCATGCTGAATCTAGGGAGCAGATCTGGGATCTAGGGAATAGATGTTACTTATATCGAGGCTTGAGCACCCCACAGAGTGGCTTGATTTTGAACCCAGACTGGTATTCTAGTGTTACCAGGAAATGAAAAACAAAAAATTATTCTCTTGCCTAAAAAAAAAAATTAACATTCAGTTCAGATCAGCTAAATAGGGATCTACTGTCTCAAAAATCAAGAAGTATTATTAATAGTGTGTTGCAGTGAATGCCAGGCCAGTTTATGAGACAACTTCAAATATGCTCTCACTGTATTCATAAAGTGTTCCACAAACTTGGGCAACACTGACACCCACCTTTTGGATCAGAGAAACCAGAGGCATTATTTATTAAATTTATTCTTCAGTCTCTGGGTTTTAGCTAAGTGGGGCACAGTATTTGGTCTGGCATGTCAAAATTGTTTGGCTACTTTGTTTTATCAAATTATTGTACTTTGGGGGTTTTTTTCAGCACAGTTTTAATGCAGTTATGAGGTTACTCAAAGAAAAGTAGAGGCAAGTCATCCCCATTCTTTCTCATTTTTGGCAAATTGCTTGATAATTTAAAAAATGGAGTCATTAGAAAGGGAAAGTAAAGCTAACACATTAATTTAGCCTGTAATAAAAACGTGAAAATTAAGAAAATGTATGGAAGAGCCCATATAGCGACAGCTCCTTCTACTGGCTGGAAAAGTCTGCTTCTGAAAAATCAATGTGGTTTTCCTGTGGAAGAGTGAAGGCATGAGATACTTTTATTTGGGGAGTAGTTAGATTTCTTTTCATAGTTCAAAGATACAGTTATATCATGCCAGTTAAGTGTTTTATTACAGATAACAGATAGTGGGTGCATCTACACGTATGACTAATTAGCTCCACAGTAAAGTGTCACTGTCTACACATGCACCCGTATTAGGGCGCAGTAAATTAATTAACTCCACCAGAGGATAGTACTGTCCAGAACAATTATTATCCTATGGCAGAGGCATTTGGTGCACCAAAATGCACATGTAGGTGATGAGCATGGCTGGCTGGG
>NW_017729012.1:2798509-2809446 GCF_001723915.1 Gavialis gangeticus
CCGTATTAGGGCGCAGTAAATTAATTAACTCCACCAGAGGATAGTACTGTCCAGAACAATTATTATCCTATGGCAGAGGCATTTGGTGCACCAAAATGCACATGTAGGTGATGAGCATGGCTGGCTGGGGCATGATTGTGCTATAGTGCAGGGGCTGCCTGCCATCTAGCTCCACACTGGAGTACCTGTGTACCCCAGCCATCCCCTCCGTCACCTGATGCCACGACCCAGAACCCAGGGCTGATCCCCCCAGCCACCTACTAGCCCGGATCTGCTCCACCCTGGCTCAAACAGCTGTGGTCCTGGGTGCACATGTGTACACTGTTCCCAGGAGCAGCTGGCTCCGGCATGAACTGTGCTGGAGTTTATTGAGCTGCACTAAGTGCGCATGTAAATGCACCCAGTGATTTGTTCTTGTTTGGATTTATTGGGTGGGTATTTATCTGTAAGCTCAATGGTTCTTAAAGCAGGACGTGGAGACTACTGATGATCCTCTGAGCTTTCCCAAGTGTTAACAAGCTTTGATGTTGGTCTCGTGTATAAATGGCTCCAAAATCTCTGCCTCTAGCTAGTTTTGGTTAATCAGTATCTTGTTGTTTCATGCTCAACAAATGAGAGGCAGTTTCTGCTCATCTGCAACTATACAGGGCTTCTTTTGACTTCAGTCAGCTTTGGATGAGGTCTAAGTAGAGTTTGAGTTCAGACTTCAAGAATATAGGTTGCATGAGTAGGCATTGCAGATCAAGCCATTTATCCCTAGAGAGTGTCCACGTCCAAGAACTGAGGAGAAAATAAGTATTTCTGAAAATAAAAGTGGAGTTCAGTTTTGCAAAACCAATATCTCTTGTCTCTGTATAGCAGTTTTGTAGATGTATTATGAATGATGCAAGGGGCATCTAGACAGAAACAAATGTACAATGTCATGCACAGTTTGATGCTGTGGCATAAAGGGTAACGCAATCCTTGGGTGTATAAACAGGGGAATAGAGAGTCACAATATGGGGAACACCCCCCCCCACACACACACACAAAATTTCCTGTGTACTCTCAGGAAATACACACATCAAGGGAAATTCGGGCATTGCAAAACAAATCTTAGCACTTCCTTCTGTGACCAGAAGGTGGCATATTGGGCATTAATAATCCTATGCTGTACTTTTGTTTTGGGGAGGCATAGAGAAGCTTGTATGCTTGTAGAGTGAATCTCACCAGTGTGTAGATGGCTGAGACCAAGGCCTGTCCATCACTAAAGCCCCACTAAAACCCGAGGTGAAAGTACTAATCATTTTCAGCCTTGCACTCTTTGTATTCAGCACCCGCATTCAAAGGGCAGAATATTAAGATGTACTGCAGGTATCGAGGAGACTCATAGAAAAGGATTCTACTGAAAGGAGCCTCAGGATGTCATCTAGTCAAACTCCCCGCTCAAGGCAGGGTCTTCCCTGTCTGAGCCATCCTAGGCAAGTCTGGGTCTAAGCCAGTGGTTCCCAACCTCGGGTCACAAACCAAATGAGGGTCGCAGGGGCAATGCCGCCAGCGTCACACACACAAGATGAGCTGCACCACATGCCAGGAGCTTCCCTGCCCCCATCCCCCGCCAGCAGCTGGTTGTGGCAAGAAAAGTTTGGGAACCAGTGGTCTAATCTATTTTTTAAACTTCGGGAAGAACCTAAATAGTTTCTCAGCCCTAAGCATCTTGTCTGGTGTGAAAGATGGCTGTCTGGAAGAGGACGAACCCCCCACAAATGTTTAACCTTTTCAGCTTAGCTTTTTAGGGCCTTCCAGCAAAGTATTTAAGCACATGTTTAATTTGAAGTAGTTGCGTATGCCCATTAACTTCAACAGGAGTGTTCACCTGTCTAAAGCTGTGCATGTATTTTGCTGAACAAGGGCCCAAAAGGGCAGAGGAAGTTCAAAAGACAAAGGTGAGCAGTGCAATGCCGTGCTAATGTACATAGTTAGAACATTACACTGGGAGTCAGAAATCCCAGGATGTTGTTTTAGTGATGCAGTATCAACCAGTGATTGGGGCTTAGAAATATGAATTGATAAACCCAGATTCTGTTCCCTCTCTGCCATGGGCTTTCTGCTTGACCTGTGGCAAGATTATTCTCCCTCTGTTCACCATCTTTAAAGGACTTTAGTGCTGCCTTAGAACAATCTGTGGGTGCTTGAACACTGTTGTAATAGAGACAAGGGGGCTTATGAACAGGTGTAACAGAGACAAGGGGTCTTGTGAGTACCATAGATAACAATGAACGATTATGGTTTGATTTCCATCTCCAGATGAGATTCTCAGAAGGGCCTGCGGGCTTTTGGTATTCCATTCACATGGAAGGTCATTTATTTGATAAACTAGGTAAGAAGAATTGTATTTTGTAACTGATTTTGAATCTTGGCTGTCAACAGTTGACCTTACAACTGTGGGTCAGCTCTGCTCACAGGGGCCACAGAAGTTATAGAGAACTATTCATAATAATCCAAGCCCCCACTTTCTGAGAGTTTCATGCCAACATTATCTTCACACTAGGACAATTGGAGAGGAATGCTTCCATAAATGCCACTTTCCAGATGAGAAAGATGTGCAGTCAGAGAGCTGTGATATCATGATACTGGACTCCTGCATTCCAGGTGACAGAACGAACACTAAAAGTATCTGCAGGCATTTGTCCTTGGACTCAGGAATAATATAACTGTGTGAGGAAATGTGTAATGATCTAGCTGCCTTTAATGATCACGTGCAGCCTTCATGCCTCCTCCAACACTGTTCCCTTAGAGTTTAAGGCATGTGCTTCATGGCAGGACTGTAGACCCCCCAACAGCTGTTCCTTGTAAACTTAACACTACATCCCAGCTCCAGACCTCTTGTGCAAGAAAAACAAATGCAAGTAATTTCCTTAGGCTGGTTCAACAAGCGAAAAAAACCCCCACACACATTAAACAAAAATCATCAGCTCCTTTTTAAATATTTCAAAGATACTAATCTTATTAAAGCACATGTGTGGCAAAAAGTTTTGTGTAACAGCAGAAAGAAAATAAAAGGAATATTAGGGGAGAAGTAGAGCTGTCAAGTCCTCAGCATAATTAGAACTATTCCCCCAGGTCTGGACAGTCAAGCTCTAAAATGCCCAAATTGTTTTGCATCTCTAGTAAGATGCTTAGAGGTTTTGAGTATTGTGCGACGCATAACCCATTACAGGAGCAGATGACATTGTAAAAATAAGAACTTGCCTACAGTGCCAATTTCTCATTTTCAGTGGGACTTATTTTCCTCCTTTGTTGGAACGATGAAGGAAGATAATGAGGCCTATAACCGTTGCTCTCTTGCAAGCTCTATCTGTATATAACTAGCCTAATCATAATTGTATCTAATTTACTCTAAATTTACTGTAAGTACAATGCCCTTCAAAAAAAATGAAGGAAAGGACAGCATATTTAGGCCTTTGAATTTGTTTTGCTTTACATTGAACCTGTTTGAATTACTTCAATTATGTTCTGGCAACCATCCTTCATGCATAATGTGGGATGTAAGATCATTATTCATTGCATGCAAGAAATTAAGCCAGTTTTCTTTGCTTTCATTGATTTCAAAGGTAGTTCAATGGGGTTATGGAAGGGATGAATCTGACCCATTTACAAAAAGACAACACATACTACATAAATACCAGAGTAGAACAAATAAGAGGAAAAAAAGAATAACCCCGTCTGCATCCGCCCAAAGACGTACAATAAATACAGACCTACTAAACCACATACACTTGAAAAGGAAACAGTGGCTAGAGAATCTGCCTTTTGGTCACCCCAGATGGTTTTTGAAGTAGATGAAAGAGAAGAGCATTCCTGTTACAAGCCCTGCATCTCAACCTGTCAGAAGTACACCTTGGAAAAGTTGACCATTTAATTTCTACCAGCTTCAGATGCTGTGATTGGAAAATAAGGAAATAGGTGATCCTATTAAAACAAAATAATTATATTGAAGGCTTTTCATACTACAAGGCAAAACTTCAAGCATAGTTGCTAAGAATGTACAGTGATTGCAAGTCACAACACAATCCTCAGAGACTCTGAATGGAAGAAGGTCCTTTTGCAACCACTCATCCTGCAGTTATTTGTAACCTGCTAGCTGTGTTCAAGAGAAGCCCAGGTGAAGAACCTTAAAGAAGAAATCCCACTAAGCTGTGGATTGCTCTGGTGGAAAGCCCTTTCTAAGAAAAAGGCTGAGACTTTCAGTAAATGTTTTGGCACCATCGAATACTGAATTTCTGTCACACAGCACAGACCAAGGTCTGTTCTGTATAAACTATGAGGTATATAGCAGGAGCAAATCTGGGACCTCTTTGTACTTGTAGGACATCTGCAGCGTTTTAAAGGCTCTCAAGGAGTGTTCAAGAAGTCAATCCCAGTAAATGAACTGCTCTGTTTTATTGCTGGACCTGGTAACAAGGTCAAATGATTCAGCAAAAAAACTTTCTGAGGATAATCCTCCAGTGAGAAAGATAAATACATGAGTAATAGATTTTGGATACATTCCCAAAATGCTGCTTTAGTTTGGTCCAAAAGCTCTCAATAAATGAACTTAATCACATACTGTGCAAGGAACATCACTCCCTCTGACACGAATGGGTAGTGGTAGTGAACTTGTACGTTTGGCTGCCAAAGGCAGGAGCTGGCTCTGTAGGCAAGAGCGGACTAAAGGTTTTAGAAGAAACAAACCTCCTTGGAGATTTATGTTGCCAAAGAGGTTACTAGATAATGAGAGGAAGAATTTTGCTTTTTATTTAGCAGTTAACCCAGCACACGCCTCAACTATTCCAGTGAATCAGAAATCACTTTTCTTCTATGCCATGTTCTAGCAGTCCCCCGGTAAGGTATATTTAATGAACATCATGCCCGGTTTCTTTGTACTGTCTTGGAAAGCTGCTTTTTTTATCCTCTCTAAATATGTTTAAAACATTTTCATTTATGGAAAACAATACTGTCAGTAACTGGCTGTTTTCACAACTGACTGTAAAGCTGTGAGAGTGAACCACGACACTGCAAAACCACAACTCGTCTGGTTATTAAGAAGCTAGATTAGGCCTTTCAGAGTGTCAAAGGTCCACCCATGGTTAAGGCAGGCCACTTTCTGTGGTTAAAGGCACACAATGGAGTTCTGTGGCTAGCATCACGTTCAGGCACCATTGGTGCCTCAGCCTAAATGACCAGGTGCCCATTTGCAGCCAGGCTAAGTGGGGGTAATATTTGGCAGGAGTGCTGAGCAGCGCTCATACTCACCTGTCTGAGACGTAGTGATGCATTTAATTGCTCTCCCACCATACCCTGCTCCATAATGTAGCCAGATATTTGTATACTGGAACATTTGGTAAACCTCTGAAAAAGAGGAGAAATTGGCTCATTTCAGTGCACATTATACTGGCTTGTAAATAACACTGGAAAAAAGAAAAGAGCTAGTTGGAGGAGCAAGGTATAGGATTCCACTAATCTATAAATACATATATCACCTCTAGGATGCAGCCAGTTTCAATAACCTGGAGTGCAATAAATGCAGCTGCCCCAGACTGCAGAATTCTGTTTCTTCCTTCTTGCAACAAGTCAGCCTCAATATCAGTAAAAATTATTTTCTTCCCACTTTTATTTTTACCTGAATATTATAATGCTTAGGAAAGTTCCCCAGAACATGTACAGCACAGGCTGCAGGAGTTGCAAAACTTTCCCTTATAATGACTTGCTTTCGTGCTTGAACTTTGGCTGCTGGGACCATTTGCTTCTTGGCGTCTTTGCTGTGACTTGCCAAATAAGAGTTTTTTTTGGATGTAACATATATATGTTACACACAGAAAGAATGTTAAGATTGCAAAGTCAGTCACTCAGAAATGAAGAAATACCAGAGTGAAAGTTGCTTGTATAGCTTTAACTTGGCTCCCTGATGTATATGCACAATTATTTGGTGCTGCATGTTCATAATAGTTTTTGCATGGGACCCCTATTTCAGGATTTTAGATGGATCCACTTTGGGAAGAGTCAGGGTTGGGTAGTAGAGTAGGTTCTTGGCTGTTGGATCCCGTCTTGGGTTGCAGAGGTTAGAAAATGTATGGTGAGTTAGGAGAAGAAAGAGAAAGGTTCAGCTCATGATGAAGGCAGTTGAATACTGCCCTGAAGACCTAGATTCTCTCTGTGCCTTGCCCCAGGAGATCCTCTGTAATGACTGTCTTTACAGCTAGGTCTTAATCACGTGCAATAAGATAGGCATGGGCCCACACTTTGTAATGAGCCCTGTGTATAATGTATATACATATATATAATGCATGAATATAATGCATATACCTTGGATCTCCCAGTTAACATTTTAATTCTAGCATTTTCTTAATTTTGTGTATTTGCAAACTTAACTTTGTCTGAATGTTGTTTTTGGTCTGTAATTTACTACATTTAAAAAAAACAAACAAATAAAATGTCATCATGGGAAATTAAGCATATTTTTCCTGATCTTATCTTCTGAAACAGCCAGATGGGTTTAGCTGAAACTTTCAAAACCCCACACCAAAAAACCCCCAACAAAACCAAAATCAGAAAACTGGTCTGAGACAGGCAATTGGCATGGAAAATTTCAGTCTGAAGGGTTAAAGCAACCTTAACAATAGGCAGAGCTATCAGCTCCACCTGTAATAAATAAAGAGAGCAGGAGCAATGCAGGACAAGCTCCAATACACATTTTTTTTAGAGCAGTCGCTGGTCTTTGCCTCTCCTCAGCAGAAAGATCTTGGCTTTTGTTTCTTGGACTTGTTTTGCACTCCATGTGGCCCTATCAGCAACCACATACTGACACAGCTAGACACATCCATCAAAGCACTAAGTAATCTTAAAAAAATCAAGAAAGAAAAGAGCTTCTTAAGTCTGTGGCTAAGAATAGTTCAGGAAAAGGCTGCCTCTCACATACAGCCCTTTAAAGTCTACCCAGACAGAGGACAGGACACTGAGCAAGAATCCCCAACAAGAAGAAGTCTCCTGAGATCCTGACCTGTTTATGATCCAAAATACTTGTTTGTGGCAAATACAACATTTAATATAAAATGAGGATTGCAGACTTGCTGCCCCAAATTCATAGGGAATCTGTATTTAAAGGTGTATTTTCTGGACATCAAATATTCGAGGACAGATTCATCCATTACAGCTAGGGAATGCAAATATATTATGAAGTCTGCTGTGCATGGGGGCAGGTCCAATCCGCATGTGTGCTGGACTCAAGCAGAGCAAAATCATTTAAAGAAAGAATTGTAAAGATCTAATTAATTTTACATGTTTGTGCTGTAAACCCATGAAAGAGACAAGGGGTCGATAATAATGGGGCTACTCTGATTCAACTTCACTTTTGTTTCTAATTAGTTCCTAGTGGTCAGTTCAGTTTCTACCTCTAAGCCTAAGGCACTAGCAGATACTGCAGTACTAGAGTTGCAAGCTCTGCAGGGGAATGTATGTTGTTTAATGAAACAAAATCCTACTTAGGTTTAATAGATTTTTTCTAATAGTGCTAGACTTGTTTATACAAAAGCTATATTTTATGAAGTGCTTTGGACAGACCATCAGCTGGTGCATTTAAATCAGCATAACTCCATCGATGTGGAGCTATGCTGATCTACCCCAGCACAGCATCTGGCCCATTGTGAGGAAAAGAGCATAGAAGGATATGGCTGTTATTCTGTTCTTTCTCAGAAAGCATATTTAAAAATGTCTTTATATTATCACTTGGAACTGAGCAGTCTCATTTTCTCCCTTCTCTGAAAGCCATGCAAAGTAGAAAACTCTACTTGATAATCACCACCTTTATGCTGTCATCTGAAATTCTGGCTGTAATACTGGTTTGCAGTATCAGACAAAAGGGCTACTGTACTGTATATAGTGTTGTATTATGCGATACATATACCTATACCTACAAAGAGGAACTGAGACAAAGGGTTATATTATGACACCTCTATTCTCCCTTTTTTTCAGGGGAAGTGGGGGAAATAGAGCAAAATAAATTCCATGACCAACTTGGAACGTGGCCACTAGAAATCCTTAGTTGTGTAACTGCAAATGGAGGAAAATTTTACAATGGAACTTAAAACGAGATTCACTGAAGAAGTATAATGGGCACTGAAGGGAAGGCGAAACACCTCAGCACTAGAAGCTACATCAGCCGTCCCAGCTTTGATGATCATTCTCTCTTGGGGCAGTCTACTTGACCTGTCTGTCCCTCAGTCTCCTTGTCAGTAAAGCAGAAATAATTACATTTACTCCAGTAGCGGTGAAGACTAATTCATTTGTATTTCACGTTACGTTATAAATGAAAAGTGGTGAGTATGGCTGCTATAACCGATTTGCTCTGAACGTTCAAGATTTCAAGTGGCTTGAGAAGGCAGAGTAGTCTTGATGCCAGAGTAAGGAAGCATGCTGAGGAAGAAGAGAGGATTCCTGGCACGGGGCTATGCCAGAAGATCCCTTCCTCCAGTTCTTGAGTTTTCCAGGACTTAGCTGCTATTAGCAAGGTAGAGATAAAAGGCAACTTTTTCCCTGGTCCTTTGGCAAGAAAAGATACGTTCTGGTGGGTGATTTGAGTTACCTTATTTTAAGGCAAAGTCTAAAGCTGTGGGGGCCAGCCTTTTTGGCAGACATGCCACAAATTAGCCCCAAGTGCAATTTCCATGCCATTCCCTTACTCAGTTGGTTGCACTGCCTTCTGCTCTCTGCCTTGTGCTTCCTGTCTGGTTTGCTGCTCTGCTTTCTGCTCCCTGCCATATCTGCCACTGCCTTTCCCCTCTCCAATCTGCCATGTGCCACCCCTGGCTGGCCACTCCTGGTCTAGAGCATTTAGACTTGTATCCACTGCCTGTGCTGGGGGAAGGGATTATGTTAGGAAGTACACTGTGATGTCAAACCCAGATGTTCCCTTGGAATGGGCAAGGACAAGCACGTTTAAAATCATGCTGGTGGGATAAGGCTAACCCTAGGGAGAATTTCTAATACACTAGCTTTGACACTAGCACGTCTCAGTCTCCACACAGCCAGTTGTTATCTCACAACTAAAGGAGCTCACATTCTTAGCTCAAATGGTAGATGCACTAAGGTATGCCAGCAAGAGACTGGGTAGTATTTTCTGGCCTCGTTCAGGGGAAGTGGGGCAGGACTACAATGGGTTATATTGCATACAGGTTGGAGATCAGTATCCATTGATTCAACTGTCTCCTGTTAGAGGCTGGTGGGGCTGTGGATCCCCCGTGCAGCCTTTACTGATGGCCATGGTGTTGGTCTGGGCATATAGCCATGGCTCATTATGAACTCTAGGGACCAACAGCAGTTCTGCCATAAAAAAACCTGAAGCTTCAGTGCATAGCTGGTGTTAGTCATGCAATCAGGGTGGTTGCGTCCTTTCGGTACACATTTTATCCCAAATGCTGGATGAGGGTGGGAGCAGCAGCTGGGGGAAGGACTGGGACAAAAGAAGAGTACATAGATTGGAGGAACTGCTAATTGTCTTATCCCAAATGCTGGATGAGGGTGGGAGCAGCAGCTGGGGGAAGGATTGGGACAAAAGAAGAGTACATAGATTGGAGGAACTGCTAATTGTCTCCAAATGTTTCGTGTGCTTTCTGTGGAGATGTGTCAGGTCAGCATTGCTCCATGAAGGTCAGCAGAAGTAGAGTGCTGATAACAGCCCAAGATTTCTCTAATTGCTTCATCATCACTGTAGGGATCATTTTTACTTCTTCTGTCTCTTCTCAGCATAACTTTCCTAAGTGTCTCATCAGTTATGCTTGAAGCCACAAAGGAGCTGCAAAAATGTTACCTCCCGGTCACTGACTTTCTCATCAAATTTTGCTTTTTGCTTTGCTCATCAAATTGTGATTTTGTACTGGGTTGCACTTGCTCCCTTTTCTCCTGGTTGGTCTTTTCAGGCTTAATTTGAAACCTACCAAAGTCAAAGGAAGTCTTTTGACTGTCCTCACAGGGATTTGGATCTGATCCTTAGTCTTAAACAGCTGTGTCCTAAACGTCTTCTGTGAATAATGCAATAGGAAGAGGGTGGTTTTGCGGTATTGTAGAACCGGGAGTCAGGCATCCCAGGTTCTGTTCTTAGCTGTACAGGGTCATTTTACAACCTGGTCTGTACAATTTAATCTCTTATCTGTAGGTTCTGTCTGCAAAATTAGGATAGTATTTATCTTACCTACCACTTGGGGGTGTTGTGAGGCTGGTTACATTAATGGTAGTCAGTCAAACGCCTTCTGTCCTCCAGACAGAAGGTGCAACAGAAATAACAAGTATTGTTTGATTCTGGTTTCAATGCACAGACAGTAACCTCATGGGGATCAGCCCAGAGGTTTTCCACACAAGAGAAAGGAGATGTCCACGATGCCCTAGGGATCATTCTGTTGGCTCCTGGTATAATTAGAGGGGGGTTGTTGGTTCTCAAAGACCGATTTTGCCATTGCAGCCTCTGAGCCTGGGAATGGATCTATGGGCACCTGGGTAAACGAGCTCCAAGTTATTTACTGCCGAGAAGCTGACTGTTCAAACCAAACGGTATTTATAGAGAAGGATTGCTCCAGGAAGGGCGACGGGTTTTCCCCGGGATCTCTGCACTGACGGCATTGCAGGGAGGCAGGTTTCCCCCGCTTTACCCGGGGCCGCTTGGGAGGCTGGGGTGTGTCGTGCACGACGCCGGGAGGGGCTGGAGAGGGATGAGCCCGCCTCCGTCCCTCCCTGCCCCACTTTCTCGGACCGGGGCAGCGCAGTCTCTGCAGATCGCGCCGGTCCCGCCGCCCGGGAGGGGGGCGGGGAACGTGGCGCTGCCGGACCCAGCCCGACCCCGGCGCCGCCTCCCTCGGGGCAGCACCCACGTGGGTCCCTGCAGACCTGCCCCGCTCTCCCCGGCCCACGTGCCCGCTGCGGTGGCGGCG
>NW_017729012.1:2809611-2813189 GCF_001723915.1 Gavialis gangeticus
CCGGAGTCCCCGCGGCCCGGCCCGGCCCGGCCCGGCCCGGCCCGGCGGCTGGGAGCCCATCTCTACCCCGCCGCTGCTCGGGACAGCCCAGCGCTGCCAGCTCCCACAGGAGCCTGCCGCGCCTTGCCCCCTCCCTCCTGCAGCCCTGCCCAGGGGCTTGTTGGGGCCCTGGCCAAGAGAGTCATCTGAGGCCCCTTAATGTTGATGACCTGAAAGCAAGTCGGACATTTTCAATTTCAGCTTCACCCTAGCCATGAAAAAGCAATGAAAGTATCTTAATACAATATTGATCAAACAAATATTCAGTGTAATTTATTTTTATCTAGTGTGGGGCCTCCGGCAGTCGCCTGGTTTGCCCTCCCTTAAGGCCGCTACTGGCCTGTCCCCATCAGGCATCCGGCCCTGGGCATCCAGGGCACTGTGTAGCAGGGGGTGCAACCCTGTCCAATGCCCTGCAGACAAGACACCCTACAAGTCTTGTAATTAGCTTCCCAGTGGCCAGCTTCCAGTGGGAGGATCTCAGCTGCACCCCTGCTTTATGGAAAGGATGCGGGCAAATTGGAGAAAGTCCAGTGGAGGGCAACGAAAATGGTTCAGGGGCTGGGGCACGCGACTTCTGAGGAGAGGCGGAGGGAACTGGGCTTATGTAGTCTGCAGAAGAGAAGACCGAGGGGGATTTGGTAGCGGCCTTCAACTCCCTGCAGCGGGGATCCAAAGAGGATGGAGCTCGACTCTTCTCAGTGGGGGCAGATGACAGAACAAGGAGCCTGGGGCTCAAGTTGCAGCAAGGGCAGTTGAGGCTGTATATTAGGAAAACCTTTCTTACTAGCAGGGTGGTGAGGCACTGGAGCAGGTTACCCAGAGAGGTGGTGGACTCTTCATCCTTGGAGGTTTTTAAGACCTGGCTAGACAAAGCCTTGGCTGGGATGATCTGGTTGGGGCTGGTCCTGCTTTGAGCAGAGGGTTGGCCTAGATGTGACCTCCTGAGATCCCTTCCTCACCATCACTAACAACAGCAAATCCAGGTTGCAATAAAGCTTCCTAAAGACACAGAGTCTAGGCCTAGCCATGATGGGTTGCAGGAGGGGTGAGATTTTTTTTTCCTGGTAGCAGTACATCTTGGTAAAGACATAGGGTCTAGGCCAGGGGATGGCAACGTTTTTGGACAGAGCGCCCAGAACATCTGCAAACTCGGCTTGCAAGATGTTGGTGTGCCAGGAACCAACGGTGGGGGAGCCACAAGGGGCCCGATCCTTATTGTGGCAGGGAAGGGGCGAGGGCTGCGCCCCGGAGTTAACTCCTCCCCTGCACCCGGCGCGCACAGCCCCAGTCCGGCGAGCGGCGGGGATCCAGGCCGGGTTTCCCCCGCCGCCCGCCTGTAGTAGCCCAGGGCAGTGTCAGTCCTTTTTCCTTGTTGTGTTTCTGTTACTCATCGCCATCTTGTTGCAAACCCTTTTCTTGTCTGCGAGACTCGCCGGGGATCGGGCTGGGGGGGTGCTTTGCAGGGGCATTTTTGCACGGGGGGACAGACCAGGCGAAGGAACCCCCTCTATCCGAGCCTCCGGGATTGTGGCCCCTCCACCGCAAGGCAGCCCGAGAGATGAGCATTGAGACGCTGTTGGAAGCAGCCAGGTTTCTGGAATGGCAAGCCCAGCAACAACAGAAGACACGTGGTAAGGGGGGACAGCGCGGAAAACCGGGATCCGAGCTCTTTAAAGACACAGGACACCATTTCCCGCCGGCGGGGAAGCGGCAGCGCCTTTCTCGGGGCCCGAAACCCGGCTGTGGGGCCGGGGCGTGCAGGGCGCCTCTTGCTTTCCGAGCTGATTTTGCAAGGGGGGTGGGGTGTGAAACCATGCTTCCCCCCTTGAATAAAAGCAGGGTGGCAGGCAGGGGGCTCGGGCTGTTCTGCGGGGTGGGAGCGGAGCCCGGAGGAGGGCGGTGGTGACACATCCTTGCAAGGGCTCGGGGGAGCCTGGGTTTCCCGGAGACCCGCTCCCCTCCCGCCGGGGCTAGCCCGGCTCGGCTCGACTTGTAGGCGGCCTCTGATCCCGGAGCGTGTCTGGCTCGCAGGCTGCAGACAGATTCTTGATTAGTTTTTCTCTTTGCTTAAACGATGCAGACAGTCGCATGGGAAAGTAAGTAGCCATGGAAGCATGGGGTTATTTTTCTTTCTTTCTTGCAAACGGGTTTTTATCACGAATGGGTTGGGAGACACGGGGCTTCAATGCGTCAAAAACGCACTCCCCCAAGCTGTTCTCCTGGCCGGCAGGCTCATGCCTGGGCTCGCATTTCCTGGTGGGGAGGATCTGCCTCCGCGGTCGTGGGCTTAGGGCGGTGGCAGGGCTCCAGCGGAGCGGGCTGAGGCTGCCTTTGCATAATGCAATGACACGGAGTGTCAGATGATACGCGGCAGTTCCTCCTCCCTCCCTCCTTCGCGTGTGATACATTGCACACGGCCTCCTCCCTCCCTCCCTCCCTCCCGCGTGCGTGCGTGTGTGTGTGTGTCCCCTCCCTTCCTGGAAACGTGCAGGGCCGGGGCGCCCGTGTCCCCGGGATCCCTCGTGGGCAGACGGGCCCGGCCTGCGGGCCGCCCCTCCCCCTTGGAATGTTGCGTGTCGCCGCGTTCCAAGCGCCTTAGTTCCAACCGGGGGCGGATGACGTGTAGGCCCCGCCCCCTCCCACGTGCGCCGGGCCCAGCCCTCCGGGGCGCTGCGGGGCTGCTCAGCCGCTGCACTTTCGTTCTGGCCGCGGGCGGGGGAGGAGGCAGGGGGGTTCCCGGCGGAGCTTTCCGATCTCGGCCTACCCATGGCAGCTACCCGGTCCTGCAGGGGCTGGGAGGAGGGAGTTGTTCCGGGCCGAAAGACTGAAAATCGAATAAAAAATAGGTCATACAAGAATATTTGAATATTCTCCCCCCCCCCCGCACTCCCTATGACTGTTTCATTCTTGCCTGCAGTTAACAAACATCCTGTTCCTTGCTCTCGCACATGCACACAGTTGTGGTGAAATCGATACCGTGTTAACCTCCATTATACTCCGCGCCATCGCTCTTTCGGGCTGATCCAGGGATTCCCGCTTGCTCTTAGGGAGGTTCCCTTTGTGTTTGGATCGGTTTTAAGGGCAGCTTTCAAATCATCTTCCTGGGACCGATAAAGAATTGATGCAGCGTGGGGGGTATTTCACTTCGCTTGTCCTTTGCATGGCTGTTTTTGGCTGGGAAAATCTCATGCAAACAGCTTCCACATGAATCTAGTTCAAAATAAAAAAAGAACTCGCAGGGCCTTTCCGACCATTGTGAGAGCGGGGCAGGCCTGTGGAGGCTTAGACTTGCTGGGTTAAGCAATAGTGTAGGGAAACCCTGCTTCCAATGCATCATCTTTTCAGCAGCATGGTCGAATCATCATAATTGCAGATAGCTAGCAAGCAAATACTACTTGGCAGGGATGCCACCCTTTTCCTGTATGCTCTCTCTATATTCTTTGTTGACCCTAATCCAAATGCAGTTCACTCCTATAAGAACAAGGTTGACCTTTTCCGGAGGAAAAAGGCAGCGTGTGTGTGTGTGGGGGGGGGGG
>NW_017729012.1:2813316-2844770 GCF_001723915.1 Gavialis gangeticus
GGGGGGGGGGGACGGGACGTGGTGGTGGTGAAGCATTAATACAGTGAATTTCACTGAATTTTAAAACCAGGTTTTTGAAAATTATGCTATGCAGTCTGGTTTCTCCCATTTATGTGTGTTTTTCTGTCTATGTTGTAAAGGGTGATGGAGCTGTAATGCAGCATTAGCTCTATGACACTGGTGTATACCTGCTGCAAAAGCAAGGATCGGTTCCCTTTGTGTGTCATTGCTGTGGGATGTAGCTGAAAATCTATTGTTTCACTGATGAGTCATGCAGGCGATAGTGGATGTTATGAAGAAGGGCAGCTTGGAGGGAATGGGTAGAAAAGCTTCCGGGATAACTAAGGAAGGAAAATATCCAGTGTAAGCCTACAGACTATCACAACACCCCTCTTACACTGGGGCTAACATTGCTGAGGCCAAGCGTCAGGCCTACACCTGGGAGCAGCACGGCTTTAAAAAAAAAAAAAAAAAAAAAAAAAAAAAAAAAAAAAAAAAAAAAAAAAAGGTTTGTTTCATGTGTCTGCTTCACAGTCTCCATGTTCAGACTTACTCCCTGGTTGGTGTGAATATTGTGGTGCCTCACGAACACACTCTGATCGCCATGTGCCAATAGAACAGGCTGGATGCGTGAGGTGGGGTGTGAGGCTGTGCTGCTCATCATGCAGTTGTCCTCTTGGGTTGGGGGGTGGGGTATTTTTTTTTCAGGCCCCCAGAAATGAGCTAGCCACATCTTCAGAACAAAGATACAGCTCTTGCCACAGCCTGCAAGCTCCGTTCAGCGTGCCACAACAAGCAAAGGTCATGTGCACAGGGCAGGGCAATGGTAGTAAGTTTGAGAAGGGGACAAGAGTGACAGAGGTCAGCGAGGCTTTGAGTCATCTTGGCTGCCGGGCTTTTTTTAGAGACTTTGTGGCAGAAATGATTTCAAGGGAGAGGCTTGCGCAGGGTGGTATGACAGTAGGGCCAGGGAGGACTTCCCAAACAGGAGCACCAGGAAAGAAGCTTAATGGTGCTATTTTCCCACACTAAACTCTTCTAGGCAGGAGCTGTCTCTACCATATTTGTACAGCACCCAGTGCACTGGGCCTCCAGGCCCTGTTGGGTGTTACCATCCTGCAGTTCTTTACTGCTAGAGCTGCTGTAAGAGGAGGTAGCAAGGCTGGCATAAGAGGCCATGTGGAGAAGGTTGGGGAGCATCAATGATAAAGGAAACCGGGTCAGAGAAATATGTAGTAACTAGTTTGGCATTAGACCTGAAACAGAAGAACCAGTCATTCACACTGGATATGTGGGGCAAAGGGGAACCAGCAGAACAAGGGCGAGGGAGTGACCTGGTTAAAGGAATAGGTAAGAACAGCAAAATACACAAGATTTGGGTGTTTCTGTAAAAGAGATGCTATGGATCAAACAAATTAATTCAGGGACATCCTGTGGCGTCCGTTATGCAGGGGGCCAGGCTAGATCAGGGGTTCTCCATCTCATTGGATTAAAGGAGCCCCTTAGAATAGTGGTTTTCAACCTTTTTCATTTGTGGACCCCTAAAAAATGTGAATGGAAGTGCAGACCCCTGTGGATTGTAAGTGTGGGTATTCACGTAATTTTGATTGATCGTAGTCATCTTTTGCAGACCCCCTTAGACATATTCTGCAGACCCCCAGAGGTCCACGGACCACAGGTTGAAAACCACTGCCTTAGAAAATACCAGTTCTTACTTTTCACTATTTTTGTTGACTACAGAAAAAATACTAGACCAATTCTTCTGCTGCAGAGAATTCAGGAAGCCCACAACAGGCCAGAATGTTTTCAACACTTTGGATTCCTATTTGAAATTCCTGGGTTTATCTCATGAATCATGTTTGCACACTTGACAGTGCTAACTTTGTGTGTCATCCCACAGCACCCTTCAAAGAATTTCATGGCAAGTTTGCATGCCACAGCATCCTATCACTGAACTAAATGATTGCAGTGGTGCACCCCCATCTTACACCCTGTGAATGAAATCTGTGGGACTGTGAAGAGTGTTTTCCAAAGCAGCTTGGGTTCTGAGATTGCTCTAGTAGAGGTGCCATAGATTGTACAGCTGAGGGGTGGAGGGATAGTACAGTATGAATCTGCTGGGGAGGCCCTGCTGTGCATGCAAGCTCTCAACCCAGGCCATGCCAATTTTCCCTTTCTATCGCAGAGCTAGAGAAGGAGAACCTTTTCTTCCCTGACTTCTTATGCATCCACCTAGGCACTGCATGGAGAGAAACCCTTCTTTCTGCATCCCTTTTGCCAGATCCATGTTTTTTTGCCAGCCTGTCATAGCTGTAATGTGGAACTGTTCTCCTGACGGAGCTAGCAGAGTAAAGAGCGTATGCTTTGCTGCTCTGAGAGAGAGACCCAGACATTAATAAATGCTCAAGCTGCCTCTGTGATAAAGGTTCTCATTTTCTTGTTATTTGTGTAGTACCTAGCACAATGGTGGTCTCCACATCCGACCACCAAGTGGGAATTTAATCGTAATGCTACTGAGGATGTGTCAGTCCTGTGATTTGAGGGGTGGGGAAGGGTAAAGGAGGAAGGAATTATTTGGGGGAGGGGAGGGGAGATGAAAGTATAGCTCCTGTTTTTGGAGTCTCCTGTAAGTCTTAAGTATAGCAATATAGCTTTTCAGCTCTGTATTTATTATCCAGAGTTCCCTACTGGACACAGGCACACCCTGTGTGAAGTGCATCTGTTGATGTAGGGGTGTGCGCAGATCTTGTATTAAACCGTGCAGAGAAACACAAGGGTGCTTCTAAATATGGCTTAGCTGGTGAGGAGGGAATGGCTCTGGATACACTACCTGCTGTCTTAGGAAATGTGCTGGTTAAAGCACAGCATAGGGCCCCAAGAGAACTGGGAGGTTCTGTCCTTAGCTTGGTCAGCAGAATTGTGTGCACTTGGCCAAATGACTTTGCCCCCCTGTGATTCATAAAATAGGGGTGTTGCTACATTAAGGCTATCTAGTGGTGTGGTAAGCCTTAATTCACTAATATCTCGCAGGTGCTTCAAGGTCTCCGTGGGGAAGGTGATAGAAAAAAGAGCTTTGAAGTTGTGCTAAAGACAGTTGGCCCTTCTGTGACACAGATAACAAAAAAACCAAACATGACTAGAGATGTCGGGATGACACGCTAACATAATGGGAAGCATGTCACTCTCTTTCTGACGCCCATCACTCTGAGCCCCAGGAGTAAAAGGAACAAGCCACTGTCACTCCTGTTGGGTGAGGCCTTTGGTTCATGGCCAAGGAGCCATGACCTCTGTGTTCAGCTGCTCAGGAAGTCCATGTTGGCTCAACAGCCTCAAGTTCTATGTCACAGGAAGTAGAAGAACATTGCAAGAAGGCAGGTGACCGGTTTGAGATCCATCTAGGTCAGTCCACCCATCTGCAAAGGCTCAGTGGCCTCCACCCTTCTGGGCAGGCGTGATGGAGGACTGTTCTTGGCCATGACTCACAATCAAGAGACTTGCTTCTTGACAGCAGAGAAAACAGCAAGATCCCCTGAAGGGAGCAGCGGTTACTTCTTTTGCTCTTCCTTGTTGGACTTGCCAAGAGATTAGGTTAGAGGCTTCCGTCATCATCTGTTTTGTATTTTTTTCAGGTTGACCTTGTTACTGGGTTGCAACTTGAATGTTCTTAAACTTGGGGGAGCAAGGCAGGGAGGAAAATATGGGCAGGTCTTCATTTTACAGTAGAGTGATTAAATCACATTCTTAACTCAGCCCTGCCAGTCACCCTGGAGATCTCTGTGAAGTATAAAGATGCCAGTAGGAGAGCGAGTGTGATGGATCTATATGGTCTGAGCTGGTGTAGGAACAATACTTTGTTCCTAGGCAGTTATGTCACTACTGAATATGGTGCCTAAAATGTTTCAGCAACACTTGTCTTAGAATCTTTCCTTGCTGTTTTCACTGAGTATCTGCCTGATTTCAGTGATCACACATGTGGCTTCCAAATGTTTCCAAAGCTGACACAAGTATCTCAAAATGCCTCATTTCCCCAGCAGTTACTCTAATGCCTTTGCTCTTGTCTGTTCTGTTTCCCGTCAGGCACACATGTGGCTTTTGCTGCTCTTCCAACCTTTTTGATGTGTAGAAATCTAAACCACGTAGGCATTGCTTGCCTTAATTTATAACCCGAATAGCTTTTATATTTCTCCTTTGGTTCTCTAAGGACCCATTGTAAACTAGAAAATTTACTGTACTGGGGAATTGTGTTTATAACGTTGTTTGGTCTCGCCTGTGTGGATGGGATGAAATCATGCTTTTAGCCATGTTAACATCCTTCAGCAAAACCCAAGGAGTTTCTCACTCAGTTGGGGATCATCCTTATTGAAACCACGTGTTACTACTCTATGTGGTAAATCTTTCTGTATGCATGGGCTGTAAGGCCTTGTCTACACTAGAGTTCAAACTGGTTTTAAAAAATGGTTCTTGTTAGAAAAGTGCTTGGGTATTATGATAAATATTTTAATATGCTAAGATCTGTGCTAACACAGTTTCGAATTGCAGCATAGATAAAGCTGAATGTGTTGTTGGATGGTATATAACAGCCAGTCATAGTCTAGGAAAGGACGTCTGGAGTGAACTCCCGTGCAGGCCAATTCTGTGAGTATTGAGTTTTTCAAGTTTTTCCAGAAGAGACACCAGGGCCTACCAGATATGGTGTGAGTAAGACATTGCCAACCACCTTCAACTTTAGATTGCATAAGGAATTAATGAGAGGGTGGTGATCGTTTCCCAAAACAAACTGTCCAGGACTGTCTCCTTATTTACACACACATTTGCAATATAAACATATGTGCTTTGTTACTAACATTTATTTCTTCTTGATCTTTCTTATGTTACTGTTACTTCCCAGCAGCAGTTGCACCTGCTGGTTTGTTGTGGCAGGGTTCCTCAGGATTGGGATTATTCTGAAATTTCCACAACACAGACCTGGCTTAGAGCAAATGCATACAGAGGATATGTGGAAACTTTGCAACCAGATGCATGGAAACTTTCCCATGATGTGCCCTGGCCCTCAATACTTCTGTCAGAGCCAGAGTACTGAAGTTTTCCTCCAGAGCAGATGCACAAAATCAACCCCCCTGATTTCTTGGCTGCAGAAGAGTTTACACTCATGATACAGTGACACTTGCCCAACATCAATGCTTATAGCAGTAGTGGAGTGGTGGACACACTTATGCAGATACAGTGAGTACAAGAGAGTGGCCATTTGATGCTTGCCATTGTGTCCTAATGAGTATGCCCGTGCCCTGTTTTATAGACTTGCCTCTGTCTTTCCAGGGCTCTGGATGATCCCCCTTTGTACTTTCCTTTCTCTGCTCTCCTAAAGTGGAGGTGTTTGTTTGGCTTGGCTTGCTCCAGCCTCTCTTCTGCTGTCTTGTTCACGCAGTCTTTTTTCAGTTTCATAGTTAAGAGATACCTTAGCAGAAGTGGGCTGGGTTGAACGAGTCTTGGGTCTCCTTAACACAGTACCACATCTCTGATTGAACAGAGAGGAGAAAAACCCTCTGGTGCATCTTCCATGTCTGGCTGGATTAATTGCAAAGGCCAGAACGATGTGCTGAGAACTTGTTGTGTTGTCCACAGGTGCAGGTCTCTCTGCTGGACCAGCAGTGCTGTCTTCTTGCCTCATTTATGCTGCAGTTTCTGTCCCCTGGGGTTCTTTGTCTCTTGACTGTGGCTTGCATCTTGTCCTTCTCCCTGCCTCCCACCTCTCCATCACAACAGACAACTGGAAAGGGTCTCCTGGGCCATCAAGTCCAATCTGTTGAATTCACCCATGGAATCCCCCAGATCTCCACTTTGTGCTCTTTCATGCAGCTGCAAGGCACAATCCCTGAAAACCAAGATCACCCAATTACACACTGTGGGTAAAAGCAGGGGTGACAACGGCCCTGCCAGTGACAAAATTAGTTGGTTAACGCATGCTCAGAAGTTCCTACAAAAAAGACCATAGTCTCTGCTATAGAGGAAGCGAAGTCCCTCCCCACTGTCTGTGCTCATCTGACCTGGGAGAGAAATTTTTTCCTGCGTCCAGATCTGGTAATTGGTGTGACTGAGCACACGACCAAGACTCTCTAATCAGGACCGCCTGGGTTTTCTAAAAGCTAGCACTGGAATAGGGTACCTGGCTTCTGTCCTCATCTGTGCCATTGACCCCCTGGGCAACCTTGGACAAGTCACTTCACCTTCTTATGCCTCAGTTGCCCTATCTGTAAAATCGGAATTAATGCCTTATATTTCTCGGATAAAATGCTTTGGGATCTACAGCTGGAAAATGGTTTCAGAAAAGAAGGACTCATCATTGTTGTGAATACAACCAGAACACAAATAATAAGAGATGCACTGGAAATGTACTGTGTTAGTCATATACTCCAAGGCCTGACTGTACATTTTGGGTAGCTCCATTCTGAAGCACTGTGTTGCCTGTTTTTCACTTTTTCATGATGATTTCAGACCTAACATTTTCTTTTCTAATGCCATACTCTGTTGTTTCCTTAAACTCCACAGACGCACACAGGCTGAACTTCAAGTAACATTTATTAAAAAAAAAATGAGATTTTTGCAGTGGATTTTGTAAAAGAGTTGAAAAGTGGCCATTTTTTTAAACCTGTCTTAGTCGGAGAACCTTTTGTTGTCCAAGATGCCGAATTATTCATGGTTGGGACTAATTGTGACTTGCTTTCTTAGGATCTGCTTTCCGTGGATACTTGTCTGAAACCAGATCAACTCCTTGCCTTCTGCTGTCCCTCACACTGCTTAACTGTATTTTTAAGGCTTTACATTGAATACAGCTGGCAAGCAGTGACTTGTGAGCATGTGCATTTCTTTTGGTCTTTCCTGCACTTGTCTGGCTTTCATTTTGACATGTATCTTAATTACTTGGGGTTGATGAGCTTAGATGTGGTGAACAGAAAGAGCCCCTGGCCAGGTTTTTTTTTTTATCATTGTTTTATGGAATCATGTAACGGTGCCAGAAAATAACTATGGGACTCCCAGCTTCCCATCCCCTGCCTGTTCTCTGCCCTTATGTTTGTAATAAGTTAATATTGAGTGTTATAGCCCATCGCTGTCTAAACACTCCCATACACTTGCTGTTCAGCTGAGATTTGCACACCACGTTGCTGAGATGGGCACTTGTGTCATTCCCAGTTTGTTGATGGGGAAGTGGAAGCACAAGTAGTCTAATCTTGAAGTGTCAAGCGTCCCCATTCCCTCTGCAGCCTGTAAGGGACACTCCCAAGGCCACACAGCAAGCCAGTGTCAGAACTAAGAGCCTCCCCCTCCTCTAGGCACTTTTCTACTCTCACCACTCCCCCAGCCACCATTTTTGTCACCGTAGGCTCGCCGCATGCAGCTGAGTTACCTTGATTCTTTCCAGGATAAGTTAAGGTCCGTCCAGGAAATCCAGCAGTGTTTACGTAGTTACAAAAAGCTTCCATTTCAGTTGACTTGGAACCACAGAGGAGGCAGGGGCCGCAACGGATCCATGGCACTTGGAAAAAGCTCTGAGGTGTAAACACTAAGTTGACTTTTATGAGTCTACATGGGCCTGCCAAAGCCGCAGACTAAACTGACAGCAGGCTGGTTTCAGGCAAATCATTGCCTCCCATGTCCCTGCCCTATCGTATTACCTGCTGCTAGATTAAGTAGCTGTTTTGTTCACCTTTTCTTTGTTTTACCTTCTGATGAATACCCAGTCCAGCGTGTGAACAGGCACAGTGATCAGCAGGCCAGGTGACAGGATGAGAGCAAGGGTATCGCGGAGTGGCTGGAATTGAGGTCTCTCTCTGAATCTGATGCTGTCTTCACAATTCATTTTGATTTGACCCACTAAAAACCAAAGACTGTATTATTGGGTTAAGAGTCAGCACTGCCTCCCGGGCTAAATACGGGACTGAAAGTGAGGCACTCCGGCTTCTCCTAATTAGCCCTTCCTTCCTTTTTTTGGCCTTGGGAGAGCCACTTTCATTCTGAGGATGAAATCTTGGCCTCTCAAAGACAGTGGCAGAACTGTCATTTAAATTCACTGGGACCTGTGTTTTTTTCACTCTTTACATTTGTGTCTCTACCTGCAAAATGGGGATAAAGGTATTTATCTGTCTTGTGGAGGGACTGTTGATAAATTATGCACCTTTGCAGGGGTGCAGGTTGTAGCCATGCTGGTCTAAGGACATAGGCAGACAAGGTTCTTTGGGTAAATCCGGTATCTTTTATTAGACCAAGTCAAATAGTTGGAATTGAGTTGGTCTAATAAAAGATATCGGATTTACCCAAAATACCTTTGCAGGAGCACCTGAAGTCTATGCACAGTTATATATGTAGGGCCAGACTTCCAAGTGGTATCACTGCTGTAACTCTGTCAAAGATCCTTAGTATTCTGGGTCTGAATTCTTGATGGATGCATTTGCTGGGCTGCTAGAAAAGAGTCAAAAGGAAGCAGGAAGAGCCCTGCTACACACATGTTGAGCTGTGATTCTCAGCTAGGGTGTTGGGAGATGCTTTGAAGGGTGCTGCAGGAAGTGTGAGGAGATGAGCAAGGTGTGAATAGATACTCCATGTCTGGTCGCTCCTCCACTTGCTGCCTAGACCTTCTGCAAATAGGTAAGCACTGGAATGAATAAATTAGCTTTTGAAATGGGGTGCTTCCCAATTCACAATGTTATAGAGAGGTGCCTCGAGTCCTGAGGAGTGCCCCGAGTCCAAGAACAGTTGAGAACCACTGCTGTAGAGGATGGGGGAGCATCTGCAGAGAAACAAGTCAGTACGATCCCTCAAGTATCTTAATTAAAAATGTGGCTTCTGGCAAAATGTTAGGAGTTGTTTCTCCTCCTTTTCCCCTTTCTCTGCCCTCCCCCCCAGCAACTTTGATCAAGTCTAGCCTCTCCTGGGTAACTGATCTTCAGTCATGGTGGAGATGATCAGTTCTGGACTTCTTAAGTCTAACTGATTTTTATTTGGAACTGCACGGCTGACAGACTCCCAGTGCACTGATTTGGGCTGTTCAGTTTCTGTGCAGAGGCAGATGTGCAGTTGGGACCTGAAAAAGGCAATTTTTCACATCTGTTCAACCTTCCTTCTGCTTGTTTTTTACCCGCCAACACATGCACTCTCTCACATGTAAAAGGTGGGTGATGATACCATCTCCCTGTGCAGTTACTCCCTCTGTCTGCACGGAAAATAAAGCAATTGTGGCAGAGGGCTCCAGGGATGCTTCTTGGAAAATAAATGAATAGACGAAATGCATTGCCCAAGGATCTTGGAGCACTTTATAACTTATAATTAAGTTTCCTAACATGCCAGGGAGGATGTTGATCCTTCCATATCAGGATTTGCATTTATCCAGCCAGAGCCCTTGAATCTTGTGTTAATTCCCCTGTTGTGGAATCTTTTTCATAAGTTGAGCAGGATCTGATAAAGAAACTTATTTCCTCTCTGTTATGATATTTAGAGTTTCACGTAAAAGGAGAACGTATATTTGATGGCACCTCGTGAAACCTACAAGGTGGTGATATAACCTCTTGGAAGGTGATGGATGTGCCATGTGTTAGTACGTTTGTAAGGACCTGGATATAGCACAGATGATGTCAAAAGCAGCTGTAGTTAAGCACTCTTGCTGCAGATAGGATGCTTGGTTTCTTTGGGCAGTGTGGGAAAAAGGTTTTGTGTGTATCTAAGAGCACATCTAGAATCCAGTTATGAACTGGTGGAGGCAATCTGTTTGGTTGTGTGTGTATATTAGGAGACTAACCTACATAGAATAGTGGATGTCAAACTCAAATTCCCTCTACTTCTCCCCACAACCCTTTCAGATAGGGTTACAAGTATTTTCCCTGCATGTATTGATGAGGTCGGACAAGTTCATCATCCATTGTAAAGAATGGTGGTTACCTTTTGGCTTATTCTTTCATTTTTAGATATGTCTCATTTCTTAGTACTCCAGGGAGGTGGTGGTTCAAAAAGTTTTTCCATACCTGAATATTCATATGGCTCAAAACAGATTTTGCACATTGCAGCATAAACCAATTTGATGTCAACTCACTTTGCCTACAGTCAAACCATCCTTTAGAGCAGTAATTCTTAACCAGGGTGCCGCCATCTCCTTTGAAGGGTGCCTCGAGGTGTGAGGATATAAGCAAGGTACGAGGAGATAAGCTGATAAACTAAGCAGATAAGTACAGGGCTGGGCTTGTCCTTGCTTGCATCATGCCCTACTGGTAACTGCCTAGCCTTCCTCCAAGGAAGCCTTCCCTGCAAGGAAGGTTTCCTTCCTGAATGCAAGGAAGGCTTCCATCCAAGAAGAGCACAGACCATCTACAGAGGCTTCCCCAGCCTGACTAAGGGCGTTTGTGCCCGAAAGCTTGCTAAGAAGTTTTTTTTCCAACTATTTAAGTTTGTCTAATAAAAGATACTGGATTTATCCAAAGAACCTTGCCTGCCTGTGTCCTTAGACCAGCACGGCTACAACCTACACCCCTGCAAGGAAGTAAGCACTGTAATAATTAAATTACTTTCAAAATTGGGTGACACAATTCACAGAAATTACGGAGGGTGCCTCAAGTCCAAAAAAGGTTGAAAACCACTGCTTTAGAGAAAGCCTGGACACATTGGGCAGGTCCCCACATGCAGGGGTGTGCGCTTGTGCTTTATGCCCCATTGCACACCCCTGCATGTGTGTTTTGGTGTGCAGCAAATTGTCCCAGGAAGGGGTAGGGGAGGCTGGGGCCAGCACAGGTGCTGGCCCCAGAGGTATTCCTTGGTGTCCTCACATAGCAGAGGCACAGATCTGGCAGCATGGAGCTGGGCTGGCAGCCAGTGTCACTCCAGACAGCCAGCCCTCTGTTTGTTTTGGTGCATGCTAGTGATGTGTGCTCTGCGCTGCTTTTTTCTCTGGAGTTGTTGTGGGGGAGTTGTTTTGGGGTTTTTTTGCTACGTGGATTTCCCAGTAGCAAATTTTGCCCCTGCCCTGCAAATTCGCAGCAAGCGCATGTTTTCACGTTTCCAACTTGTGGTTTGTGGCACCACATATGGGATGCCCCTGCACATGGGGACCTGCTCATTGTGCCCGGTAGCCACTATCTAGATTGTCTCCAGGGAAGATGGGGGATTCCAGGCACAAGGGTCTTCTACTGAAAACATCCTCCTACCAAGTACACAGTTTGAAGCATTCAAGCAGGTCTGTTCTTGTTTCTTTAATAAAAAACACTGCCACGCATTAGCCAAGAGAACAGTGTGGCAAAGTTTCAGTTTCAGTGTAGCTAGAGAAAGCTCTTGTCTGCCTTTCAGTAATCTGAGCTGGCAAAGATCATACCAAAATTTGGTGAAGATTGTTGTGGGTAGGGCTTGCCTGGGTTACTGATGGAAGCAATATGAAGAGAATTGTGGTGACACTGTTGCTTGTGCCAGGAGAGGACTTGGCCTGGTGTGGTTACTGGATACCTCTGTTTGTGACACCTCCACCTCCTGTGAGTTTGTTCATTAGAACAGCTTTGCATATGGTGGAAGGAGCCTTGCATAAAGATGAACATTGATGTTGTGAACTTGGAGACAACCTGTGTGCTTGTTGCCCTATGGGGAGCCATTGATTATCAAGATAGCTATGACAGCTTAGGACTCAAGTGACTCACATGCTGTTCTTTGATAAGCAGATGTCACTGCATTCCTACCCATTTCCCGTTTTCAAAAGTACTCTGTGCGTGCACTCAGTGACTTCAGTGGGAGCAAAGTTAGGTCGGTGCCACATGCTTTTGAAAGCATCGCCCTTTCAGCTTTTGGACCAGTAAGCTGTAGTGCACTGTACTTTTGGTTGTAGGAATCTAATAAGAATCTGTGAGCATTGTTAAAAAGACAAAATGATTGTTCACACACAGATCCAGTCCTGCCACGATTTGCTGGGTGACTCTAAATACATCGCTTTATCTTTCTATGCCTCAGTTTCCATCGCCTGTAAAACCGTGATAATTTGACCACCTTTCAGAAGCATTGGAAAACTTAATTCATTTGAAGAGCATTTGAGATTCCTAGCTGCAAGTTGCTAAAGACACGAAGAACATGTTAGTTACAATAGACAACCTGTCTCTTTCAGTAGGTTTTATGAAAGTAGGTACAGGTTAACCATTCATTTTGACTTTTATATTTAAAGTAGTTCAGAGTTCCAGTAGATTTCTCCAGGCTTCCTGTTGGTATCCCAAGCCATCACAGTTTTGTGGCTGAAAAAGGAAAGTAGTACTCTAATGAATGTGCTTTTACCTGGGATTGGATTCCCAGTTATTTTACAAAGTCCCTGTTTTTGCTGTGGAGTGTGGTATAGAAGCCTTCCAGCTTGCATGCAGTTGCTTATCAGAATAAACTCGTTTTCTGGGTATTCTGTGAAAAAAGTGCTGATGCCCAGTGGAAAAAACTTAAAAATAAACATCTCACTGAGAGAGGACTCTGGTGATTAGCCTGCTAGCTCAGGCCCATTGTATGATGTGGTAGAATCAGTAGTAAATCATGTGCCTTTTGTGGTTATTCTGCATGTCAGAGCCATACCTCTTCAGCATTGCAGTGTCTGGACTTTTTGCGTAGTACTCTAGTTGTACCTTTCTGCTGATTTCAGACTGTCAGATCCTTGGTGCAGAGCAGAAGAGGGGGCTGGCCTGTTGTACCTCCTTACCCCTTGGAAGGCAAGGTTGCTACTCTTTGTCTGAACTCTCTTATGCTGATTAACAGAGAAAAAAATAAGCCATAAGCCCAGTTCTGTCATCTGATTTTTTTTTTTTTTTTGCTTTCCTTTTGAGTGCATTTCCTCTGGGCAATTATGGTCTATTTAAAAACAAACAAATATGTAAATAAGATAAAAAAGGACTTCCTCCCCCTCTCAACCTGAGAGCATAGCATGTAGGTCTCTGCTCCCATGTGAAGTTGCCATCATTTGAGACTTGCCTAAATATGTGAGTTGTACACTGTGCCCTGAGGCTGTTTAAGGCCTGCTGCACACCATCAGGAGCAGCTGGTTCCACTGACAGTGTCCCACTAGTGCAGTTAGAAGTGTTTTCTCTCTGTTCACACAGAAGCCAGATACGATGCTCTAACCTGAGGGCCTTCAGACTGCACATGCCCTATAACATCAGGCAGAGCCTGGGACCCAAACAGGGGTGTTGTAGCCTTGCCTCCGAGAACCAGCCAGGAAGGAGGGTCCATGTTAGCTAATGTGCGCACCTTAAAAAGACGAGACCTCAGCCAATCTAGAATTGTTCCCTGTGCTGTTTTTTCTACCACTACCCGGTTTCTCTTGAGACAGCCCTGTCCGTGATGCTATCCTCACTCCTTTTGAAGCCTTCTGTTACTCTTTCCGTTCAGAGCTGAGATTTTGGGGGGAATCCCGACTTCCCAGTAAGCCATCCATCTGCATGAAGTAAAGCATGTGCGTCCCCTGGTCTCACTTACCAGCTCGGAGGATTCTGGTGTCATTTATTTTCCTGTTCAGTTCAGGTTGGGATATAGTGTTGCTTAAGTTTTCTGGGAGTTTTGAATAAGCGTGTTGTACTAGAGCCTCTAATCATCTGTATTGGTCAAGTTCTTCCTTTGTAAAGTCAGCTTTGATTTACTCACATGGGCATGCTCGTATTTCTTCTGACAAGGAAAACAGGAACTCAGGTTTTTGGTCAGTGATAGCTGTACGTGCTTAGCAGCTCCCCTTTCCTACATTGGAAAGGATGGCTTAGTGGGGTGAGTATTAGTTAGGCCTGTGTAGATTTTTCAAGAGGTATAGTTTCAAATCCCAACAGGGTTGACTCTGCTGTTTATCCTTGAAAGGAGTGGGATCTGAGTGCAGGACTTGGAGTCAGGATCTCCTGAGCTCTAAGCCTTCCTGTGCTTTGGAGCAGTCTTTCCACAACTGAAGCAGCACTGCCTTCCACTTGGAAAATCTCCAGGGATTCAGCTGCAGTGATGGAGAAGAGCTACTCCCTGGCTCTGCCACCGTAAAACTTCTTCAGATATACACAAGAGAGGCATTTTTATGCAGATAATGTGGTTTGGCTATGAACCTGAGGCCCCGTCTTCTCAGCATTGACATTAAAAGATTACAGGGCACTTTCATAAGAGAACTGTTTGCCTTGTCCTTTTTCTATAATACCGCTTTCCACCACATTGGTGCCCGCTGGCTACTGCCCTCTGCTCCATGGGTGGCTGCATTTTGCTGGCACTTTATGCACAAAGAGCTGGAGAAGCATTTTACTAGTCTGTGGGTGTGTCTGCATGAGACATTAACTGTGCAGTAGCATGCTGGGCAAAAACTCTGCTGATATGCTACTGTGCAGTTGTATTAGGTTACTGTGCAGTAAGCATCACTAAAAACCTGCGCGCTGGCACTACTGCACAGTAGTGTGAGTTACTGCTCATTGATTTAGTACTTGGTTAGCCAAGTATTAAACTTAATGCGCAGTAACTATGGTGCATTAATGAACGTGTAGACGTGCCCTGCGTAATGAAGAAGCATAGAATTAGTGAAATATTGATCGTGTGGTTTATTCTCCCTTAAGTCATGCGGTCTGTTTGGTCTCTATATTTGTAAAAAGGGGGAATGGTGTGTCTTAATTGCAGACCTGAATCTGAGTGAAAACTCTGAATTGGCAATGGGAGGGGGGAGGGTTGTGGGGGGACGCTGCTGGGAAGCAACCAGTTTGCCTTTTCCTATGGGCATATATGTTTGACATGTCAGTGGAGGCCTGGCTCAGCCCAGCCCTGGAGATACCCGGCAAACTGTGTCATCAGTACAGAGGCGGAGGGTGGGGAAAGAAGTCAGACAAGGGAGGTGTTTGCAGTCTCATGTGGAGGAAGGAATGAAAAGTCCAAGCTCCACTGATGGGAGAGTACTAGCAACTGAAGCATAAAACCTAGTATTCAAGCTGTATCAAAAGCAAGGCAGACTTGGCTTTTACCCTTGTGTTGTGGGTGTTGCAGATGAATTAGTGGTGAGTGCTGATACGTTACACATGGACAACTAAACTTTATGAGGATTATGTCTGTCTGTCAGAATTCTACATAAAAATGGTAATTGCAGGGCAAACTGCCTGGAGGAACCTTATACAGGCAGATCTAACCAGGATGTATGTAATTTTACCCTCGTATGTCATACTCCTGCCCCTTGCCATTTAGATTCTTTCCAGTGGAATCAGTGTTTGTAGCCAGAACCAGACTGAGGATTTTGCTGTCACGCAAACAGTGTTTTCTGTTTCAGGAGGGGGAATCTTCCTTTCAGTCTTTCATCACTCCTCCCCCCTACTTTCCTCCCCCACCCCACAAAGAAAAGCCATAAAAAAGAAAACCCTCAAATTGCTCCATTAATCCTCTTGGTCAGTGTCAGTTTCGGGAGAATTTGGTACTGTTCCAAGTTTGAGGAGCTCTGATTCCTATGTGAATGTATGCTCCTCTCATTGGCCAGCGTACAGGATTTGGGATCCTTAATGTTGGTTCTTTGTGCCATAAAATCAGGTGTCTGTATACTTACCTTTAAAGGTAGATGAAGCTCATATTTTGTCCATTAATCCATCAGTCTTACAGGTGATTTACAGGGGAAGTTAAATACCATTAGTCTCATGGTATTGATGGGGAAACTGAGACAGAGAAGTGGAGTGACTTTGCTGATGGCCACACAGAAGGTCAGAGGGAGAGTCAGGTCTCTTGAATCCCACTCTGATGCCCTATTTGCTGTAATAGATCTCTTTTTTTAATAGACTTGCTTTACTATGGTCGTGATGCCTTTGGGAGACAGGTGTTGAACTATGAACTCAGGAAAAGGGTAGGGGAAAGAACTGCATCGCAGTAGAGATAAGAGGGTTTGGGGTTTGCTTTTGGGTTTTGTTACTTTTATCTGGAGTACCCGGATTCAGGAAGGTTCAGCTAAAGGGGTTCCAGTTTTGCCCTGTCTTCAGTATTTAGACCTTGTTCCAGGCACGAACACATGCTAGGCTGCTCCATAGCGTATCATCTGCCTCTGTTTCAGCAGTATGTCTTTGTTTCTCAGCACGAGCCATTGATTCAGGGAGCAGTTGACTTCCAGCATTGCTGACTGTGCACATCCTTTATCTTTTCTACCTCCCTCCCCATTCCCTCATCCAGAACTTGCGGTCCACAGCGCCAGAAAATAATATTCACACTTTGAAAGGTATTTTAATGTTTAGTGGCCTTTTCCTTCCATTTCCCAAACAACACCTGGATTGGCTGCAGAGTTGGCAATTTGAGGGGGGAGGTACAGTGTTTTTTGTACAGTAATAATTAAAAGGTCCTGTGCTGCTCTTGAAGTCTAATACCCAGGAGAGGAAAAACAGAACAGTTCCCTTGCCCCCACCTCTTTATCATAGCCTCTCCTCCTTCCCACTACCAACAGGGAGACTCCCAGCAGAAAGATGAAACCTAAGCATGCGTTACACGATTCATTTGTGGTTTCACGGCTGTACTCAAGAGTTCGGTTCTTCCATGTGGAATACGTGGATAGGTGATGTTCGTTGTGAAGTAAGAGGCTTATGGGAGCACAGAGCTAAAACATGAAATGGCCAAAACACACCAGTGCAGCTGCTGTGTAAAAGCTGAGCTAAGACCCATTCCTAACATGGCTCAACAAGATTTATCTGTTTCAGGCCCCCAATCCTGCCCCTGTGAAGCAACTAAGCTATGTGGAAAGGAATCTTGTGCCTGATAAACACTGATTTTGCTCGTTATTCAACATACGCTGTTAATCTTTCTAGGGAGCTTTGATAGAGATGGGTTTACGTGTAAATAACAGTACAGAAAGTCTCCCCCTTAACCATAAAATGGGAGATTTTCAAAGGCACTGACCCAGCCTTGATGAAGAATGCCTTGCATTCAAAAGCTTGTCTAGCTTTATCCCACTCAGGCAGTTGGTCCAATAAAAGATATCGCCCACAAAAATCCTTGCCTCTCGCATAGAGTTAATTGACTCTCTTTCTCTTTCCATCAGAAGTATAAAGCGTACGTTGAGATAAGATGCCTGACTTTTGCAAAGGCAGATGCTGTTTGCATGCGAATTATGACTGTTGACAGTCTCTCCAGTAGCAACATTAATAACAGAGGTTTGTCTGCATTGTTCTCTTGCTCACTGAACTTCTTTCTGTGGTCTGACAACTGGTGCTCCAGCCCCAGGACCCTCTGTCCACACAGCAGCAATGCTTGTAATTACAGTGTGATGGAGTTGCCAGGGCATTTGAAAGAGAGGAGTTAGACTTAAACCCAGCGGCTTATTAGATAAACGGAGTGTCCCTGGCACTATGTGCTTGTGAAACATTTAGGCCCTAAAATAGCACCAATCCATTTGTCAGGGAATGTTGACCCTGCTTCCTGTATCCTCTTGTGACATAATTTGCTCTCTCTCCTGTTCCTCTTGCTGCTGGTATTATTGTCATCCCCCTTTATTATGTGCGACCACTGTACTTTGGTTGTCAACTTAGTTAAAATCCTCAGCCCTTGGGACTGAAATCTTGTACTCACAGAACATATACAGAATGAGCAGGGACAAAGCAGGACTCCTTATCCCAGCACCTATCAGCTGTGGCCTAAAGAGACTACCTTAGGGATAAGAAGGGAATTTAGCCTTTGTAATCATGCAGTCCTTGTCCTTTCTGCTGAGAATGTCAAAAAGGGGTGGCAAGTGTGAAGATCAATTTAGCAATGTGTGGGTTAAAAATACATGTGAAATATGCCTGCCCTAGACATTGCATGTCTCACACGTACCTATAGGAGGTCATATGTTGGCTTGTACGAAAACCACAATGAAAGTATGCATGTGGATGGTAGTTTGGGGGATAGTGTGCCCTTATTTCTATATCCACGTATGTGAAATATGGAGGGGAAAACTTGCTAGAGACCACCTCACTTGTTTCACATAGACAACTAGCAAGCTGTCAGGTGGACTTCTCAAAATGCAAGTGCCTTCAGTTGTTTGTAAGGCACAAGTATAACACTGGACAGTCTGAGCAGATCCTCATGTCCTGATGGAACCACAAGCAGTGTTTCCATCACAGAGGTATGTCTTGTGTCATTAAGGGAGATGGCTTAGAGACGTTTTTCCTCTTTGCAGTTTTGGTGACAGCTGCCAGTTTGGTTTCTTTTTTGCCCATAAGTAAGTCAGACTCAGAGGTCAGTGCCCCACTGGTGTCCGATTTGGGCTAAAACACCCTTGAAATGAAGCCTTTAACTCAAGGGACCGCAAGATTTGTGACACTAAAGGCCTTGTTGGCAGCTTGTCAGGAGCCTGAGGGCTGCATTTGCTTTGCAGAGGTATTTACATAAATATTTCTGATCAGTAATGTGTGCCTGTAACCTTATTTTCCTGTGCTCTTATCTTCCTTGATGAATGAAAATTGTCCGTTGTGTGAATTTCAATTGACTCTACTAATCTGTACATCAGTAAGCAGTGTTGGCACCTTGGAGTTACAAAGGGAAGGCCAGGTGCAGGCCACATTTTTGGGTTCTACACTGTGATTATCCTGACTTGAATGCCAGGAAATGGGACAAGAGTTCATTCATCGTTGAGTTATTCCAGGATGAATTTGGCTTCGGGGTTTTTCAGCCCTAAGCAGACTGGCAGTGGCACCAGGAATTCCTCTTATTAGACCCCCCCACAAATGTTTTACCTTTTTACAGATGGTTGGAAGTCCTTCCCCCATTCCTCACCCAACTCGGGCAATGCAAACAGAAACCTGGGTGCCATTGTGGGCACACCCTTGGCCTCTTTGAGCCAGGCTGCCTGAGCAGCTCTGATGCTGGAGTGCCTGATCAAACCTGCAGATAGAAAGCACAATTAGTCATCAGGTCACTGAGATTGAATTTCCTCATGCATCCTTTGCCAAGGCCATCCTGTTGGTTCTGGCTGCAAACCAGGCAGCAAACTAGAGCAAAAGAATTGCAGACAAAGGGCTTTTATTTATTAGTTATTAATGTTGTTCAGTTTAATAGGATCAGGCTGAAATCATCAGTAGCTCTGGTCTTCATTGTTTACAGCAGGGGATTCCTGCTGATGGGTCTTTCCCCATTATTCCTTCCTTATTTTTTATGTTAATATAGATAATGCCATTTCTGCAAGATAGGTTGGATTAGAGAGAGCCCAAAACAAACCCTGTGCACCAAGACAAATCCCCCGGTTCTTTGAGAATATCTAGATTTAAACTTCAGCCTAGTCTTTTATCTCTAACAAGCTGAATCAAAGCTCTGACCGTGAATGTCCCAAAATCTTGGGGGAAGTCCAAATTGCATGCGAGTCTCCTTTCAAAACACTGACTTTCACATGCTTTCCATCCAAGTGCTGAATGCACGTTGAAAGGTTTGGGTTTTGAGGAAGTGAACCAGATGTTATTTGTAGATGTTGGACTGTACTAATCTGCATCCGTGACCCACCCTCTGTCCTGGTTGGGAACATTTTTTGTTAATACAGCTGAGATTTGAACTAGGGTTCTCAAGGTTTATGGGAAGTCACTGTAAAAGAGGCGTACAAAGAAGTTTTCCCTCCTCTCCCTCCTCCCCGCCAGCCAGTAGGCTCTGTGCAGAACTGCTTTCTGTTGGAATTCGCTCTGTGCATATCTTACAGCGCCTGCTGCCTTTACTTTCCATTCTGAGTCATGCGTCCAGCCTGCCATGCACGTGGGGCCAAAGTCTGCTCTCCGCTCCTCTCCTGCAAACCTGGTTGATTGCAATCAGACCTGTGCCAGTGGACCTGAAACTAGAAATGGGTCTGTATTTTTTTTTTTTCTGGGAGGAAATATCCCATGTCATAAATCTCAGCTGCATTGACGAGCAAAAAAAGTTCCCAACCAGGACCTGTGACACTGACGTGTAGAAATGTAGGGCTAGAAGAAACCTCAAGCGATCATCTAATTGTGCATGTGTGTAACAGAGTGCAAGTGTTGGAATTTAAAAGGAATCCTGCAGAATCTCCCCACTGCTGTCTTCAGCTGCCCCACTAATCATCTTCAGCCAAACCTTTGTGCTTTAGTGATCTGATGTGAAGAAGTTAACTAACCAAACCCGCACACAGACGCAAAGCTATGCGAGCTATAAGATTGTTTGGTTTGGGGTTTTATGTCTGTTTTTGTACTGTTTTATTTAACGTGTTTACTTGCCTTAGGGGAATAATATATCAGTGGAGCTGAGCTTGTCTCTCTCTCAAAGACAGGAAAGCCCCGATTAAGTGTAAGTTGATGTGGCTCTTGGCTGTTTGTTTAATTGGACTGTTCTTCCCATGTCTGATGCTGACCAGTGTGGTGTGGGAAGAAGGATCTTCAAAGCTCTGGATGGATGATAGAGTTGTCTTGCATTCGGATAAAGCTAGCGATGCAGTTTGTACAGAAGCCTGGCCCTAGATTTCCTCTGCTGGAGAACCTTGTTGAATTCTGTTTTGTCCTGGCTTTGCTGTTTTAAGGGAGGGGTGTATAAAAAAGAAATGTGATGGCAGGATGCAGTGTGAATGTTATTGAGTCAGACCTCTACACGGAAACCCTTCTGCTTCCACGTGTGAGCCAACCACCACCTCCTTCCAGAATAGGCCTGTTTCACAATTAGGGATGTTGTTGCACCTGTTTTTGGCACACCCAATTTGGCCACGATCAGACACAGGATGCCAGTGTTGAGGCCCACCCCTCTAGCTCAGCATGGCGGTTCTTGTTCTCCTAACCATTTGGAGGTGACTGGGGAAGAATCGTTGCTACGTGGATGGAGCCAAGGGACCAGATCTCGATGTAACTCTTTTACTTCCATTATGGTTTACACCTCTCACACTTTGTGGGCAGCCAGTTATCTGCCCGTGTAAGGAAGCGAGCTTTCTTGGTAGGTGTCTGAGCTAAGGCTATGAGATGTCTAGGCGCCGAGGCCGTTGGCGCCATACCACTTGTATAAATAAATTTCATTTGTGCCACGTTCACACAATTAAAGCCAGAGACCTGGAACATATTTAATGAGGTTTATTTTGCTAGTCAGGACACACAGATTCCATTTACTTTGTCTGGCGTTGTAAAAACATACACGGGCTCACATGCCTGTCGAAGTAAAGTGAAGGGGCCTAATGAAATCCCCAGCGGCAACAAAATGTCGTTTATAGGCTTGATTCCCCCACTCTTCACAGCTTCATGTCACAGTAAGTCTTTTGGGTTCAGTTAAATTATGTCTCACGGAGGAGCTAAGGCAGCTGCCAAGGAAGTCCGTGACAGCTAGCTCCCACTGATACATATATATGTTGTTGGATCAGGTCCTCGTACGTGTAAACTGGAGGGCTCCCAAGCCCAAGAAATCTGCCCTGCCCTGAACTCACCCCAGTGAGATCAGTTCTAACCCTAGGCCTGTGTGCTCAAAGTCTGAAGGGTTTTGCGGGGTTTGCCTGACTTGTGCATGCAGGGGTCGCCCAGGGAAAGGAGTGGGCCAGGATGCCGTCATTTTCTCTGCTTCTCTTTGGGTTTGTCGTTGCACCCCTTGAAGGGGATGGCAGTTTTGCCATTATGGCTTTGAGCCCTTTTTAAGGCATTCAGTAGCATGAAAAGGAAGAATGGGAATGGTTTGCAGTGGACTGATTTCTTTTATTACATAGTGGGTGGCAGTTTCTTTTTAAAAGGGCATAGCCCTTCAGAGGTTTGAGAGCAAATATGTGTAGGGAAGGATCCTCTAGAAACATACAGCATCATTCAGGTGACTGAAGGTTGAATATCAAGAGCCTGCTCAAAATTTGCTTAGAGGGAATGGGGGCTGGGGCCGGAGCTTGCTTTGTCTTTAGTTTCCTTTTCTTGTTTTTCTCTTAATTGTGAACAAGTTCTTGGCAGGGGCTGGGGGGATGGTGAGGGAGTAAAATAGGTTTGCATCATTTGTACTGGTGCCAGAGCTCCACATTTCTATCTAGACTCCAGAATTCAAGAGGTGGTTGGAGCTGCAGTTTTGCTTTGGGCCCTTCTGGCTCGGACAGTAAGATCATAGTTAGAAGGTCTATAAAAGCAATTTTATGTTAGCATTATAACATAGCATTATGTTTCCAGTGGCACACTTGGCCGGGCCTGTTGTGGAAGAACTTTTGCCATCCTCTGAGTCAGACACAGACAATGATCTGGGTCATGATAGAGATCTTGAAGGTCCATTCGTTTTGTCAATCCTGCAATATTGCAAATACAGCATAGCAATATAAGTAATCAGGGTCTGGCCAGACCAGAAGGGGCATTGAGCCCGGACAGCCTTCTGTCTGTGGTCCCATTGCTTGAGGCATTAGGGTAATGGGCTGGTCTAGCACAAAACCCTTTGCTCTCCCACCTGACTGTCTGGCTGGGTTGTTGTTGAATCTGTGCCGGACTCTAAAATCTCAGGTGTCAATCAGCCGTTTGTGCTCAAGACTTGATTCTGAAGGTAGCCCAGGTTATAGATTAATAATCTGTGCCTGAACAGAGCAAAAATGTATGGAGGGGAGGCCATGGTCCAGTGGCCAGAGTACAGGATGACGAGTCACGAGACAGCCTCCATTCCTGGCTCTACCACCGACTGATTTCTTGGCCATGGCAAATCTCTTCCAATCCCAGAGCCTCATCAGCAAAATGAGGATAATGGTACTTAGCAGCTCTGAGAAGAGGCTCCTAGCTAGAGAATGCTGTGTAAATGATACCAGTCCCTGCTGACACTGTTTCTTTCTTTTACAGAAGAAAACGAAAAGCATGAAAAGCTCCGTCTAGAAAGAGAGGAGGAGCAGAAGGCCAGCATCCCAAGGGTTAACCATGCCATTCACGCCGAGGAGCTGCGCAACGAAATCCCAGCAGTGCCCATTTCTCCCCCTGCACCAGCGCCACCTCCTCCCCCACCTCCGCCGCTAGCTGCTCCTATATCTGTCATTCCCATCCCTGTCGTCACAAGCCCCCCACAGCAAGCAGCCCAGACCACCCTGTCCCCTCCGCTCATACGCCACCAGCCCCTTGTAAGCACTCCCAGTGTCAGCAAGGAAGCGTCTTCAGTTGCACCTGTTATACAGAGACCGTCTGGCCCGTTGCTTCCTGACGTCAAAGCTGCTACACCCCCTTCCGGGAGCCCCAAGCAGTTACCACAGTATGCAACGCCAGTACTGGCCATCTCTCAACACCACATGGTGCAGCAGCCCATCCAGCCCCAGACTCAGCCGCATCAACCTCTGCAGCAGCATCAGGCACCAACCTCACAGCTCAACACTCTTAAGCTGGCTCCAGCAGAAGAGGCCAAACCAAATGAGCAGAAGAAGCGACCTGGAGGGTGAGTGCATGGAAGCTTCAGGAAACATCTTAAAAACGGGGGCGTGTTTTAGTGACATAGGGTCCATGGAGTGTCCTGAAGGTGAGGGGAAAGGTGACCTGTGAATGCTGTATTAGCCCTAAGATATGGTTGCTTCGAGGAGGGATCTCAGATTAGTACCATGCAGGCTTAATGGGTATTTGAATAGATTTGTTGGTAGTAAGGTTTTAGTCTGGTTTGCCCTGATCAGAGTGCACAGGGATTTTCATCTGGCCCAGCGCTGTATTCTAAACCAACTTCCCTAGACTGCCCTACTGATCCCAAGAGGTCTCTGACACAGTGTTCAGCACCAAAGCCATATCTGCAGCCCCAAAGCCATATTGGGGAAACTGTGCCAGGATCCTGAGTGCAGCAGCCACATTTACATTTGGTTGCAGTTAGTTTAGTATCCTAGTGCAGGCAACATTTTGGTTATTTCTTCACGTAATGTGGATGATAAACTTTAGTTAAGTAAGAGGTGAGCACATGGGCATCCTGCTTAGAACATGAACATTCTGGGTGGATGTGCGGAAAGGAGCAGAGCAAACAGGCACATTGATTTCCCTGGTGGATAAGTTCTCTGAGGTCAGTGTCTCGGTTCAAGAATTAAAAGGAGAGGCTGTCAAACAACATTATCTAAAAGTGATAAGTGAAGTCCACTGTCTAGGAGGCACAGCAGAGGTAGTGTCTCTGCAAGCTTCTCTTATGCTGACCTGCCAATATGTCTCTGTTTTCAGGGGTAGGTCTCTATGGTCCACTCAGTCATCAATGCCTCTGCTGTACTGCCTGCAAAGGTGTCAGAAGTGATGTGGTTCTACATAGCCTGGACTGCGGCTAAACAAAAACCTTCTGTCCAAGCCAAGAGCTGGCCTTGTCCCTTAGCTCATTACCAAGCTGGCTGGGTTTGAACTGATAATCAAGAGTTTCCAAATTCTGCAGTCCCTTATTTATATCCTGTGCTGTCTGGTCCCTTCTGCATCAGTTCTCGGCCTTGCTATAATGTGACTGATAAAAGAGCAGGAATGGAGGGCTGTGAATTCTGCCTGGTTATGGCAAGAGAATCCCTGGTGTTGCTGAGCAGGATGACTAAGGAGTAATATTGACCTGGTTTTTATCGACTAAAAGGATAATGGCTGAAATATACACCTCCCCTGCTCCTGAGACATAAAGGAAATGATAGGATCCATAGATGTCGATGTATCCATGTAGATGTTTCTGTCCCCTGCCTGTTTCTCTGGGGAAAAGAAGGAAAAAAGCAAGCTCTTTCTCCCCCAAACTATTATTAAAATTCCAGATAGAAAGCTTATGGTATTTAGGGTCTTATCATCAGAAGCCAAGTGCAAAAATGCCTGATGAGCCTACTAAACAAACGGGTAGTGATCTCAAGTATCATGCACATATAGCTTGTGTCCGTCCCACTGTCAGGATTGCTTGTTAGGAAGGGTTGTGCTAGTGGCCAGCAAGCTGTATAACTAGCCACCAGGGCATACGCCGACCCCTGATGAGAGCAGCGCTAGTGATTTCTCCTCTGCTTTAGGTGATCGTTGAGTGTCTGCCTTTGGAGAATCAAGTCTGTGTTCTCATTTTGTAGAGCTAACTCCATTTTTATAAGAGCTGGAAAAATACGGCTTCAAAATTGTTCACTGAAGCTGTGGGCCTTGGGTCAGTTTGTAGGACATCCCTATGAAGGGCAAACAATCTCCAGACTATGCCTGTTGTTCCTAGAGATTTCTTACAGCGTGCACGACACTTACCCATTTGGCCTCAAACTGATGTGCTTGTTTCCAGAACAACAAAGCTATTAAGTTCTGTACTACATAAAGGCTTGTCTGGATCTAAGGCCATGTCTGCCCTATAGCTTTTTGCTGGCTGAACTATCTCAGTCAGGGGGTATAAAGAGGTGCGTTTCATGCCCAATATAACTGTGCTGGCAGAAGACCCCAGCATAGGTGCAGTTATACTGGCAGAATTATTACTTTTCCCAATACAGCTTGTTTCCCTCCTGGGGGTGGTTTTCCTATCCTGGTACTCGATACTAATACACAGTGCAACTTTGCACCCACACTAGAAGTGCTTTGCGGGTGTTGGTGTCGTGTACCAGTATTTCTGTAGTGATAAAGAGCTCCAAGCTAGATATAGCCTAAGAGCACATGCCCATATGCTGAGCAAGCTGGCTTGTAAATGCTGCCCTGGTGAATGCATTTAGGTCAGACACCTCAAGGTGCATGCTTGTTGTCTCCCCTTGTCTTCCAGCCACATGCATATGGAGAAATTGTTTATTCAGTTCATAAATGTTTCAACGGAAAAGGCCCTTGGCTATTTATTTTTAATTGATTGAATAATTCTGGCCCTTATTTAAAAAAAAAAAAAATTCCAACCCACTACTTTACTTCCAGTCTATTTTTAATCAGAAGTAAATAATCCTTTTGTATAGACTATATGGAAGATACATGACATCTCTACCTGTTACTAATATGGCCCATTGTCGTTGTGCCTGATCAACTAAGACAGCGATTCTTAATCAGGGTGCCACAGTACTCTGGGGTGCCTTGAGATCCTTTCAGGAGTGCCGGGGGGGTGCTACACGATGTTAGCACTGTTAGGTGTGAAAACATGATTCACAAGATAAATCCAGAGATTTTAAAGAGGAATCCATAGTGTTTAAGAGTATTCTGACATGTTGTGGTCTTTCTGAGTTCTCTGCGACAAAAAGAGTTGCTCTGTTATTTTTCTGTAGTCAAAAAATGAGTGAAAAATGAGAACTGGCATTTTCTGATGGGTGCCTCAAGTCTATCAAGGAGTGCCTCAAAGCTAAAAAAGGTTGAGAACCACAGTCTATAATACGTTTTTTGTGAAGGTGAGATGGTGTTTATGAATCCATTTGGCTTTTCCCAAAGTTTTTTTGTTTTGTTTTTTCCCCCTCTCTTTCAAAAATCTGGAGCTAGCTAGCCCTTTATCCTTTTTCTCAGGTGGTGACTGGAGAATTCCTTGATTACGTTATTTCACATTCAAATTTGGCCATGTTATTTCAGTTACAGTGGAAAACTAAAGAGATGTAAAGTATGTCTACCAAGTGCCATAGGTTTTAATTTATGACTGCACAAATCCTACCCCCACTGGTGGGTGGATATAGATTAGAAATGGGTCAGAATCCTGGCTGCAGGCTCTAGGCCTGCATACTACAGTGATTAGCGCTACATAAATACCTAAAATGCATGTTAACGTAGATACCACCAAGCTGCGCATCTTGCCCCTCTCTGCTGATATATACACTTAATATATTAACCTATGTATACCCAGTGTCCAGAAGATACATAATATTCTGTGTATGTCTGTGAGATACGGTTTAATTTATATATTATTTATATATATAAAATAGATCATATGTATAGTGTATTTAGATCTATAGTGTATATAAAAATAACATAGAAACTGGTAATTTCTAAATTCTTTTGATAGTCTTTAAAATCTCCCCCTCCATCTAAATACACACACACTGCTGAAACCTCAAGTTGAATGGCAAGAGTTCTAAACTTGACACTGAGTTTATCTTTGTTCTGTTTGGGTTACAGGGTTGGGACCAGGGAAGTGCATAATAAATTGGAGAAGAACAGGTGGGTAGAAAGCCACATTTTATATTGCAACTCCCTCTCTTTTGCTCGTAGCCTATAGATAAATGTCTTTTTCAACAAAATTCATAGTGACCTGAATGAATCTTACAATACTACCATGCTTCCTTTTAGCTGATTTTTGTCTCTTTTGCTTCCCACTGTGTTTTACTGAGCTACATAATTGGATTACAATAATACTGCAAAGCTATGCTCCTGTGCAAACACCATCCTTACATGCATAGTATTATTATTTATCACTTGAATTCAAGTAGCACCAGGAGGTCCCAACCAGTGGAGGTCAGAGCCCCATTGTGCTGTGCAAACATATAACAGAAAATGGTCTCTGCCCCAAAGATCTTACAGTCTAAATGGATCAAACGGGGAAGGGGTGGGAGGATAAGCAGAGGTATGGAGATGGAATGTTTTACCTAAGATCATGCAGCATTTGGAGAATCAGGGAGTGGATTCTCAGTCTCTTGCACTTGACTCTTACTCCTGCCACTGGATCTGCTGACTCTATTTTAAGCCTGCAGAGAGTCCTGGTGACTAAAAGTCACACAGTGTGCCTGATTGGGGCCCAAATGAAGTTGCAGTCCTCAGTCAGATTGTCATCTGCCTTCGGTTCCCTTAGAATAACAGTCAACCTGTGTTGTTTCTTTAGACGTGCACATTTGAAAGAATGCTTTGAGACATTAAAACGCAACATCCCCAACGTAGACGACAAGAAGACCTCAAACCTCAGCGTTCTAAGGAGTGCCTTGCGATACATCCAGGTACGTGCAGCCTGCAGCGACTGATTGTTACTGCAGGCCACCCAGTCAAAAACGCTTTATTCGTTGGAGCTTAAAATGCAGTGTTTTGCGTCTTTTTTCATTTAAGTTGCTTGGTTTCTTTGGTTTAGTTCTTTTGCTCTGAGTACGTATGAAGGTAAAAGGAACAAGAAAAATCAGGGTTGAATCATTTGTCCACACCAGAGCTCTGCCAGAGTCTCTTTGAATCTCTTGCATCTTCTCCCCTGTTTATCCTGGTCTCAGAAATTCCTAATTAAGCACAAGTCATTTGCCCTGACAGCAGTGCATTTTGGGTAAAAAATCCACCCTGGTGCAGCGGGCCAGATGAAGTGCCATGCACCACTGGCACCCTATTTAGGGGGTTAAAATTGGCAGAAATCTGGCGTAACCCCTGTGCTGTTTCCTTAGATGAGGGTAAATTTTACTCTTGAGCATTTGTTTCCCTGCTGCCCTGAAGCACTTGTATTTCTTGTGAAAGATTTGAATGTGAAAATAAGGCTTGATTACATATATGACATACTCATGGGCAGAAGTTGACAGAAAGCTTCCAGTTACAGACCTGGAAGCTCTGAGTAGCATTGAGATGAGAGGGAGTAGAGAGAAACTAAAGATAAAGGTCAGTCCTGCTGTAAGCAGGCCTGACTGTTGATACCACGGGTGCACAGGTGTTCGTGTCTGCAGTTCTGTTTTGTGTGCGACACTGTCAGCAGTGAAGGCCAAAAGCCGTTGTTTGTCTGCATGGCTCTGTATTCACTCAGTGAGCACGTTTTCCTTATTTAATATTTGTAGGAGTGGTTCATTAACAAGAAACTCCCACTGCTGTGTCCTGTGGTTGGGAAGTTACTGTGCTAAATCCAGTTCAAACCACATTTAATCTATAAAACAGGGATGTACTCACTTCAGGGCCCTCACATCCTATTTGTGCAGGTACTGAGCACCTGTACCTCCGGATGATTTTTCCCTTGGAGGCCCAGTGTCCAGCAGCTTTATTCACTGGAGCTTAAAATGCAGTGTTTGTGTCTTTTTCATTTAAGTTGCTTGGTTTCTTTGGTTTAACTCTTTTGCTCTGTATGAAGGTAAAAGGAACAAGAAAAATCATGGTTGAATCATTTGAGCACCTCTTTAGGGTCAGACCATAACTTAGCCCTGGGCTTTTATTAGCCTAAATCACTCCCTGTCTTTGCCAAGAGGAACGCCTTCGATAGGGGAGGCGCGGGGCATGGAAGCTAGACATATGTTAATGGTACTCGGCAAACAAAAGACGCAAAGCAGTGTTCCTTAGAAAGGTCATCTCTAGAGATGCAATCGTTTTGCAGCTAATGGGCATCGGAAAAGTCGGGAGCCTTTCATTTGATTTCCAAAGCAGGTTGCTGTCAGTTAGAAGCTGAGCTTCCATTAGCACTAACAGAGACAGAGCTATGTGATCGCCTACTCTTGCATTCGGGAGTTGAGTCCAGAGTCACGATGTCACGAACAGAGACGTCTCCAGCGTTGTTAGCTGACACTCTATGAATATTGATACAAGTGCAGATCTCGCTCTGTGTAGACTCTGCGCTCAAGCAGAATTTTTATTTGGTGCTTCTGGAAGGCGGCTTGAAAGTCTCTTTGAGGGTGTCAGTGGGGATGACTGGTGCGCTCTCTGTACCTTGGATCCATTGTGAAATACGCTGAGGCTGAGGAATGGTGCAGTTCGGTGCTGCTCCATGCAACCATACTATCGGCTCTTAATTGCTGGAAATTAAGCTCTTGCACTAGTTACAGGGAGCACTTTCCTGATGATGGAGCTGGTTGTAAGGGGAGAATAAATATTCCCAGGCTGTTAATGAAATGCACGGTCATGTCCTTAAATGCCTGGGAAGCATAATCTGCATTCATGAGTCTGAAATGTAACTGTTGACTCAGAAGAACATTGTGTCTCCCTTAATTTCCATCCTCTTGCAAGGGCTTCAGTTCAGTTCTGCCTTTGAATTGCCTTTTTCTTTGGTCACCCACTCTACTTCGCAGAGCTGTTGTCATTTCTGCATGCTGGAGTAGCAGTCAAAACCAGCCTCGTACTGGGTTTACATCTGTCTAACTCCTGTCAGCGGATGGATGCCTTGAGAACTGTGTACTGGCTGGGGGGATGTGTGGGGAAAAGATGTCTATGCTTTTCTGTACTCACCCTGCCTGAAATTAAAAGGCATGTCAAGGGAATATAATTGGGGCATACTTAGCTGTTCTGTCAAGTGAAAAATGCAGAAGTGCAGACGGTTTCCATGTTGTTGTTTTGATGCCACACTATTACAGAAATGGCTTCAAACCAAAATAAATCCTCCATGTGTAATTATCCCCATTCATCCTTCCATTAAGTTTACAATGTCTCCATCATGGTGTCAGAGCACTGTGGGCACCTGCTGTTAATTTCTTCCTATTGTGAAAACTACATTTTGGTCTGGGGAATTGCACGATGCAAGGGGAGGAAGAGAGAGAGAATGAAGCATTTAGAAAAGAAGGAAGCAGCTGCTTTTCCCCCTTTTTCTCCAAGAGCGACCTTTCACTTGCTTAGATGTACGACTGACTGTAAGAGTAGGGTGCAAAGAAGTGACTGGGGAAGGTGACCAAGCCAGGTATGCAGATGGGCTAGTATTAAATAGGTTGCGAGTACTACTTTAAACCTCTTCAGCTTCTCTCATTTGTGAAAATAGCCAGGGTTTCAACAAACCCAGGAGACCTGTGACAGTGTCACAACAGCACTTTGCAGTGCTCGTAATGAACTCTGCTGTAGGAGAGATGGTTTTAAGTGTGCTCTGTTCACGGCTAACCTGGATTGCCATCTATGGAAATCTGAGTGCGACAGTAAACGGCAGCTAGCTCCCCACACGTAGATCCCATGGCGCGCAGCGAGAACGGGGGCAGCCGAGGTGACTTCCTCATCAGGGTGGTTTTGGAGATAGCAGTTGCAGAGCCTGCAGCAGGATTTGACTAGTGCAGAGCACGACAACCCTGTACTTCTCCCATGGCTGAGCAGCTCCAGTGTCCAGACCCCGTCCTGCCTGAACCCCAGCCGTTCAGGTAGCAGGATGGCCTGTAGAGATGGCGAGGCTGCCGGGTAATGTGCGCGCAGCACATGGACGTCTGTCCCTCTGCTCCCCCTGCAGCTAAGCAGCCCGTGGGAGCACAGGTCATCGGAGAAGGCCGAGGGCACACGCAGCTGCAGAAGATGGCAAGAGGAGCCCGGTGACCACAGATGTTGCCGTGGGTTTACGGGAAGAGAATTGCTCCCAGCGGAGTATCTGTACTTGGGGTTTGAGTCTGCCCGACAGACAGAAAGTCGAGGCCGACTCCACGGGTGCGACTGAAACGGCTAGCCCGGTGAATAATGTGGAGTCACGAGAAGCAGGACAAGGCTTGCAAGTCTGTATCGGAGGAGGGCTGCGGAGGGTGGACATAACTGGGGGGTACATTCTCCTGTTAATGGCGACTGCAATCAAAGCGGCTGTATCTGTTTAGGAATAAAGGGAGTGTGGGGGGGATCGCTCCAGATTGCAGGGCCGGCCCCTTCCAGCACAGGCAGCAGCGGCGCCCTGCTAGTCGCGTCGGAGGTCTGCGGCTGCTGCGCCCCCTCCCCCCAGCTCCCCTTCCCCCGCGGGGCCGGGCGCAGGCGCAGGCGCGAGGCGGTAAGGTCACGGCGCCCCGCTCCGCCCCTCCCTCCCCCCCCTCCTTCTCCGGGCGCTCGCGCCAGCGGCCACGTGGGCAGCGAGCACATGGCCGCCCCAGT
>NW_017729012.1:2844781-2845170 GCF_001723915.1 Gavialis gangeticus
CCGCTTGTGTCACTCCGCGTGACGTCAGCGTCTGCCGGGGCAGCCCAGGCGGCTGCCGTGTGGAGTGACCCGCGCGCCGCAGCCCGGCCTGGGGGTGGGGGCGGGGTGCAGCCAGGCGCAGCCCCAGCGTCCTGTCCCTAGGAGGATTTCTGCCTGCCGCGCACTGCGGCTCTGGTGCCACGGAGCCCGTTTGCGGCGACCTCCCGTTCCTCGTGTTCGAGTCCTGGTGCTTCCACGGAGCCCCGTCCCGTCCCGTCCTTCTTATTCGTTCCCCGGCTCTTCTCGTGTCTGCCCCCCACCTTTTTTTCCCCTCTTTCTTTTTCTTCCGCCGTGCCCTGCGTTAACGGGAGTCTGGCCGTCTTCTTTGAACGCGTCTCGTCCTTATTCAT
>NW_017729012.1:2850170-2867965 GCF_001723915.1 Gavialis gangeticus
CTGCGTTAACGGGAGTCTGGCCGTCTTCTTTGAACGCGTCTCGTCCTTATTAATAAAGATATTAAGAATTGTGAACCGAAAAGATGACAAAGCCAGAAGGGAAACGCAGAGCGCCCGAGCTGCTCTGTGTTGAGGTGCTGCAGTGAAGGTAACAGGCATCCAGCGCCAAGCTGCAAGCAGTGCTACTTACTCCAAGGGAAGGGTGCTGGAGACGGCTGCTGGGCCCAGACAGACCCCAGGAACATTTCCGGTTAGGAGCTGGCTTGGTTTGTTAATTCACAAAAGTAAACTGCCAGGCCTGCCTGCTGCTCCTAGCTGTACACATGAAACAGATGGAAAATTGTCACGAAATCCACTGGCAAGGCTAAAATGTGATCCACCTGCTATATTCGGTCTCAGCCAGGAGCAGCAGTGCAATGATGAAGTTTTGTTTTTTGCTTTGGAAATTCAGGAGTTAAATCCTGCCTTTGTGTTCTCTGCGCTGAAACCAGTGGTCTGGTGCGGGGTATAACCTGGCACAGAGTTTGCCTCTTACCCTGTGCAGGTTAGCTTCCTCATGATTGCCAGCACTTGTTGCATTTCATTGTCAGTTTTGGTTTTAGCCTTGGATGTTTGGCACTTTTTTGTAAATGACTGACTGACAATACACCCTGCAGATAAGGTTATGATTCAGCCGGTGGAAGCAGCTAAGCCTCTGTGAACCTCTGTGCCACTTGGGTTCTGGGAGCAGTATAGTTTTTTTTTTTTTTAGTTCCTGTTTCAAAATGACACTAAAATAATCCTTGTCCTTATGAAATGGAAACCTTTTCTCAATCCACTTGCCCACAGCAAGGGGCCGCATCACAAGAGCTGTGCACCTTTGGCTGGGAATAACCAGCTCAGAGAAGTCAAGCAATAAATGGATGTAGAGACTGAGATCCCCTTTTGCTCCTAGCATTAGTCCCTCCAAATACTGAGAGACACTGGCAGAGCATCCTGGGGAGGAGTTTGCAGGCAGCTGCCCGCATTGTGCCTCTTCTGTCTGAAGGAAGGCAGTGACCTCTTTTATTGCCTTGCCTTTGGAAAGCACAGCCACGGCCCTGCTACCACTCACTATTTTGCAGACTGGTAGGTAGAGCAATTACCTCCAGGAAAACTTACCCCACAGGAGCCTGGATCCATTGCACAGTTCCTCTGTCATGTGTACAGCACTCACATGCCGAGCGGTGCCACTTCATGTTGTTTACCTGACCTGATCCATTGATTCCATCTTGTCTAATTAGCCTGGATTTCAGTGCACGGAATAGAGGCTTCCCGCAGCAATAGGCTGTGGTCAGACACTCGGTGTCAGATAATCTCCAGGCTTCAGAAAGAGGACAGATATATTTTCTTTTCTTTTTTTTTTAATATAAGAAGGAACAAGCAATTTGTAATGCTGCTTTGAAAGCGTGATACAGATGGTATCTTTCATGGCTAGGTCCTAAGATTGTGTCTGCGGGGTGCTGCCCTGCTCCAATTTGTTACTTTTGCCATTGACTTTTCAGGGGGCATAAGTTTGCTCCTACTGGAGTCTCTCTGCAGTAGGGTTATGTTACAACTTCAGGACATGCAACATTGAGTCACGTTTATTAAGAGGTTTAGGCAATGTGGTCCTAGATTTCAGGGCCAGAAGGTTCATTCAGCATCTGATCTCCTGCATACCACAGGCCCTGAACGCTTTTCTGAATTGATTCCTGTTTGACTGCAAGTGTAACTTGTAGGATAACCTCCAGTCTTGAGTTAAACATTCCCAGTGATATAGCATCCACCCCAATAGAAACTTGTTCCAGTGATTACTTAGTCTTACTGATAATAATTTGCACTTTATTTCTGGTCTAACTTAGTCTAACATGAACTTCCAGCTATTGGATCTTAAGCATTTCCTAGGTTAAAGAGCCCCGTGTTAGCAAGTCACTGTTTAACCTTCTCTTTATTCTGCTTCTGACATGTATGTTTGTGGGATGCAATTATATTTAAAATGTAGTTGCATTTGACAGTAATTGCTTTTCCTTTGGGAAAAATTGCATATTCAATTATTACAAAAAATACTGGATTTCTACCCTGAATCAGACAGTTGGCTCTCTTGGTGCAGAAGCATAGATAAAGCAGTGACCCATACCTGATTATGTCTGAAAGCAGCTGTGGAAAAAACCACACGGACCTGTGTTCCCCAATTGTGAAACTCTGCATGAAGAAAGTTTCCTTTTCACACTTGCAACAGTCAATGGACTAAATATTAGCATGTGTGGTTCCAGATGATGGGGGGGCTGTAGGTCAGAGAGGTGTCCTGCTCTTCCAAAAACAACAATTCAGTGTTTTGCTCTGTTTGGTAAATGACAGATTTGTATATCCTCTTTGCCATGAGCAGACAGCGGGGTTCTGTACAGTACTCCGCACCCAAGGCAGTTTACAAAATGGAAATGTTTTAAGTATTTGTCCCCTCATATACAGAAGTCTATGTCCATCAAGTCTATGTCCGCATATGAAACGATTTAAGGAAACAGAGCAAAGTCTAAAGCTGGACTTACATTGTCCCATAATGTAAACTTTCATTATTGGTGTTTATTTAGTTCATTTAGGTAGTGATTACATTGCAGTTGGTGCTGTACAAGCATTGAGAAAGATACCATCCCTGCCTTAGTTTCTGTATTTCTGGAGGAAATACAGTTTCTTGCAAGCACTCCAGTAGACATGGGTCTTCAGGAGGGATTTGAATGGAGAAAGGAGCAACAGCCTTGCACACTCCTAAGGAATCCAGCAAAGTAACCATTTTCTTTTTGTTCTTTTTTTTTCCAGGAAGGCTGGTTGTGTAAGGGGCTAGGTAACGGGATACAGAGCCTTTCCTTCCTGAGCCAACCATTTTGAATCCAGCTCAGTTCCATAGTGACCATCTGATGCCTGTTCTGATGGCCTGGGGAAACAAGATTGGTGGTATCAGGCTGGCACCTAATGGACTAGAATCCCAAAAGACACACTACCATGTTTAAATCTAAATGGCACCCATTGCTGGCACTTTCAGCTGAAAGAACAGAGATTGACTGGACCATGGAGACTGGGCTAACCATTCTTGCCTCAAAGGTCAGGACTGAGACAGGACAGAGGATTATGGGGAAAGCTTGCCCTGCTAGTACATTGGGGCATTATAGAAAGCTGGAGATAGTATGGTTCTTTCTTACTGTAATTTCTGTCCCTGGGGAATGCAGGGGCTAATGGTCAGAGAAAGAAGTAGGCTATGCCACTGATTCCAAGTGCTGTGGGAGATCAAACAAGTTGCAGCATCTAGAATTTATAATATGGCCTTGCCGGCGTTGAAAGAACACATAGCATGAAATTGCAGATTTCACAGTGGTAGAGTTGAACAAGCCACCGTCGGCTTCTTGAAGTGCATTTCTGCCATTCACAGCCAGAACGGCCATAAGGAATATGCTATGATAAGATGCCATGAAGGGGGTCTTCTGAGACGTACTAGACATGTGAATGTTTGCAGCCCGGACCCAGGGCCCCAAGGCACAGCGTTCAGGAGTGGTTAGGATGCAATGAGACTTTCTTCTCACACAAATTAGGAGATGTACTTCTGATTTAGATGTATATAAGGTACACTTCCTAACCTGTGTCACCAGAAATTCACTGTGCACTTGTAAATTGTAATTAGCTAGTTATTAGGCCATTCAGTTACTAACAGATGGTTGCAGGAAAACAACAGTCATTGTCCATGATGCTTCACCTGAGTGATGCAGAGTTCAATCTGTGTTACACAATGGGACATAGTCACAGGTCTCAATTACAATTTTAGTTAGACATGATGAATCAATTACAAAACAAAAACTAAGAAGGACCGTGAAACTTTCTGTAGAGCCTCAGTAGCAAGCTCCACTGGAATCATAGTAACATCAGTGTGACAGACTAGTAACACTGATATATTTAGAGGAAATGGATGTGCAGGTATGAATTACAGAGACTCCACCAATTTGAACCATTTTATAGATGGTCCAGTGTTGTTCCTGGTTTTGTGCCTGCCGCTGGCTCTCCCTGCCACTGCTTGTGGTTTTACCTTCACATTTTTCTGTTATAACAGTATTTTATATTTTTGCTGCGCTTGCTGAGAGAAGGACCCACACAAGCACTGGGGGAAATTGGATGACCTTTGAGAAACAGTGAAAGTGCTTATACACTATGTGTTGTTAGATGCACTGTGCAAGCAGACTGGAAAAATAAAGGTTGTTTTTTTTCTCTAAGCTCTTTCATCTACTGTTATCTGAGGTATCAATTGCATTGTAAAAGAAACTGGACCAAAATTTAAATTGAGCACATCCATAAATATTAGCCTTTGTACTGCATTTTTGAATACCAACAATATGACCCTGACAAATAATGCAGGCACATCCAATATACAGCTTGTTGATGAAAACATGGCCTATCCTGTTTTACGGTCTAGCCAGTGGATGCTAATAGTAAGGGTATCAGGTAGAGACCATGCTGGGGCTCCTCATCTCTGCGAGGAACCTAGATGCTGTTTGACCTACCACATTGTATAAACTAAATTATAGTTGGGTGCTAACTATTGGGCAGAGGTTTGGTTCTCTTCATACATTTCCATTTTGGGGACCCAATTCTTAACATATGAGCGCCATTATCTCCCAAATTTTTCCATGGCATTAGAAAGACCAGCATTTACTGTGTATATCTTCCCAGAAGTCCAAGCTGCTTATATTTGAGTGGAAAATGCCTTTAAAAAAAGCATAATTAAGTTTTCCATACAAGCTCTTAACTGGGAAAGATACCTCATCTGTTTGTCTCTAACTCACATTGTGTTTCTAGGTAACTGACATATTTTTGTTAATCTATGGGCATTGTCCTTAATTAGGTGCCCCAGCACCATCAGAAAGTCTGGCTGTCAACTGCTGTTAAGAGATTAGTCTCTAGGATGCTCTGGAATTGATCACTGCAGCACTAAGTCACCACAGTGGGAGAGAGAGGACTCTGCTTGGGTTTTACTCTGTTGCAGCGAGGGCACGGAAATGATCCTGGGATCTGGGTGCATCGTTATCTTTCTCGGGTGATCTGTATTTTTGATTTGGGGTAAGGTTTTTAAAAACACTTATGTGACTTAGGAGCCTACATTCTTTAGAGTTTAGTAGCTGCCTCAGGTTACTACGTGTCTCAGTTACTTTTGACAACAGGACTTAGGCTCCCAGGTTATTTCACCCCATTTTGAAAATGTTCCCCGTTCTCTTTTCTCCCATTCTAGTTCCCAAGAGCCTGACAGCTTGCATTTCTGCAGTGTGGAATTTCTGTAAAACAGGAGCAGATGTGCCAGAAACGTACTGAAATCACAAGCTGGAGTCTCCTTGCCAGAGCTTGTTCTTTAGCCAGTTGTAGACAGGGCAGCTCCTTTTCTGAAAACACCATGCTTGCTGCATCTGTGTGAGGGTGAAGTCACCTCCTAGAATATAACCAACCTCTGTGGCTGCCTTCCGTGTCCAGTGTTAAGCAAGTGGAAAAACTATGTCATAAAGCCATTTAACACATGGCAAGTTAGATTTTTATGATTTGTAGATAGACCCACACCCCTTCTGTCCATAGTCCCATAACAGGTTGTTTATTCTTCTGTAAAGGATCTGATAGGTAGTTGGAAGAATGGCTATTGATGTAAAATAAAATTATTTTGCTGCAAAGGAGTACTGATAGAATAGGTGAGAGATGGATAGGCAGCAGGCCTCTTTAGCCCCTCCTATTTTTCATATACGTTATATGTGTAGTTTAGTGTTTGCATAAAATGCTGCTTGACAGCCAGGGAGGCTGAAGTCCCCACCTGAAGACTAGTAGCACAGACTTCCCACATAGTGACCCATCATGGGTATGCCTTCCCTGCAGTCTTAGCTTATGCTCCTGTATACAGACCCTCAAGCACATATTCATTTGTACCTTGCTTGCATAACAGGGGGATGAGTTAAAACCCAGCTGTGCTTTTGCTGAGGTTAGAACCCACCTACTTTGCAGTGAGGATACAGGCAAGGTCAGTTAGGTCACTTACGGTCCTCCTTTCCCTGGTTGTAGTTTGCCCAAGGGAACAGAAAAAGCCTCTCACAATTGACACAGGTGGCTGGGAAAGAATCCTAGAGCATCTCAGGCTGGGGAACCATGGAGCATACCTCCAGACACAGCCATTTGCAAAAAGAGCGAGGTTCATTAGAGCAGGGAAGGCTGTTTGTGGCGATGTTCACACTTGGGCAGCATGAGCAAGGGCTTCGGTCTCTGGGTCTCAGTCAGTCTGACATCTCTGTTAAAACTGGGACCTTTAGTGCTGGTGGTAGCAGTTTCATAGAACCATGTAGGACCCAAAAGTCATTTAACACAAGCCACCAAAGCAGGTTGTAGCTACTGTGAGTCTTTACATTAACTACTTTAGACTTTGGATCAGCCCTTAATCATTTCTTAGTATCCCTAGGGAGAACACGGGCTCCAGTTTTTGTTTTGTCAAAACTCCCACAGACACCTGTGTAAAATATGCTGTCATCTGACTTGTTCGGTGTAGCTCTGTGTGGGTGAATTTAATTGTGTGCACCTGCAATAGTGTGTGTGCGCGCGCGTGTGTGTTTCTTTCCCTACACACTGAAATCTGCATCAGCAAAGAGGTTACTTTGAAAGGTTTTTTTTTTCTTTGCGTGATGATGACATAGTTGTGCAGAGACCTGTATTTTCCAATCTATGGCAGGAGGCTAAAGAAAGCAGGAACCTACGCTGCCACCGCTGCGAGATTTCATCTGTAAAAGCCAGCCGAATGAAGCAGTTGCCATAGAAACCCGAGTTTTTGTTCCCTTGGAAACCAGCTGGAGGTTTCACACATGCAGAATATGAAATACAACTCTTACCTCTGCTGCTGGGTCCATTCCTGCGAGGCGCTGAACTCTTTACTTCAGTCTTTGGTATTCATAGACTAAGGGGCCTGATTCTGCTCCTCTTGGTGTCCGTGGGATCTAAACTAAGCTACTGACCTAAGTGCTAACAGTAGACTCCTTGTGTAAGGACCAGGGGCTTGATGCTATAACCCTTGCTCATGTAAGTAGTCCATAATGATCTGATGAAGGTTACTTGAATGACCAAAGACTTAGAGAACAAGCCCTTTATGCCAGTCTCAGCTTAGTTGGGCAGTCTTTCATCCATGTGGAAAAACTCCTATAGAATTTAATAGAGGTGATTTCTATGGAAATGCAAGGCTGTTCTGTAGAAATTCCTCTAAGATCCGTAGTACTTCATTACTGAGCAAGATTCAAAGAGGGATTAGACATTTACATGGCTAACAAGACTATCAAGAGCTGTTATAGTTAATGCTAAGTATTTAAAAATATATAACCTCATGCTTCAGAGATTAAACAAGTCTCTGACTAGGTTCATGGGGAACAGATTATCCAACATCTGTCTACAGAGTCGTTTTTTGCATTTTCTTTTGAAGTGTCTTGTTATGATCCGTGTTGGAGGCAAGATATTAGACCAGCTGAAGCATAGGCCTGATGTGCTGTGGCAGCTCTGACGAGGGGTTTCTTTTCCATGGCACTCTGGACGTTTTTAGTCTCACAGTCTTCTCCAGCAAGGATAGAAGTCTATATGAAGTCCTGCAGCATGGTTCAAAAGAGCCCTTCAGAAATCCCCTATAGGAAAAGCTACAGGGATTTTCCCTCTCCAACTGATTCCATGGGAGCGTAAAAGCTGACCGAGGAACTCCAGATTTGGTGCAGTGGTGCGGCTGGTAGTAAAGAGCTGCAAGACCAGGCTGAAAATCCATAAATCACTTTCACGATCATTTTTCTGATGGGGGGATTCTTAATGGGCGGATGCCTAGTAATATATGTAGCCTGGCAGCTGAAATGTGCTCTTGGAAAAGCTCGTAATTGAAAGTGTGTTTTAAATTGCTAATATGATGTTTATAAGTGGAGCTTTTTAATAAGACCTTTTAAACCTCTCAGATGCCAAGTGCATGGCTAGGAGTATTTTGGAGGCAAAGGAGGGAGGAAGTGTTGGGGCATTATTTTCCACCAGACGTGAGAATAAGCAATTTAATTACAGCCAGCTATAAAATGGAAATATCTGTACAGTGACAAATGGCTGTTGCTGTGGAGAGACAGCAGCAGTTTGTTTCTAGTTGGTTTACCAAATAGTGGCAGGCAGGATGCACTAAGGGCCATATTAGCGGCTTCGAAACAATAGGAAGAGTGAACGCAAAGGGGCAAAATGTTACGACTTGCATTGCATTTTGTATTTGCTGCCATTAACATTGTGCTGTTTCTGCTTAATAATCCATGTGAGCGAAGGTGGCTCTGAAACTGCCTGCTGCATGCCAAGGAGGAGAAGCAGGTTCTCGTGGGAAGCAAGAAAGAGAAACCGTCGTTTGGGTTTTGATTTGTTGATGCCCATTGAAATCCAACATGTACAGAGCCCACTCGCCACTGCCCTGGTACCTTTTGTTGTCTCTTCCACCTATAGCATTTGACCCCATCAGGAGACTGCCCTAACCCCATAGGCTGTGTCCAGATGTGCGCTTGCAGCGGCAAAAATAGTAGAGGCACAAATTTGTGCTGCTACTTTTTGCCACAGCACATGCCCCTGCACGTTCACTTTGTGGAGGGACAGATTGTTCTACTTCGGGCAGACTGCCTGTGCCCAGCTCCTCCTGGCTCATGCTGCGCTGGAGGAGCCGGGGCACAACTGAAGGAGGTTAGATGCTCTGACTGGCAGCAAGAGCATCTCCCTGGAGGACTCCATGTCTTTGGGTGCATACTCCTGTCACATGCCCTGTGCCACACTTTCCCAGCATTTTTTGTTTGTTTGTTTTGCTACCAGGATTTACTGGTAGCAAATTTTGCCCCCACACTGCAAATTTGCAGCATGGGGCTTATTTTAACATTCTCCATATGCAGTTTATAGCGCCACAAACCATATACCCCTGCTCGTCTGGAGATGGCGATTGGTAGTATTTTTGTTACGTGCTTTGTAAATGCACCTGTAATGTAAATGACAGCACAAGGAATTAGGCATTCGGCTCCAGAGAGTTAGGACCCAGTCTTTCCACTCCTTTGAGGCCTTCAGGAAAGCATTAAAGCATGTACTTAATTTTCAGCACATGCATGTATTCCTAGTGGGACTATGCATTATGTATTTGAAGTTAGGCAATTGCTTAGGGGGATGGGTACATGAACAAGCTACCGTGAGGTAAGCTGCAGTGTGAACAGCGCATTGGGTACTCCACAGTAACTCCCAATATGCTCATTTTTACCCCACAGTAAATGAGGCAACTTACCCACTTTCATCACTTACCTTTTGGTAACTGATTGTGTGCACATAGCACGGTTGAGGGCTGGATGGGGTCATGTGCTAAAGCACGTTCTAACTACAGCCTCGCCCTCCCCACATTATATTCATCTTTCTTATTTTTTTCCATTTGGGAGATGGAAAAACCTCCTGATCTCAGAGGAGTTCAGGCTCTTCCAGCCCCATTCCTGACTCACTGGTGTTGCTCAGCTCCTGCTACTTAGCCTCTTGTGCAGCTCAGCATTTAACTTAGAAAGCAAAGAGGTTCTCGGAGGCATGCTCAACTGTTTCTCATCAGAGCCAGCAGCCCATGTGCAAAAATCTCCAAAGGACTAAAGGCACGGGTGCTTGAAAGTGAAAATCACGAAGTAGGATCCATGCCTCCTGTAGTTGCGGTGTCAGGGCTGGTGTGTGTGAACTCCCACGCAGGGAGGCTTTGTTTGAGATTTTTCCATGCAGAAAAATCTAGAAATTCCAAGTTGTGGCTGTCACGGCAGCCCCCTTGCACTGTGGAGTAACAGTTGCCTTGGCAACCGATACTTCGAAATTCTTGACATTTTAAAAAAAGAATTGTGATCATAAATTTGAACAGACATAAGGACAGGGGTTTTCACTGGAATCCTCCTCTTAGAAAACAACAGCCGTGGGAGATGGTGGGTTTGCTGGGCTGGCGAAAATCAGATTGCAACCTCTGCCAGTGACAGGCTGCATCTGAGATCAAGTCACACTCAGCTGGGTTTGGGGAACAGGTCTACATGGCACCGTGAAGCGGTGCTCAAAGAAACCCAGGCTAGCTTGATTACCAGAAGCAACAGAGCTACGTTAGCATGGTGCTTTACCTAGGCTAATTAGCCCTTACCGAGAGATGTACTATATTAGCCCAGACAGTCTGCCGTGCTAATATAGCTAACATTTCAGTGCCCAAACTAGTTTGTCATCTCGGGTATCACGGCACAGTAGTTAGAGCCTTCTACGGTGTCGCTGGACCTTTGGTGTCCTGTGGATTGTGCACAATGTAAAGCGGGTGCTGTGCACTGATGGAGCTGGGCCCATTAGATGCTTCCATGTAAGCATCTGGATTTAGTCTCAGATTTTCTTTTGGTTTCAGAACATCAGAACCACAAGTTTTTTGAACTGAACATGAGCTGTGATGAGTTAATTACAGTGGTGCTTGCTACCAAATGACTGCCTTGTTTCTAGAGTTGCCTATTCTAGAGGCCAGTAAAACCTCACTCTGCTTCCTCCCTGTCAGCTCAGCACAATCCCACAGCCGTCTCCTGGAATGACCAAAATAACAGAAGCCCCTTGTGCTGTTACCAGCAAATACTGTGATATGATAGTAACACATGATATTTTTATAGTTGTTTACAAGATCCAAAAACCAAGTGATCCTCACAACAGTCTAAGGTAGGAAAGGATTTGCTGTTTTACAGATGGAGAAACAGGGGCACACATCATTTAAATGACTTGCCCAAGGCCAAGAAATAATGCCTGAATCAGGATCAAACTCTAGATTTTTTTTGGCTGTAAATTGCAAACCTACTTCACTACTGTGTCCTCTCCTAAACATAACTGTAGTAGGGTTGCGGAACAGGTACAGAAAGCACTTGGGACAGTCACTATGAAGCACAGATGGTCCCCAGAGAATGAGTTGCATTAATTGGATATAAAGATCTCTGAGTACCTACCTGAAATATTTCATTAGGCATACTGTTACATGGGGTCATGGATGCTGCATGTGTTCAGCAGTGCAATTTTTAACACTCTTCCTGGACATGCACGTGGCTTGCTTCCTCACTGCCTACTTAGCATGTTGTGGAGAAAGTCAGTCTGAGCCCAAAAAACCCACACTTGTGTACTTGAACAGTGAGGCCGTGTCCAGATGAGCGTGGACATGCAGTGTAGGACTATGGCACTGTGCACCACGAATGCAGGCATTTCCACATTGCTACCTTGAGGGGTCAAAAAAAAAAAAACGATGCCAAAAAAACCAAAAGTGGGGTGGCACGTGGTGGCAACGTGCTGCCTAAAACGGGAGCCTGGCTGCCTGGAGCCATGCTCCAGCTGCTGGCCAGGCTTCCTACCGCAGCTGTAGCCCGGGAGGCCCCCAGGACCTTGGGTAAGGCTGCTGGGGCCAGCACAGTTGCTGGTCTGCGCTCATCTGGATGCAGCCTGTGAGAAAACCCCTGTGTTATACTTTTTGTTGTTCTTAGACAACAAAAAAACAGATGGAATGAGGTGAAAATCTCCATCACCTCTCCCCCAATAGTTACTAGGCCAAAGGTTTGTATAAAATCCCAACTAAAGGTTTTTATTTTTTTTTTTTAGGGTGAAAAATGATAAAACAGAAAAACTAAGGCATTGTAGTAACAATGCATAACTGTAGTGTCAGTGCTCTAGTAGTAAATACAAGCCGTAGATCACTAACCTTGGATTCCTTCAGCACAGCCACGACTGTCCTTGAGCATGCATTATCTCTGCAAGTGCTTGTTCTGTCACTCGGGGGGAAGGGAGCTCTACAAATGAAAAATGAATCGACTGATGATCTAGTGCCGCCGGGCTCTTTTTGAGCTGCTTGGTAGGTGGAAGGAATTTTTGGCTAATTTTGTGTCACTGTGGATTTGGGGCCTTTGTTTCAGATATCACCCGCCTTGGGAAGAGGGACTTCAGTTGCACACAGTACCGTCCTGTGCACTCGTGTTTAAAACACCCAAAGCGACAATGAACCCCGTGGCCTATTTTTTGGCTTCTCTCACTGCCATGTCAGCTACATGGGTATAACGTCTAGTTATGATTTCTCACTCCTTCCTAATGGAGAAGTAACTGCCTCCGTATTGCGGAGTCCAGTGGACTCCTCTCTGGTCCTTAGGTAGATGGATGATGCAGAACAATAAAGAGATGATTCCTAGGAGGAAATAACAAGTCTGTATCTTGGGCCAAATCCTCATGCTATGGTAAACCAGGCGTCAGAGGCACGCATGCATAAACTTCTGTCAGAAATTCAGAGGTCAGGTGGAAGGGGGAAGAGGGAAGAGACAACTTAATGATCTGAGCACTAGACTGGGAGACAGGACTCCTGAATTCCAACCCCTGCTCTGGCATTGGCACTTAGCCTCTCCACCATAGTTTCCCTAGTCATAAAGGGAAAATAATACAGCTGGGAGGGTTCAACAGACACTGCAAGGGACATCTGTGAGCTCACCAGTGTGGTTGTTCAAGGGGGTTTTTTTTTGTTTGCATGTCCCACTCTATACTCAATCTGCCATCCTGCACATGTTTGCTGAGGGAAAAGAATGGCTCTTAGGCAGCGATGCAGTGGATGCCGTCGGAGTAGGCTTTTTATCTGAACCCGGGATCAGCTTAAACTTGCAAGGAAAGTTCTGCACGTAAAGCACGTCTCTGCTTCAGGACAGGAAGCTCCATCTGTGACCATATCCTAATGAAGCAGCAGGACAGTATGAAGGGAGGAAATGACCCTTTGAAGGGGGAGTTGCTAGAAGCAAAGGTTTAACTGTTCAAGCTATCAGGCTTGGGTCAGACTTGGAGAATGTGCATCTCTCCAGACCTTGGCAGACGGCATAATCTTTATCCCAGTTACCAGCGCTTGAAAACTCCTTATCAGAGTCTTAACCTTTGTCTTTCCTAACCATTCCTAGTCGGGAAAATGGGTCAGACAGTTGTTAAAAACCTACGACTGTCCCAGGTCAGCATGTGGCTGGTTTAATGAAACATCAGACCTCCAGAGATATTTGTATGAATTCCCTTTTTGTCTTGCAACTTAATCGTTTGTCTTGCAGTCATCATTTCATGTTCGTTTTCAGCGGTTTGATGGTGGTATGGTTTTCTTATTCTCTCAATTCTAGTCTGGTTTGCTGACTCAGCCGCAGGACTAAGAGACAGGTGAGATGAGAGCACGCATATTGTATCCTATTTATAAACAAAGGGAATTGCTGTAGGTTATAATTGTTCACTTGTGGTGCAGCAGTGGCTCCCGGCCAGGCTGCTTGGTGATCTGTGCACTGCAATAAGTTCCTGGTTTAGCAAAGGTGGTTTAAGGGACTGGAAGGAGCCTCTAAAGGTGCCCTGCATTGTCGAGGATTATGGGCAAGCAAAGCCCGAGAGGGCTGGTTGCCATTGTGACCTTCCAAGTGAATAACCCGGCAGCCTAATATCCAACACTGAGGGAGAGTGAAAATAGGCACCTATGCCTATTTTCAGCACAGCATAGCAACCGCATCTGAAAGGATCAAGAGGCAATGCTGGTCAAGGAGGGGAATGAAGAGAACGGAGCCCCTGAGCAGTATGGGTCTGCCTAAAAGAGAAGCAGAACCTCGCACCCTTACTTCCTGCCGAGGCCCAGCATCTGAAACAGGCAGAGGATGCCCTCATTCAGCCCCAACACCTGGGGAGTCCTTGCTGCAAACTGACACGGGCTCCTTCCTTCCTTCCTTCAGCAAAGCCTCTTGAGACAGGGAGTGGTGGAAGGAGTGACACCACATCGGGCTGGAAGCGAAAGCCTTCTGATGCACACAGGCCAGAAGTGCAGCGCAGGCTCCGATATTGTTTTAGCCGCACCGATGCTCCAGACGAGCACAGGTGGGTGCGTTCGTGTTTGTAAGAACAGCAGAACCCTCAGATGGGAAGCACTAAGAAGGTGGGGAAGCATCCTGATAATTGCTAATAAAACCGAGCGGTGCTGCGACGAGGACATGCCTGTTTGCGCACAGAGGGAGATGCCTGGCCTACGTAAGGCGGGGCTTTTGGCTTCAGAGGCGGCCCCTGCATCTCAGGAAATGCTGTGCTATGGCTCCTTGTGCCAGTGCCCTCTGGGAACGCTTCCCCGCCACGAGCACCCGGTGCACGCAGGCACACCCGTGTTGGGAGGGCGGTTTGCGCAAGCCCTAAAAGGAATGTGTAGCTACAGTGAGTAGCTGTTAAGAGCTGGCACCCAGTCAAGTCATTTCCCAGCAGAGGGAGGGACTCAGGCTGTTGACACGTGTAGCTCGGCTAAGAAGCAGAGGAAGGCGGGGGACAGGGGGAGGAAGGGCTGGCACTGGAGTACCGTCATGCAGGAGGCAGTCCCAGAGCCATGTGAGCTACAAGGGAGGGGATTACTCAGCCCGCATCAGAGCAGATCTCTGAGCCAGCAACCAAGAGAGTGTCTGGTGACTGTTGCTAGGGGGTTGCTTTCCTTCTGGTAATTAATGTTTGTAACTAATTAAAGCCCAAGCTGCCACCCTGTCTCACCCAGTGTCATGCTCCCCCTATGGCTCGATTTTTGCGCTCGCAGAAGGCAAGGAAATCCAGTCCAAGTCCGGATTCTGGTGACGTGCACAGGAAGGGCCCTGAGACTGCGTGGAACGATTTTTTGAAAGCTAATCAGCTCTGCTCTCTCCTTTCGCTCCTCCCGCCATGCGGCTAATCACATGGACATATCTTCGGAGAGCGATTATGCATAGGGAAGGGCAGGTTTTGTAGGTTTATGAGTAATTTTAGCGCCAGCCTTTCCTCCATTTACCAAGATCACAAATGCTGCCCCGTTTGTGCGGGTACGATTCCAGCAGAGGTACGCTTGTACATCTGAGAATAGCTTGCCCTTCCCCACCAGTCTTCTCCACTGCATAGAAATCAGAGCACAGCTACATTTGTATAAAGTGCTGCAGTTTTGTAGTGCTCCCACAACGACCCACCCACAAGCTTCAGAAGAATGGGTTTCAGCATCAACGCGTGAATTTTAAACTCCTGTTGCCTAGTCTGGATTTAAATGAGGTCTCCAAAGATAGAGATCAGAGCTGAACTACAGTCAGGAGCACTGGCCTCTTTTATCTGAACCTATAGTATTCAAAGAACTTGCGGCCTGCCTACACATTATTATTTTGGCCCCTTCTTTTGCTACCCTCGTCAAAAGGTCTATTGGCGAGTTTCATTATAAACCTCTGGCATTAGAGGATTCTTTTATTTTCTGGGTTTAAATAAAACAAAAATAGGGTAAAAGACTTTGGAGTGAAACGGTTAACTTTCTGTAGAGTGTTTACACTGGACTAAATCCAGCTGTAGCGCAAAGCAAATGCAACCCCCATTGCAGTTGCTGGCCCCCACTTACACCCATGCTGAATTTGACCTGGCAGTACAAATCAGGTTGATGCAGTTGCTCGCAACCAGATTCAAACAAGGGCTTTGGTGTTTATGTCCAAAGCTGTGATCCAGTACCCCCCATCCCATGGCTGCCTTGCCTGGGAGGTGGCATGAGACCCCTTTCCTTTTAACCTGAAAGCGCCAGGGGTGCCTGCGGTGCTGCATTGTGTACGTTCCCACAACCCTTCCAGTCTGATCAGCCAGGCACCTGGCTCTCACCTAAGCCCCACCGGGGTCTACAACCTAGACAGAGTGGAGCTTGCTTCCTGTGGTGGGGTAGGTGTGCTCTGGTGCATGTGGGTTTTTTTTTTCCAATTTGGTTCCAGTATTTCTACTGCAATGCCCGGTGTGATCTATCCCTTCTACTTTAGGAGTGCTTTGTAGTGGGGTGAAGCTGGACAACTGGTTAATACTTGTAACTGTGCTTATTTCTTCTTCTTACCATGTAAAAAGTTTCCTTCCATACTGGTTTCTCTTCTCCATGACCCTATCCCTGCTACACTGGGAGCAGCAAGCTGATCTCCTACCTGGTGATAATTTCATACGTTCATAGTCGGGTTTTGCCTGGGCACTGGATTGGAGAAGAGTCGCTGCTCCACAGCTGTTATGGCAGCCGTGCCCACCGCCTGTGCATGCTCCCCTCCCATTGAGGCTTTGGGCAGCAGATTTTTCTGGTCATAATTCCATCAGCTGGACCCCACAAGTGACACACCTAAAATATTTCTTGTTATGGTGCCTCTTGGGCATCTGCCCTTGGCCTTGATCCCTCTTCAAACACTAATTGGAGAGGTGAGATGAGGCTGATGTTTGGAGCTGCTTAGGGACACCTGTTGATTTAAAGTGCAGATGCTCAATCCCTGGCCGGCCCCCAGCGCCGTGTCATTTGACCCACAAGGCTCCCCACGAGTCTGAAAATTGGGCAGCAAGTGGACAGGGCCACACAGGAGTGGTGTGGGCTCCAGGGCGCAATCCTGGTGGACGGGGGCCAGCCAAAGCTGCGCGGGGCCAGATCCAGCCTTGCCGGGCCAGTCAGAGACAGCATGGGGCACAGACTGGGCACTCAGGGCCTGATCTGGCCAGCAGATCCACTCATGGGGCCAAAGGATTGAGCACTATTGGTCTAAAGCGATTTTGCAGCAGAACAAGGAGTTCCTTCAGACTGGGATGCGGGGAGGGAAGTAAAAAGGGCTATCCAGGTTCATGCCGTTGGTTAGACATTATAATTACACTGTGAAGGTCCTGCACTGGCTCCTTTGCTGTTTCATCAGCTTAAGTTCTGTGTATTTTGTGTGTGCTCTGCCTCCGTGATTCATTTGCTGATGTCCTTACAGGAGGCTCTTTCATGTCAGCATTTGCCACGCACGTACAGTCAGTGTTCTGGCATTTCACTTAGGAAATCAGCGGGGTGGAAGCGCTGCGCTGGGAAGGGTCTGACTTTCACATTCCACAGGAATCAGATTTAAAATTCAGTGCTTCTTGGTTCTTAATTTCTCTGTGTTGTCAGAGCTGCGGGTGAGGGAGAGGAGGAAAGAGAGAAGGCAGCAGCCGGGTTTAGTTTGTTCGAAAGGAATATGCTTCATTAGCACTGTAAACTTAATCGCATTCGGGTTCAAGGGTTTGGGTTAAATTGGCCATATCTGAATGCGTTTATGTCAGAGAACCTGAACACAATTCTTTTTTGTTCGTTTTCTCATTTACAGTCACTCTTTTCCCCTTCCCTAGCATAGGCCAGGATTTTCCCAGATAAAGTAAACGTTTGGACAGTAAAAAAGCAGTTTTTAGTAGCAATCATGCTCTGTATCCTGAAGGCCTCAAACTATACGCAAACAGCATCTCCTAATGCACAACTAACTTACAAGAAAGGAGCATCAACCACCTGGTTCAAAAATGCCACCAGCACTTTAGGGAAGGGAAAACTTGGACTCTGGGACAAACACCTCTCTTATGAGAAATGCAGAGGGAGTGTCAGGGTTCATTGAGAGCAGATGTGAACTTGGATTGTTACGGTCTCCTCTCATGTACAGTAAACCACGTGGAATATGATCTGTCTGCCTCGCAAGGTCTGCTGAAATGTAAATCTTATAGTATGGGGGAGTTTTAAGTGTGCCACTGTCCCTTTGAAGCAAAGAGCTCTGCTGTGAGATGACCCCTTGGGAAGACCAGTATGTCACTGACCTGTATATTATAGTATCGCTTGTCTGACCTTGCGGCTGTCGTGCCTCCAGTGGACCCATCAAAAGCAGAGTATAGACCAGAACAAGATAGTCCCAGATCCCAGTAACACAGCAGATACAAATTACTGCCTAGAGTGGGGGCGGGGGCTGGACCTGATGATC